>NC_083282.1:3505706-3851327 GCF_963506605.1 Zootoca vivipara | reverse complement strand
CAGCCTGTGACTACACTTATGATGTCATTTGTGCTTGGAGTATTTCCATATGTATTTCCATATGTAGATGTATGTGCAATTTCTATGACTCCTGCAATTCCTCCCCTTCCTTAATGGAGGCACCAAGATTCTTTTCCCCTGAACTGCTGTCAAAGCCAAGTGTACCCCCCTCCTTCCCCAGCAGGCAAAAATGCTTGAAAGCCAAGCCCATTTTGCTGAGTGGAATCACATGCTCTCCTGCTCATGGTTTCTATGTTTCCTTCATCCGAGCAATTGGTACCTCCTCTACTTCGGATCCTCTCTTCTTGCTTTGCTTTTGCTTCTGTGCTAGTCCCAGAGAGAGGGATGGAGAGGGAAAGATCTGCCTTCACACCCGGAGGAAATCAATAAGGAGTTGTTCTTTCAACTGAAGAAGGCAGCTTGTGTTTATAAGCCTGCAGGCTGCTTGTGGAATAAATAATTCTTCTGACGAAAAGCCTGTGGGCAGAAGGTCTAGAATCCCTTTGTGAGTTGAGAAGGTATGCTTTGACATACATCTCCCTGCAGAGATTCTGCCAATTTTCCATGCAACAAATAGAGAAGCAAAGAACAGTGACTGGTGATTCAGGTCAGAAGGTCTAAGATTTTGCCCATATCTATACCGGCCCCATTGTTCAGCCTGGACACTGAGGTCCTCCTTTGAGGGTCTTCCGCTGATTCCCTCACTGCAAGGTTACAGGGAACCAGGCATAGGGCCTTCTCAGTAGTGGTGCCTGCCCTGTGGCATGGCCTCCCATCAGATGTCAGGGAAATTAACAACTACCTGGCTTTTAGAAAACATATGAAGGTAGCCCTGTTTAGGGAAGTTTTTAATGTTTGATTCTATTTTTAATATTCTGTTGGGAGCCGCCCAGAGTGGCTGGGGAAACCCAGCCAGATGGGCTGGGTGTTGTTGTTGTTGTTGTTGTTGTCTTAAAATGGTTTAATAATATTTTGTTAACCCCAGGAAGCATTGGGAACAGTAATACTGTGCAGGGAAGGGTCTCCAATAAATAACTCTCAGAAGCATCACCAAAAAACCTCCCAGGATTCTTTGATGGAGACCAGGACAGTTAAGCTGGTACAGAAGTTACACATATACAAGTCTGTAATGTAGATCAATATTGTCTTTGAGCTTTAGAAGCCAGTCTGATTGTTGGTTGGGAGGCTTACAAGACAAAAAAAAATGTTGTTGTTGTTGCTGCTGCTGCTGCTGCTGCTGCTGCTGCTGCTTTTACACTTGGCTTGATGTTGCTTTCAACACTGTAACATTTGATTGATGAATTCCTCTATTGATTTCTATAAAATCACTTTGTAACCCTCTATGGTGAAAAGCGGTCTATAAATATTGGAAATAAATAAATTTCTTGTGGTTATTGTTGGCATCTGTCTGTCTTGGGAGACAATGGGAAAGTGTGCCTTTGAGTCAAACCATTGGAGAGTCGCAGCACCTGCTGTGGCTGTAAAGACAGATAAGGGAAAGACATGTTTTGTTGCAGCTGGGACAGATGAAGGCATCCAGTTGTGCTAATGCAGGTTTACCACGGTGTTTCTTCCCTCTGTGCTCCTCCCAGGGGTCACTGCTCCTCTGGTCACTGTTGTGGATACACAACCTGACTGTCTCCAGACATCGCGGTTGTCTGCAAGGGATTCCCACATGGTGGAGTTGATGATGCCAACCTTCATGTCGTGTTTGCAGACATCTTTGTAACACAGAGTTGGTCTGCCAATGGGCCTGGTGCCTGAAGCCAGCTCCCTGTAAAGTACATCATTGGGGATTCGGCAGTCTTCCATTCTGTGAATGTTTCCAAGCCAGCATGGACGTCACTGAGACAGAAATGTGAACATGCTGGAAATGTGGGCAAGGGAGAGCACATCTCTGTTTGAGACTCTGCCCTGCCATGCAATGCCCAAAATCTTCCTGATGCAGCACATGTGGAAGGCATTGAGCCATCGCTCCTGGCAGGTGTAAGTTGCCCACATCTCCCTACTGTAAAGCAGCTTGCTCATCACTCAAGCCTGGTAGACTCTCACCTTGGCAGTGGTTGTAAATAATGAATTAGGGATGCTCAGAAGCCCACTTCTTCAGCTTCTGATGGAAACACCTACCTTCATTTAGCTGCTGAACTATCCTGCTGGGCATCCAGAAGTTTGTGCATTTGATACCAAGTGAGACTCCCTCAGAATTCAGAATTTCTCACATTCATAATTCTAATAATTTCTAATTTAAAAGGCTTCGGGTTTTCAGTTCCCCCAACCTTTATATCTTATAGAAGAGCAACTCAAAAAATGTTGGGCTTTCCATAGATCATTATAGAATCATGGTATTGTGGAGTTGGAAGGAACCCCAAGAGACATCTGGTCCACCCCCTGCTTAAAAATCTCCAAGGAAGGAGAGTGCACCACCCTCCAAAGGAGCCCATTCCACTGTCCAACAACTCTTACTGTCAGAAAATTCCTCCTGGTGTTCAGTCGGAATCTCCTCTCTTGTAACTTGAGGCCATTGGTACTGGTCCTACCATCCAGAGCCAGAGAAAACAAGCTTGCCCCATCTTCCCTATGGCTGCCCTTTAGATATTTGAAGGTGGCTAACATATCTCCTTTCAGTCCCCTCTTATCCAGGCTAAACATACTCAACTCCCTCAACCATTCTGCTTAAGGCTTGGGTTCCAGACCCTTGATAATCTTGGTTGCTCTCCTTTGCTCACATTCCAGCTTGTCAATATCCTTCTGAAATTGTGGTGCCCAGAACTGGACACATTATGTCAGGTGTGGTCTGAGCAAGGCAGAATAAAGGTAAAGGTAAAGGGACCCCTGACCATTAGGTCCAGTCGCGGACGACTCTGGGGTTACGGCGCTCATCTCACTTTATTGGCCGAGGGAGCTGGCGTACAGCTTCCGGGTCATGTGGCCAGCATGACTAAGCCACTTCTGGTGAACCAGAGCAGCACACAGAAACACCGTTTACCTGCCCGCCGGAGCGGTACCTATTTATCTACTTGCACTTTGACGTGCTTTCGAACTGCTAGGTTGGCAGGAGCTGGGACCGAGCAACAGGAGCTCACCCTGTCGCAGGGATTTGAACCACCAACCTTCTGATCGGCAAGTCCTAGACTCTGTAGTTTAACCCACAGCGCCACCCACGTCCCGCAAGGCAGAATAGATCAGTACCATAGCTGCCAAGTTATCCCTTTTTTAAAGGGATTTTCCCTTATGCTGAATAGGCTTCCTCGTGAGAAAAGGGAAAACTTGGCAGCTATGATCAGTACTATTACTTCCCTTGATCTGGACACTACTTCTGTTGAGGCAGCCTAGAATAGCATTAGCTTTTTTTTGCTTCTCACACTATTGACTCATGTTAAGCTTGTGGTCTATTAAGACCCCTAGATGCTTTTCACATGTACTACTGGCAAGTCAGGTGTTCCCCATATTATATTTATGCAGCTGGTTCTTCCTGCTTAAAGTGTAAAATCTGACATTCGTGCCCATTGAAATTCATTTTGTTAGTTTGGGCCTAGTTCTCCAGTCCCTTAAGGTCATCTTACATCCTGATTCTATCTTCTGCATTATTAACTATCCCTCCCAGTTTGGTGTCATCTGCAAATTTGATGAGCTTCCCCTGAATTCCTTCATCCAAGTTATTTATAAAGACATGGACCCAGGACAGAACCCTGCGACAGCACCCCATTTGTCACAGGATGATGAGGAACCATTAGTGAGCAGTCTTTGGGTTCAGTTAGACAACCAGCTACAAATCCACCTAACAGTTACTTTGTCTAGTTTCTTCACAGGGGGACTTTGTCAAAAGCCTTACTGAAATCAGCATACTCTATTCATGGCATTCCCTTGATCCACCAAGCTTGTAACTCCATCAAAAGAAGAAGAAGAAAGAAATGAGGCTTGTCTGGCATGACTTGTTTTTAAGAAACCCATGCTGGGTCACAGCATCCTTTTCTAAGTGCTCAAAGACAGACCCTTTAATTGTCTGTTTTAGCAGCTGGTTTTGACATCATGCTGGTTACCTGGGTCTTCTTTTTTCCCTTTTGGAAGATGGGTACACCATTTGCCTACCTCCAATCTGCAGGGACTCCAAAAATTTCTTCAAGGTGTCTGTCAACCACCAACGGCTAATTAAATAAGCGTGAACAAACCTATACCAGCTAATGCTCTCTCTTTGTGTTGTATGTGTCCCATAAGGTTAGAAAACTGAGGCATCACTGCAGAATATTGTAAAGATCTATACCAATCTTCACCAACCATTGTCTGGAGTTACTGTCAGCCCCAACCGGCATGGGTGGGGCTGATGGGAATTGTAGTGCAACACAAGTTTTGTGAAGGCTGATCCATACTAATCACTTGACCAGCAGAAGGAGGGTGATTGATCAGCTGTCTTGGACTCCAGAAGTTTAGCAATGCTTTAGGTCAGGCATAGGCAACCTTGGCTCTCCAGATGTTTTGGAACGACAACTCCCATGATCCCTAGCTAACAGGGCCAGTGGTCAGGGATCATGGGAGTTGTAGTTCCAAAACGTTTGGAGAGCCAAGGTTGCCTGTGCCTGCTTTAGGTAGAGGAAGGAGGCAAAACAGTGTTTTGAGCAGCAGGTGTGAAAGGACTCTAGTCTACTTTGGCTATTGTTGCTCAGGTCTTTTAATGCTGTTGCATGGCTGGACCAGGTTGGCACCTTGACAGTGACAACTGCATATCGAGCTGGCCGTCAGCCAGCTTATCAAGAGGGCAGCTACAGCATAACTTGGCTGTCATCCTATGAAGTGTTGGGCAGCCTATCAAGGGTATTGTTCTCTCTCTTTCTTTCTCTCTCCCTCCTACCACCCGCTGCTGTACAGAAACTAGTCATGGTGACCTGACATGGTGGATCCATTTCTCACTAAAGCTCCTGCACTCACAGGCCAGTGACAAGGTTAATGCAACCTGCTTCTAAAGAATGCTGATTCGCTGCTAAGGGGATGAATAGCAGGGAAATAAAAGACAGGGGTGTTCACAGCTCTTAGGGCCGTCCAGTATGATTGCCACAAGAAAGGAGGACATCATTCAGAGCAATAGTTTTAAGAATCAGGAAGGGAAAGAGGAAGAAATCCAGCACCCAGCTTTGCCTAGAGGGTAGGATTGTTTTGTGATTTTTCTCTTTGCAAAAAGCACACAAAGAGCCCTCGGTTCTTTTTCAGGGAGGCTTTTTGGCTTTTCATGAGGACCAGCACAGAGAGAAGATGCACTTTCAGAAAGAAGCTGCACCCACACCCATGCAGGGAGAAAACCCACCTTGTTGCACTCCCTGGACCATGGACTCTCTACCAGTAACATCTTTGAAGCCCTAGTCAACAACAGATTCAACACCATTTTCCCACCTCTTAAACCCTTCTTCCCAATCGCAGTGACGTGTGAAAATGTCACTGTGAGCAAACAAAGCTAATACAGTGGTACCCACGCGTAGAGGAAGAGGAGTGTGGGGGAGCGCACCACCCCCAGCAGCGTGGTCCCGGTGGGGTGCCATCGTGGCTCCCCCCCGCCTGCGCTGGGCACCATGCCCCCCAGGACGCGTGCCAGCCCCGCCCCTGCCTGCTCTCCCCCCCCCCCGGTGCCGGAGCATGAAGCTCCGCCACTGGTGGTACCTCGGGTTACAAACACTTCAGGTTACAAACACTTCAGTTTGCAAACTCCGCTAACCCGGGAAGTAGTACTTTGCCCCAGGATGAGAATGGAAATCACGCGCCAGCAGGAGGCACCATTAGCAAAAGCGCACCTCAGGTTAAAAACGGTTTTGGGTTAAGAACGGACCTCCGGAACGAATTAAGTTCATAACCCGAGGTACCACTGTAGAGAGATGAAGCAGTGCCTAAACAGGAAGCATGGCCCTCACTCTGAAATAACTTTCATTTTTTTGCCTTCTGTAATGTCATCACATAACCACATCTGAGTGATAGGATGGCAGCACAGCCACTAGAAATAAAAAAATGAACTATTAAAAAAAATGTCACCCAGGCACCAACCAACTAAGACTGTGAACAGCAAGAAATAGGCATGGAAAAAGTAACAAGTGTCAGAGAGCATGCCATCTGGCATAGGGCTGTTGCTTGGCAGCCATTTCTGATATTTTGAATCACTATGAGTTTGTGCTGAATTGCATCAGTTGTCACTGGAATAAATGCCATTGAACAAAATTCCCAGCCCTACCTGGAGGCACTGTAAAGTGAACTTTAGACTTTTTGCATGGAAAATAAAAGGTAAAGGGACTCCTGACCGATAGGTCCAGTCGTGGATGACTCTGGGGTTTGTGGGATGCAAAGGGTTAACTGCAGTCAAGTCACAACAATTCCTAGATAGTCCACTTGGAGGACTGAGGAGGAACACATGACTAAGGCTAGTTTCCTGTTCCTCCACATGCTAATTAGATGGGAAAGGGGGGTAGATAAATTCTGAAGCAAGCAGCCATTTCCCTCTCTTACACTCTTACTCTCATGGACTCTTGGATTGCAGTTACTCTCTCTCTCTCTCAAGGCCTCCAGCCTAGAGAGAGATGAGATGGAGTCTCACTTCCTATAAGTGAACTTCACAATGTATATATTACTTTTTAGCTAAGCAAGTCTGCCTCTTGAGTATGCTGTATCTCAGGAAGATTGTAAGTAAACATCTTTTATACTTTTAAGAACATTGTGTCATGTCTTTTCTTTTAAGAGGGATAAAGGGGAAAATACCAGGAAAATACACTTTATTTTACAGGCTTAAATCAAGCCTGCGCAAACGCTTTTCTGCTGTGTATTTTGCAAAAGGGGAATGTTTTTACTCTGCTAAAGTTTGGTGCTTGCTAGCGCAAGCGGGGATAGGATATATCTAACAATATCTCCTCATCCACATTCCTGAACATTCCCACAGGGTTGCGGCACTCATCTCGCTTTACTGGTCGAGGGAGCCAGCGTACAGCTTCCAGGTCATGTGGCCAGCATGACTAAGCCGCTTCTGGCAAACCAGAGCAGCGCACGAAAACGCTGTTTACTTGCCCACTGTAGCGGTACCTATTTATCTACTTGCACTTTGATGTGCTTTTGAACTGCTAGGTTGGCAGGAGCAGGGACCGAGCAACGGGAGCTCACCCCGTTGCAGGGATTCAAACCGCCGACCTTCCAATCGGCAATCCCTAGGCTCAGTGGTTTAGACCACAGCACCACCCGCGTCCCATGCATGGAAAACAACTGCATGCAAATAACTGAGCTATGGCCCTTCTTCCTCGGCAGCAACACCTGTAGCTTTGGTATATGGATGCACCACTCACACATTCTCTTTCCTCTCCTAACAGAGTCTCACAAAGTGTGTAGATCCCATGAGGACAGGGCTGCCTCCTATTTTCCCCCAAAACAATGCTCTGCTAACTGAGATGCATCAGGGCTCAAAGATGGAAAACAACAGAAATTCCAACAATTGAGGAGTGGAGGGTCAAAATGATGGAGTTAGCTAGAATGACAGGAAGGATAAGGGAACAAAAGGACCAGAAGTTCCAAAAAGATTGGAGTAAGTTTGTGGAATACCTAAAGGAGTACTGTAAGACTATAAAGACACTAACAGGATTGACATAAAACCTACAACAGAAACAATATAGATATATTCAAAATATGGTAATGTAATTAAGAAAATGACAGAGATATGGATGAAGAAAGCGCGATATATATGATGATAACTTAGAAAACCGAAGTGGTAAAAGGTGGAAGTTGTGTTCGGCAGAACAATAGAATGTATATAGTAAACAGTAATAGAAATGTAACAGATGAATTGTTTTAGTGATGATCATTTTCTTTTCTGTACTGTATTTTGCAATTTTGTGTTTGAGAAAACAATAAAAAATATTGAGAGAGAGAGAGAGAGAGAGAGAGAGAGAGAGAGAGATGCATCAGGGCTGGGGCTCAAATGACCAACTGCTTCTCCAGAGAAAACAAATTCCCCTCACACAGAAAACAAGAGGGAGAAGGGTTCTAGTCAACCTTTCTCCATGACTTGCCAGCAGTTTTCTATGGATCCATCTATTTCCACTGATGGGAACCTTCAGTTAGGTGAACCTTCAATATCAGCCTGAAGTTGTAGAGTTCAAGTGCAGGTTTATTATCACCTGAATTTAAACCCCACCAGTCTACTACCATTAGTATCGCAAGATTGTCATGAGAGCGCTTGGACTAAAATTGCCAAGCAAAAGCTTTACTTTTCTGGTTTATCATCACAACGGTTATTAACACTGGGCTTCAGTAAGGCAAATAATTTAATAGACAGCGCCTTTTATATTATATCGAGCAACACAGAACAATTTGGCCACAATAAGGAAATTTTGTCCATGGTGTGATTATTTTCCACCTAGTCATTTTGACACTTTGGCACTCTATTTGGAAAATTTAACAATTCCAAAATAGAGACGTGCTTTCACTTTCGCATGATTGGATATACTGCCTCTGACTGTACTTGAGGGTTGATTTCAAAAAATTCCGCTGGAAAAACAGTTACGTCTATGTAGAGATGGCAGTATTGAGTCAGTGGCTCATGTGCTTCTGGCTTGCAATCTTTATAGAGATTTGAGGAGTGAGGATATTACCCCTCTACTATTGTCCATGTCGGGTCGCTCAACCATTGCTACTGTGTCCTTTCTTCTAGCAAATCAAGATGATCAGGTGACAGCAAAAACTGCAAGGTTTTTAGCGGGGGCAATTAGAATAAGATCTATTATTTGATTATTGATGTAAAACTCCAAAATGTATTTTGTATAGTTAAGTTTTTACCTCTATCTTCAGTACATTTTTATTTTATTTTATTTATTTTATTTTATTGCTATGGCTAGTGGCTGATGCAAATAACAATTCTCCTCCTCCTCCTCCTCCTCCTCCTCCTCCTCCTCCAAGAGAGCCAGGGTTAAGCCATGATGATATTTGAGCCTCCTTGATTTCCTAGTGCACTTTCTCTCTCCAGTTTAACTGACTACTTGGACCAAAGTACAGCCATGTTTGGCACTGCTGGTGGTTGGTTTTTTTGTGGGTTTTTCAAACCCGCTTCACAGCTGAAGGTCAGCTTACACAGGCAGGCAGGCATTCATTGGAAATGTTTGGCCTATCTATCTCAGCTAGACTTAATCAATGACCTAATAGATGGTGGGCTTCCTGACAAGGAAGAAAAAAGTCAGCAGGAAAGATGTGGATTTGCTGCCTTCCTAGCTACTGTGCTGACCTGCTGCTAATGTCCAACTGGGCCCAGTAAATTTCGTTTGGAGATTCCTGCTTTTGTCTTGTCCTCACAGCGTGTCAGGGCTGGTTCTACAGCCTCTGAGTTTGTCCTTCTTACAGTTCACATAGGGCCGAGTCCCATGTTCTCCTCCTAATGATTCTGATAGGGTTGCCACATCTTGCAGAGCCAAAAAGAGCGCAGCCCGAGCCACTGCCAGCCCAAGACAGGGAAAGAGATGCTGAGCAGCTTGAGCCTGAGCTGCCCGAGCCCGAGCCCCCCACCCCAAAACCCAGATATTCCCTTTAAAATGTAAAAATCCGCCCAGATGGACAGGTTGGCCCGCCAAAAGAGGATATGTCTGGGTTTTCCCGGACGTATGGCAAGCCGAGATTCGGAGCACTTATCTGCCTCTTCTGGAATCCGAAACAAAAGGAACAGACTTCCACCTGCAGGTGAAACAAAGGGCTGGGGTGACTGTCACAGCTCGAGGTGGTTTCCTCTTTGCTTTTATCTCCTCATATTCTCATGAGAAAGAGGAACAATAGCAACAAGCGGTGGACAAAAATGCCTGATCAGCATGCCTTATACTGAGGCAGACCACTGGTTCACCTAGCTCTATGTTGTCTACACTGGCTGGCAGCCGCTCTCCAGGGTTTCACACAGGGGTCTTCTTCCCCATCCTACTTGGAGATGCCAGGGATTGAACATAGGACATTCCACATGCAAACTAAGTGCTCTACCGCCAGGCCATGTCCCTCCTCCAAATCTTAAGTGGAGAGCAGCAATTCCTACCCAGTAGTCAAGGCACTGCTGTTTTAGCCCCAAGACCAGGGCCGGCGCGTCCATTTAGGCGAACTAGGCCATCGCCTAGGGCGCCAAAATGGAGGGGGCGCTGGCCAGCCTGCCCCCCAAACCCCCCAGCCACCGCCCGCCACCGCCCTCGCCCGTGGCTTCCTTTCTTTTCTTTTTTTCTCCTCCCGACATTGCTGGGCGAGGGGCGGGCTAGCAAGGCGCCACGCTAGTGGCTGACTGGTGTGACGCCCCTCCTCACTGGCCCGCCCCTCGCCCGGCAACGTGGGGAGAAGAAAAAATAAGAAAGGAAGCTGCTGGCCGAGCGGGGCTGCTGGCTGCAGCTTCCTTTCTTATTTTTTTCTCCTCCCGATGTTGCCGGGCGAGGGGCAGGCTAGCGAGCAGCCAATCAGAAGCTGCGGGCACCTCTGGGCCAAGCTGGAGGAAGCGGCCAGAAGCGTCCGAGAGCAGGAAGGAAGCGGCGCCGGCAGCGGCACGGAGACAGCGTCCGCTGCCCAGGCCAGCAACATGGGCTCTGTGCCCCTTTTCATCCCTCCTGCCATTCACACTGGGGGGGGGGAGAAGGTGACCTCACCTAGGGCGCCAAAAACCCTAGCACCGGCCCTGCCCAAGACAACCACAACAGTGCTAGCTGTGATAAGTGGGACCTGCAAGTACTGTACATGTTGCTGTGGATCCTAACAAGAATGGCTCCTGCCAAGAATTCCAGCCAGCCTGATGATGTTGGACTACAACTCCCATGTTCCCTAACCATGGAGGTGGTGTCTCAGGGCTGGTACTGGTGCAAGCTAGGAAGCCACAAGTCTCTGCTGTGAGCTGCAAGAGGATCAAGCAAGCTAATGTACCCCGGCTATGATTTATTTATATTTATTTTTCCTCATTTGAGAGACACTGAGCGAACTGGAAGCCACTGAGGATCCTCAGGCTATCACCATTGGGTTTTGTGTTTGCTTGTTTGCTCAGCGTTTTGTAATTTCTGTGTGCCTCAGTCAGAGTTTCTCAAAGCTTATGAATCCCCCAGCCACATCCCACGTTCATGATGCTTTCTGGGGTCCCTCTGCTCAGTGACACTCCTGTGCAATGTGCAAAGATTCTTGCACACAATAGTGTGTTTCACAGAGTCTGCTGGACGTTGAGGATGGAGGGTGCTGTGTCCCCAAATTCCAGGATCCTGCTCTATTGGTGTCATTTTTCTGCTTCGATTGAAGCTTCTAACTAGAGAGTAAACCTCATTAAACACAGTGGGACTTACTTCTGAGGAATCATAGATCCAGTCCAACCCCCTGCCAAGCAGGAAACACCATCAAAGCATTCTTGACATGGCTGTCAAGCCTCTGCTTAAAGACCTCCAAAGAAGGAGACTCCACCACACTTCTTGGCAGCAAATTCCACTGTCGAACAGCTCTTACTGTCAGGAAGTTCTTCCTAATGTTTAGGTGGAAGCTTTTTTCTTGTAGTTTGAATCCATTGCTCCGTGTCTGCTTCTCTGGAGCAGCAGAAAACAACCTTTCACCCTCCTCTATATGACATCCTTTTATATATTTGAACATGGCTATCATATCACCCCTTAACCTTCTCTTTTCCAGGCTAAACACACCCAGCTCCCTAAGCCGTTCCTCATAAGGCATCGTTTCCAGGCCTTTGGCCATTTTGGTTGCCCTCTTCTGGACACGTTCCAGCTTGTCAGTATCCTTCTTGAACTGTGGTGCCCAGAACTGGACACAGTACTCCAGGTGAGGTCTGACCAGAGCAGAATACAGTGGTACTATTACTTCCCTTGATCTAGACGCTATACTCCTATTGATGCAGCCCAGAATTGCATTGGCTTTTTTAGCTGCTGCATCACACTGTTGACTCATGTCAAGTTTGTGGTCTACCAGGACTCCTAGATCCTTTTCACATGTACTGCTCTCAAGCCAGGTGCCCCAGGGTTAGGATTGCAGTGAGAGTCCTAAAATGCTGGCAAACACATATTATGCCCCCGGTGCATTCCTCTACAAGCTGGAATCCTAACCCTATATTCCTGGGAGGGAGCCTCGCTGAACTGAGTGGGACTTGCTTCAGAGCAGATATGCAGTTAGAGTCCTCCAGCACCCAACACCTCTCCCATGGCAGATGTGGAGATAATCGGCATAAGAGAGAGAGAGAGAGAGAGCCACACAGAAAATCCAACAGAATAAAAAGTCAAGGGAAGCAGAGCCAAATGAGAAAATCCAGGTTAAAAGTTCATTCTAGAGATTGGTATTGCAAGATCTCCTATGCGGAGGAGGAAAATGGTCTGTTTGATCTTTTTATAAAATAAAATAAAAAGTTTTGAGATTGCTTTTTACAGACATAAGTGCCCATTCCTAGTTGGAGACTAGCAGCACCTCCTCTCAAAGGATTTCAGTAGTCCAACCCCCCAGTCTCTTGAGAGGTTTTCCTTGGAGGGCATGAAGGTGACAACCATCTCCTGCAGTTCCCCCCCAAACGTTTGGTAACTGGAGATTTAAAGCCAAACAATTCAATTTAGTTTTAATGCCTTCTGGCCACTGAGAGACTTATCCTCCGATGGATTTGCCTAATCCCTTTTATAAACAGGCCTTTTAAATTAGTGGCTATCACCAGGTTCTGTGATAATGAATGTTATAAGTTAATTATGCGCTGAGTGAAGAAGTCCTATCCCCACGTCCCCTGCCTGCTTACAGCTATGAACCAGGATTCCAAGGAGATGCTCTCAGGAAAAAACAGTGCATAACATCAATTCTATCCTCCCAGGGTTGAAAGTGTAAAACGGCACAAGCGTTGAATGGAGGAGATCATCCTGTCAAGGGAAAATATTTCCCCAAACTCCTGATAAGGAATTGCCATCTTGGCCCCATCAGCCCTATACATTTAAAGCAGTATCATGCCACTTTAAACAGCCATGTTTACTCCCCTTTCCATGAATCTTGGAAGCTATGGGTGATCATAGAATCATAGACTTGTAGTGTTGGAAGGGACCCCAAGGAATCTCCACTAAAGCATCCATGACAGATGGCCACCCAAACTCTGCTTTAAAACCTCCACTGCCTTTTTCTTCTTTGGCAATCACTCGTAGCCGAGTAAGATTGTCTTCCATAAACACTGTTTTAACAATGAGTCCGTAAGTGACTGTGGAGGCCAATTCTGGATCCACATGTCCTTCTACAGTGGGGACACTGGTTTCCTGGTGGGAGTTGATCACGGTGTGGATTTGCCAAGCGCGTCCTGAGATTGTCTTCAAAGCCCATGACACCTTTGGTAAAGGCTGTTCTCCAACTGGAGCGTTCGCAGGCCAGTGTTTCCCAGTTGTCGGTATTTATACTACATTTTTTTTTAGATTTAGCTTGAGACAGTCTTTAAACCTCTTTTGTTGACCAGCAGCATTACACTTTCCATTTTTAAGTTCAGAATAGAGTAGTTGCTTTGGAAGACGATAATCAGGCATCCGCACAACATGACCAGTCCAACAACGTTGATGTTGAAGAATCATTTCTTACTGTCAGAAAGTTCTGTTATGAGTTTCTATTTTAGAAACATTGCTATGAATATTTATACATTAATAAACAGGTAAGGTAGCCTTCTGCCACCTGGCACACTGCACATGTTGTAAACTGCAGCACACCAATAGTCCCAGCCAATGCTCAGGGATGGTGGGAGTTATAGTCCAAAACATCTGCATGGCACCAGGTTGGGGAAGACTGGTTTGAGGGCAGAATTTCACGCACAGGAGTTGTGTAGCTGCTTCTTCAAAATGGGGGGGGGGTGTCAGTTTTTTATTTTGTTTTGTTTTGGACAGGCATCAAATGTGAAATCTCAGGAGGTGTTAATTGTTAGAACTTGTCAATTAATAAATGCCATTGTATATCATCCTTCTATCAAATGGTGCCCGGTTCCAAACACAATTGCATGTCAGCTATCAAACGCCATCAAATATCAGCTATTGAAATCAACTATCAGCTGTCAGATGCTGGTAGCAACCACCTGATAGAATATTCAACTTCTCTGAAAATATTTGACATCAAACTTTTGGAAGACAATTTGAGTGAGCAAAGAGGAGTCCTTTTCATATCATTAGCAGAAAAAGGTCTCAGCAAAACCTTTCATTTCTGACTCAGACCTGGCAAATATCACATATCCTTCTGTAGTCTTGAGGCTAGACTCCTGCAGAAATCCATAGGGCCCTTTTGATGAATGTTCAGAAGCTGCAGTTGTTGCCAAACTCAACAGTTGGAACCCATCCCTCAGAGCATGCCTGTAGTTTAAGGTTGTCCTTAAGTTAGGAGAGCACCCATATGATAAAGCCACCTTATGCTGTGGGAGAAATTCAGGGTTGTGCTATGTTGAATGTTCCACAGGTGCAAGCATTTCAGCTTGGCAGGCGGAACGATACCAATTCTCGTCTCACTCTGCACTGTTCTGGGAGTTCTCCCAAGCCCTCCAACCCAGTTTCAACGGGCTCATCTCTGATAAGGAAGGTGAAACAGACTACAGAGATGAGGTGGAGCGCCTGACAGAGTGGTGCAGAGTTAATAACTTGCTCATAAATACAAAGAAAACAAAGGAGCTTGTGGTGGACTTTAGGAGACAGAGGAACAAGGTCGAGCCACTTTTGATTGACGGAATTTGTGTGGAGAGGGTAACAACGTTTAGATTTCTAGGCATTGAGTTACAGGAGGATCTGTCCTGGAGTGTTAATACAAGGGGGCTTGTGAAGAAGGCGCAGCAGAGACTGTATTTTTTGAGAATTTTAAGGAAAAACCATCTTCCACAAAAGCTGCTGCTTGCCTTCTATCACTGCGCCATACAGAGCGTGCTCACGTACGGTTTATGTGTGTGGTACGGAAGCTGTACTTGTCAGGACAGAGCAGGGCTGTGCAGAATTATTAAAACAGCAGAGAGCATTATTGGCTGCTCACTCTCCACCTTAGAACAAATCTACACCACCAGGTGCCATAGAAAAGCACTAGACATATCAAGAGATCCAACGCACCCTGGTCACCATTTCTTCGAGCTCCTGCCATCGGGATGGAGATATAGAACAATGCAGGCAAGAACGAGCCGTCTCAGTAACAGTTTCTTCTCTAGAGTGATTTTGGCCTTAAATGGAAAGCCTGGACTTTGAAGTCATCTTATTTTACTTGTTATTTTGTATTATATTTACTGTTTTTAATTAGGTTTTGTAATTTTGGATGATGCGGAATGCTTATCTGAGTGGATGTAGCAACCAAGTAATTTCGTTGTTCCCGCAAGGGGACAATGACAATAAAGATATCTTATCTTATGGGGGCACATGGGGGAAGGAAGCGGGGAAACCGCAAGGGACAAGTGGAGGTCCTTGTGTGGGCTTCCGTTGATGGGACTTGTTAGGTGAATCTCACCCTATGTGTTCAAGAAGGGCCACTGTCAAGGACTCTAGGGGGGGGGGAGCCACAAACCTCAGGCTCTGAGGCTTGGAACCAGCTTAGGGAACCTGGAACTGCCCAGCTTTCTTCAGGTGCAGAAAGCTTGTGCAACATCATCCCCTGCAGGAAGCATGAAGTCCCTTGATTGACCAAGCCCAGGGGAAATGCAAGGAATGTGTAAGAATTTTTGTGTAATCCTGTAGTTTCAGAGACACACATGCTCACAGCATCTCTTATTTTATCCCATTCCATCTGCTCTTATCATATTATCATAGTGTTAATGCTGTGGATTGAAATGGTGTTTATTGCACCCCATCTTGGGATCGCTTCACAATGAAGACTGGGCTAAAAGCTATTTATAAATAAATAAGTAAGTAAATGCGCACATGTCCTTCGTTATTCAGCTCTATAGCTTTCAAGGGGTTGTATTTGCCTCCAGCCATCACAACAGGGGCAAGGGAAACATTTACATAAATAAGTCAAGGATGGAAAAATGAAGCTCAGTAACTAAAGGAGGCAGCCACCATCCTACAGGGATGAACAACCTTCCTTGCTCAATTACAAAGAGGCATTATCTAGCGAGGTAGATTTGCTGCTTCTGGCTGTTGTTTCACACCAAGTGCAGCAGAAATAAGCATCAGGTACTTAACTAGGGTGCCTGTCTCCCTGGAGTGCAAGCAAATTACCAATTAGCCAAAGGCTGCCTGGTCAGAGATGGGACTGGTCTTCGCCACAGGGAACACCTGCTTGCAGATAATCTAATGCACATGGAGGCGAATTCTTTATCCAGACATAATTAGAATGGGAGGGGGGTGTTTTGTTGTTTTTTTTATAATGTGGCTGCAGTAAATGGGAGAGATAGGCAGAGCTACACATTACACTCAATGCTAAGAGCCCTTTCCACACACGTTGGAGGAGGCAGGACTTTATTCTGCTGGCAGCGCACATTAGAAAAGGAGCAGCTACATGGAGTACAGCTGTATGCCCTTAGGCCTTCCAAGAGAACAAGATGCCCACACATGCAAATGCAATACAAGTAGGTGCCCCTTTTCAGATGCCTAACTCAGTGCGCAAATGGCACAGCCAGGACCTGTAAGATACCATTTCCATGTGAAGAAAGGCATGAAATGCGCTGTAGTTTCTGCATCACATAAGCAGCAGATCATGTCCTATTTTGGGATGCATGCTATTGAACCAGATGAAGACAGGGCACATGGCAGAGGCTCAGCCCAGAATCTGAGCCCTAGTATATCTGCTGGGAGAAAAAAGTGGAGTTTGAGTAACCACAAACCAACCAGTACCAGAAATTGAGGACCAAGTGTTGTCATTACATCTGTTAAACATGGACACATTTCAGTGGACATCCACTTTGGATCCATTAAGGGGAGGGCATGCCTGCTCTATTCCATGGTCCTGTCTCTTTTTATGTTCTTTTGGCTGTGGCAGCCATTTTGTGTTATGTCACATTCCCGCAGCAGCTATTTTGTGACTGACACCCACTCAGCTTTTTCTCCAAATACCAAATGTGTAAAGGTAAAGATAAAGGACCCCTGACAGTTCAGTCCAGTCGCGAACGACTCTGGGGTTGCGGCGCTCATCTCGCATTACTGGCCGAGGGAGCCGGCGTTTGTCCGCAGACAACTTTTCCGGGTCATGTGGCCAGCATGACTAAGCTGCTTCTGGCGAAACCAGAGCAGCGCACGGAAATGCCGATTACCTTCCCACTGTAGTGGTACCTATTTATCTACTTGCACTTTGACGTGCTTTCGAACTGCTAGGTTGGCAGGAGCTTGGACCGAGCAACGGGAGCTCACCCCGTCACGGGGATTCGAACTGCCGACCTTCTGATCGGCAACCCCAAGAGGCTCAGTGGTTTAGACCACAGCGCCACCTGCTAAAGTCCACTGTACACTGACCCAAAGGGCTGGTGACCCTTGATAGCCATTCTAGACCTGATGCACCTATATTTCTTTAAATAAAGCACTGTAGGATATATATTTTTTGTTCGTGGAGGAGGAGTTGGAGAAAAACTAATCATGGCTTGGGACTAGTAGCTTTTGCTTGCTTGCTTGCTCGCTTGCTTGCTCGCTTGCTTGCTCGCTTGCTTGCTTGCTTTTAAGTCTGATCCTCAGCTTTATTGTTTGGGATTTTTCTCCTCTCTTTCTGCTGTTTTCCCTGGGTCACAGATGTGAACAGCTGGGGGAAACTCTAAGCAAACAAACCTTACCAAGGGGGAATGCTTCCTGGGGCACACAATGCCTTTAGCTCACACATGATTAGCTGAGTGGAGTGAAGGTGTAAAATGCAATTACTTCTCTCACACACAGTTCCCCAGTTTTATTTTATTTGAGGGGGGAGCAAGAAGATGCTGCAGATGTCAACCATGATTTACTCCAACACATCATCCGACTCACAGCAGGTATAAATCTCCCATACCCACCGCAATCATGTTAAGATTTTAAGTGCTCCTGGTATGTGTGTATGGGGAGCGGGAGAAAGTTCTCAAGTGCACACACCTCTCTCCAGTCCAGAAGCACCAGGGTAAGGAAAGAGCATTATTCTCAGCACACTCGAAGCATTACAATCGCTACAAGAGATGGAATAAAAGAAAGGGAGCAGAATTTGTTTATATCCTCCTTGAAAACGGCAGCAAGATTTTTTCAACTCCATCCACATCCTTCTTTATTGATCTTGGAGCAATTTCAGAGCATCAGCACTATTGTGGCTTAATTTCAACAACATGATTCACTCCATAAAGAAATATAGATATTTCTGGATAAACTCTCCAGGCGCAAAGATTGTTGGACATTGCTAAATCCGTAGTGGGCAGAGAGTGGGGTGGGAGGTTCACTTGAAGCTGGAAGCACTGAGCATGGGAACACTGGAGGTGACTGTGCAAAACAGGGATGGATTAGACCATGCGTAGGCAAACTAAGGCCCGGGGGCTGGATCCGGCCCAATCGTCTTCTAAATCTGGCCCGCGGACGGTCTGGGAATCAGCGTGTTTTTACATGAGTAGAATGTGTCCTTTGATTTAAAATGCTTCTCTGGGTTATTGTGGGGCATAGGAATTCGTTCAGTTCCCCCCCAAAATATAGTGCAGCCCACCACAAGGTCTGAGGAACAGCTGACCGGCCACCTGCTGAAAAAGTTTGCTGACCCCTGGATTAAACAGGGGTCAGCAAGGTTTACCTCGCCTGGGCCGGCTCACTCCAGCGGAGATCCCTCCATGGGCTGGATTGTGCATGCACGCGATTTCCAGCATCTGCGCAGACACGATTTCCGGTACCGCAGAAACGAATCCCCACGCCATGCACAGCACGCAGGAACTCGCCGAGCAGGTGGCTCGGTTCAAGGGCAGTTCCTGGGCCAGTTAAATGACCCCCATGGGCCGCTTGTGGCCACTGGCGGAGGAACAGGGGGGGCAGGAGGAGCGCGCTGCCCCCTGCACCATCGGGGAGGGGGTACCATGGCGGCTCCCCCCCCAACACGCACTGTGCACTCCCCACCGCGCCGGGCGCCATGCCCCCAGGACACATGCCACACGCCCGCGGGCGGCATTCCACGCCCCCTGGGACGCGTGCCAGCTACACCCCTGCCTGCTCTCCGTCCCCCGGTGCCAGAGCATGCAGCTTCGCCACTGCTTGTGGCCCATGGGCCTTAGGTTGCCTCCCCCTGGATTAGAGGCACTAGAATGAACTTTGCTCAGAGCCAGGACTCTGCTGTTGGAAGCAGCCCTGGAAGAATTTGAGCAAATCAGCCCTTCTTGTCCCACTTCCTGACCCCTTCCCTTCAACATCCTGGGGATGCAGAGACCATTGGTGCATCGGCTCAGCAGTGCCTAGGCTGATTGGCCACAAACCACCGCTGGAATGAAAAGGCCAGAGTGAAGCTGCAAAGTTTTAAAAATTGAACCATAAAGAATACAATACATATCACTCAGGCACCTCTTAATGGTTTGATAAGAAAGAGCAAGAGACAAAACCGCTCCACCCCTCCGCTCCAATTATGGAGGTGATGTAAACAATTGGGGTTTGGTTTTTGCTGCCCAACTCCCTGTGGGGCTCTGAGTCCCCTAAGTCCACGATCGGTCAGAGAAGAATGGGTGGAGGCCGGATCCAGTGGAAAGCAAGGCAGCTATTTATTTTTCTGTTGCAACAGAGTTCCCTCCCCTCCTTCCAAAGTGGGAGAGACCCTGAACAAAATTGTTTACTTCCCCCACAAAAAGCACCTAGACCCATTTCTCTGCAATTTGGTGGACTCAATGCAGCTTTGAGGGCCCCCTGTGCCTTTACATTTCATCCACAAGAGAAAAGATTACAGCCATTTTTATGATATTATGAGTTTGTGGGGTGGGGCCACCCCGCCTAAATGCATTAGGATTTAGTAAAAGAATTAATCAAGGTTTGATCAAACTTTGCCAAACGTGGAAACCCCCGGATTTAGGTATGCTTCTGAGCCAAGCCAGCTCAGCAGAGCTAGCTGGATGGTCCATTAGCAAGGGACAAAGGCCCATAATGGTCCACCCAGGAAACCCTCAGAGGGCAAAGCTGTGTTAGCCAAAGGGGAGTGGGGAGGGGTCACTTCTTTTCTGGGCACTAGTGAGCAGAGGCAAAGGCCAGGTTTAGGGTTTCAACTTTGAATGGCGTAGGCTGCGGGGGGGGGGGGTGTTGACATCCAGAGGGCATCGCACGGCCTGCTGGCTTGCCTCCAGCTGGCCCGGGCCCTCCAGCCGACACGCTGGCTGGTCCTCTGGAGCAACGCTGATAATGGCTCTGCTTCTCCAAAGCAGCTGGTTAGCTGGCTTCCTTAGAGCTGGTTAGCAAGAAGGAGAGGGAAAGGCAGAATTGCAAGTGAGCTGGGGATGACAGGTGGAGGGTGGCTCTTTTCTTCTTCTTCTTCTTTTTACTATCCTTTGAAGCCAGACCCTCATCGGGTGTGAATGGTCTGCAATCCCTCCATCTAGGGGCAGGTTGTATATGTGTGTAAATAAAACCATATATCATAAAGACACCAGTCTCTGTTGCACCTTATTCCCAAAAAGAAACACAAAGCCTGGAATCTCACGTGTAACAATTGTCTCTGTTATAGTGAAAGGGAACCCCAGAGCTTCATTTTATACAGATCAGCTCACATATCCAATGAAGAGAGCACAGAGCAACTCGGAAACTTATCTATGCAGATGCCATTGGCAGAGCTAGCCAGTCCATGTCATGCAGGGAACAGGGCTAGTCAGCATGGCCCTGTTTGGGCATTGATGAGCAGCTTCTCCTGTTTACAGCCAGGGGCAGAGGAAGGGGTGTGTGACAAAATGCTGAGTGGCACTCACCGCAGGGAGTGATGTGGTGGCTTGGGCGCCCGCAAGCTCCGCGCTTCCCCAAACAGTTCGCCGTAGGGTGGCTGAGTGGGAGGAGGCAGGCAGACTCCTCAGAGGCGACATGGAGTGTCCTGTCCCAGCTGGTCCCGCTCAGGCGCCCGATCGGCTTGCTCTGCCACTGTTTACAGCTTGGGATTTTCCAGCAACTGAATGTTGACAAAGAGCGCAACTTTAGTGAGAGAAACAAAAAGGTCAGTTTGTGTGGAAGAAACGCGATGTGACAACAGCTGCAATGGGAGGAATGCCCACCACAGCCATTTGGTCAGTGTGTCTCATGACCTGTCGCTTCATGTGCATGTGTTCTCATGCAAGCACAAACCTTGGCTATGCCCACTTTTGCTTTGGTCATGCCCACCGTTGGCATGTGGCCCTTGGAGGCTTGGCTAACAGCAAGTGTGCCCTCCTACTGTAGGCTATTTGGCCACACACTCTATCTTCTGGCAAGCTGCCAGGCAGCGGCATAGCTAGTCGCTCGGGTGCCTGGTGCAAGCCGCCCACGGGGGCGGGGCGAGCTGCGTGGAGCTGCTTCCCCCTCAGCTGTAGGGCGGCTGGGGGAGAGGCAGAGGGCAGAAGTCTCACGCTGCTGTTTCAGGCAGTGCTGAGCCTGCAGGCACCCAAGCCACCACGTCACTCCCAGGAGAGACGCTCCATGGGGGGGGGGGGAAGGCAGTTTCCCAGAATGCTATGTTCGAAGGATTCTCTCCCTGCCCCCTACCACAATGCACCTTAGAATGGGACATTTTGGGAATTCTAAAACTGTTGGCCACTAGTGTTGAAGAAACTGAAAAGTGTGTGCCCCTCCCCCAAAAAATGAAAGAGAGGAGGAAGCTTTGCTCCCTTCCTTATTGATGGGCCCTCCCCATATATGGAATGAACTTTCAGTCTTCAATAAAGCTTGGCCCAGCTCTAGCTGGAAAACTCTTGAAGATCAATTAACATTGAAAAGTGATTATATCACCAAAGGCCATAGCTGCCTTTTGCCTGGCCTATGGTGAAAGGCTGTATTGTGTTTTTGTTTTGTTTTTTGAGATTGCGCTTTCTATCATTGTAAGGCACCTTTAGTGTTGCATTTACACCACAAGACTGAGATATAATTGTATAGACATAGATATCCTTAAGTTTTCTTCTGATAGGAACAGAAGTGAAATACTACACAACACAAGACCATCCTGCACTCAGGCTGACCAGCTGCATATACGTAAGTTCATAATGCCTTAACCCCATGGTCTGCTTGAACAGAGTACTAAATGCATCAATGGCAAATCACATCGACACTTTGTTTTGTTTAATAGAGTAGTAAGATCAGGGCAGCAGCCCAAATTTCATTGGGACCTTTCCTCCCCAGGTATGGTGCTGATTAAAATAGTCCTGTGCTACACCTGGCAATAGAAAAAAGCTCCCATTTGTGCAAGTAGAAGAGGCATATTTCCCTATTATTAATTGCAGTGTAGCAGGGCTGAGGGAGGCATTGGGAACAAGCAGCAGCTATCCAGGGTTTCAGACAAATGTTTCTCTCCCAACCCTATTTGGAAGTAAAGGTAAAGGGGCCCCTGACCATCAGGTCCAGTCATGTCCGACTCTGGGGTTGCAGCGCTCATCTCGCTCTATAGGCCGAAGTGGGCAGGAGCTGGGACCGAACAACAGGAGCTCACCCTGTTGCAGGGATTCGAACCGCCGACCTTCTGATCAGCAAGCCCTAGACTCTGTGGTTTAACCCACAGCGCCACATATTTGGAAGTAGAGGGGATCTGCCACAATAGTCAGAAAGCTGCTCTGAGTTTTGGCAAAAGCTCAGGGATTGCTTCCATGGCACATGAGCTTCCCTGTGGGCTACTTCAGGGACTACACTTATTTGGGGAAATAAATAACAGCCTTTAAATCTTGTCTTATATAATCCAGCTAAGCTGCTGTTGGTGTGCAGGACTTTGAGAGAGCAAGAACAGGAGTGGAGGCGGAGGTGCAATTTGGAGAAGTAGTTGAAAGCTCACAAAAACATGGGGGTGCTTTTTGACAGCAACAAAAACGAAAACAAAGCTTTAAAAGATGGTTTTAACTCAGTTCTATGTGGGCCAATTCTCAATGGTTTATCGTAAGGAGGGAGCGATATGGCACATCAGTGCACACAAGCCAGCATTATGAGCCAGGAGAGAACATTCAGAAAACTCAAGCTTTTTTCTCAACATTCATCAATTGAGCCCATAAATACAGAGCTGGAGTCTCAACTGAGCTGTGGAGATTTCACCCATCACTACCGGTATCTGGAACCTTTTAAATATCACAGATGCTGTATTTATTAGGTAGAACTTCTAAAAGCTTTTTGCTGCATTTGGCTTGGCATGTTAACTTTTGGCAAGACTAGAACAGTTTAGCCCAGTAGAGACATCTTGAGGATTAGCAGAAAGAACATAATTTAAGGAGGCTGGTCGGGGTGAGGAGATTCACCCCGATGGGGATCCAGACTCCATGCGATTACTCCACAGGAGCACCAGCGCTCCTGACCATTAACCTGTTGCACAAACTGTGAGTATTGAGATGAACAATTAATTACTGACACTCCTCAGCATGCATGTCAGAGGCACACACCCCTTTGCTTGAAAGAAAGTCGGGGTTTGTACAGATAATCTTGATTTTGCTTGCCAGTTTTACAGGGAATGTTAGAGGGCATTTAGAGGGGAGGATCAAGAGACAGAAGGAAAATGTGCTTTAAAACTTTCCCAAGATGAGAGAAACATGCTATTGGGAACCCAGGCTTCCCTTGTGAGGTCGAAGCCTTGTCAAAGCATTACGATTGACTGTCCTCACAGCAAGTGAGGAAAAGTGCAGTACGTTCCACCTCTTGTGTTGCCATCACCACTGTATTTGAGCTGGAGGCAAAGTCTGAAGCAGGGACTGAAGTCTGAAGTCTCTTCTTCTCCCTGATCATTTTAAAGGTAAAGGTAAAGGACCACTGACAGTTAAGTCCAGTCGCAAACAACTCTGGGGTTGCAGCGCTCATCTTGTTTTACTGGCCAAGGGAGCCGACGTTTGTCTGTAAACAGTTTTTCCAGGTCATGTGGCCAGCATGACTAAGCCGCTTCTGATGAAACCAGAGCAGCGCACGGAAACGCCGTTTACCTTCCCGCCGGAGCAGTACCTATTTATCTACTTGCACTTTGACGTGCTTTCGAACTGCTAGGTTGGCAGGAGCTGGGACTGAACAACGGGAGCTCACCCCGTCGTGGGGATTCGAACCACCAACCTTCCGATTGGCAAGCCCAAGGCTCAGTGGTTTACACCACAGCGCCACCCCTGCAAAACTGGGGTTCTACTTACTTTGGTCCTTAAAATACACTGCTTCTTTCATTTTAATCGAATATATCCCAGGAGTAGAACCATAAACACTGATGAGAATCCTGCCCTCTTTGCTGAAACTTCTTCTTCCTCTTTCACTTGAAATTGGAAATAATAGCCCTGATCAGCAGGGGCAAAGTGAAGGAACAGGCCAGCCAACAGAAGTGATATCCATTCAATTTTATTGTGTGCATACAGGCTACAGAGTTAATCTGAGTAACGTACAGTCTTCAGATAATTTGTTATTGACTCAAGAGTGATTTTAGTCCATTTGCTATTCACTTTACAAGCAGCAGCCCAAGCTATGGCTGTTTCTTTCTGTAACGTAAAGTCCGCTAATAGAAAATTGATAGGCATGTTCTACCAGGGGTAGCCAACCCCTTCAGATGCTCTTGAAATGCAACTCCCTGAGCCCCAGCCAGCATCGTCAGGGGTGAACAGGGAGGAGGGAAGCCACCTTTTGGGGGGGGTCTCAATGCTGCAAGGCTTAGCACAGGGGTAGGCAACCTAAGGCCCGGGAGCCAGATGCGGCCCAATCACCTTCTCAATCCGGCCTGCGGACAGTGTGTTTTGACATGAGTAGAATGTGTTCTTTTATTTATTTTATTTAAAATGCATCTCTGGGTGATTTATGGGGCATAGGAATTCATTCATTCCCCCCCCCAAAAAAATAGTCTGGCCCCCCCACATGGTCTGAGGGACAGTGGACCGGCCCATGGCTGAAAAAGGTTGCTGACCCCTGGTTAGCAGGCCAATTCAGCTTTAAATCACAAATGCTACATGCCTGCATCTTAAAAAAAACAAAAAAAAATTTTTACAACAAAGCAATTAGGTAATTAACAATACATATCAAAATAATAAGTGATCGTGTAATATTGCTGCCCCGCAAGACATGCTAATAGGGCAAGTATACTTAAAAAAGAAATAAAAATAAATAGCAATGAAGAGAGGTGATTCAACCAATCCAAAAGGGAGCAACATTAATTACGGATCCATAAAATCTTGACTGGAGCTTATTCATTCCCTCTATTTCTGACTGTGTGCTTAGTGGCCAGATACCTGACTGGAGTGCTGAATGGGAAACTGAGGAAGCAGGAATGGAATCGTGTGGCTGCAACCCTCCACGCTGCAGCATTTTGTTGCAGGGTCCACTTATCTAAGTAATCAATGATCCCCAGGCTTGTATTATTTCTTTATATCCATGGCTAAAAACTGGTTAACCAAAAGTTAGTTGTGTACATATCTTATTTAATTTGCATCTGATGCATTCATATATTAAAATATGTGCTAGTGTGCTTAAACACACATGTGCCAGTCATTGGGAGGCATAAACAGCAACTAAGGTATTCTGAAAGCTTCCTTGTCTAGCTGCCTGAAAGCACCCTTACAAGCCAAAAGTAGCCAGGAGAGTAGCTGTTTACAAGCCTAGTTTTGCCCAAGGCTGGTGGTACATTGGGACGCAGGTGGCGCTGTGGTCTAAACCACTGAGACTCTTGGGCTTGCCGATCAGAAGGTTGGCGGTTTGAATCCCCGCAACAGGGTGAGCTCCTGTTGCTCGGTTCCAGCTCCTGCCCACCTAGCAGTTTGAAAGCACGCAAAAAAAGTGCAAATAGATAAATACAGTAGGTACCGTGCCGGCAGGAAGGCAGGTGCGTAGCAAGGGAGGGGCGGAGGGGGCGGGCCGAGCTGCTTCAGAGCACGCCGGCCGAGCAGAGCAGCAGCGCCAACCCGGATGGCATGCGCATGTGTGGACATGCGCAGCCCGCCCTAGCTCGTCCTGGTGCACGTGGTGCGTCGTGATGTCACGACGCATGCGTCAGGATGCATGCGCGCAGCGGAGTGACGCCCCGTCCCCAGGGGGTGCCGCCCCAGGCAGCCAAGCGGCACCGTTTGCCACTGCGGGAAGGTAAACACCGTTTCTGTGCGCTGCTCTGGTTTCGCCAGAAGTGGCTTAGTCATGCTCGCCCTATGACCTGGAAAAACTGTCTGTGGACAAACGCCGGCTCCCTCGGCCAATAAAGCGAGATGAGCGACGCAACCCCAGAGTCATCTGCGACGAAACTGTCAGGGGTCCTTTACCTTTTTAGTGGTACATTACATGACAGGGAAGGGGCTGACTGCAGGCAAACATGGAAGAAAACATTGGGACAGAAGACCCCTAGCTTGAGAATGTAAAACAAACACACACACACACACACACACACACACACACACACACACACACTTGTTTTGACTACCATCCCATTATTTAGCTGATGTCATAAGCCGATGTGCATAAGGACCACCGTTCCAAGAACGTAGCAGAAGTCAGGCAACAGGGAGAAAAGAGCCCGGATTTTCTTGCAGCAGGAAGAGCAGTGTGCTGTGATGATCCTGGAAGGGATTTGCATAAGAGGTTGATATTGAGGTGGGATTGAGTAAGAAGAATCAATAACCCTAAGTAGTTACTCCTGAGCACAAGAGTGCCATGGAGGGAGGGGGGTTGGCAGCAGGAGGGCTATCACTCCTTGATGGTGGCAAGGACTAGATGAGGGGCAGGTAACTGTTCCAAGCACTCTCCTCCAGCCTTCACTATTGCTCCCACCTGAAGGCGCACCTGTGGATCCGTGCAGGGTGAAAAAGAAGTCAAGATCAAAAATATGACAGATCTTAGTGCCTGAAAGTGCACTGCCTGCTGCTCTGAGCAAAGGAGAAGCCCTTTCCTAGAGAGAAGATGTCATCTGCCACCAGGTTGGTGCTCAGCAGCAATTTCTGATATTTTGAATTACTTTGTTGAATTAATTTAATCATTTGCTGAATTGGTTGTGGTTTGCTTTTATTTACCTGCTATTGTGTTTGTTAGTACAGTGATTGTGATGTTTGTTGTTTTGTTAATGATACTGTGATTATTGAGAGCTGCTTTGAGCTCAACATTTTAATAATAATAATAATAATAATAATAATAATAATAATAATAATAATAATAATGGGACCCAGGTGGCACTGTGGGTTAAACCACTGAGCCTAGGGCTTGCTGATCAGAAGGTCAGCGGTTCGAATCCCTGCAACAGGGTGAGCTCCCGTTGCTCGGTCCCAGCTCCTGCCAACCTAGCAGTTCGAAAGCACGTCAAAATGCAAGTAGATAAATAGGAACCGCTACAGCGGGAAGGTAAACAGCATTTCCATGTGCTGCTCTGGTTTGCCAGAAGCGGCTTTGTCATGCTGGCCACATGACCTGGAAGCTATACGCCGGCTCCCTCAGCCAATAATGCGAGATGAGCGCGCAACCCCAGAGTCGGTCACAACTGGACCTAATGGTCAGGGGTCCCTTTACCTTTACCTTTAATAATAATGATAATAATAATTTATTTATACCCTGCCCATCTGGCTGGGTTTTGGTTGGAAAAGCGGAATATAAATATCAAATCAAACCTCTAGTGGCAAGCAGATCCCACCCACCCCCCTTTTAATATCCCACAGAGGCAGAGAGGAAAGGCGATCTCCAGGTTGCCGCGCATTACACGTGTAATGTGTGACACAGAGGCACTGGGAAGTGGTCCTGTGAAGATGCTGAGACAGAAGTGAGTGGATGGAACAAAAGGAGATATCAGTAGTAGCAGAGAAAGCAAGAACAGGAGAAAGGACAAGGCAGGAAATGACATATATGCAGTAGAAGCAAAATGCTTCCGACTTCCAAATGGCATTTCACCCAACTTTCATCAATCAATTTATAGCAGTGACAAAATGTTATGGGACGTTCCAGCAAAATATACAATTAACTTTTACCACTGCATAAAGGGAGGAAGGCGGGGGGAGGGGATACAGCTAGCGCTCAGCAGAAAACTACTCATATCTGTCGGAAATATTTGTTATACCTTCTTGCAGAAATCTTCACATTCACATTTCCATTGCCTTCAATTGTTCCCTGATAAAAGCATCACTAAGCCAGATGTATTTGGCTCTGTGGCCTTGTGACACCGTGACTGGGTGGGGTCATACATGTGAAAGAAGGAATGATAAGCAGCAATAGGAATGAGCAGGACCAAAATAAAAAAGGTGTTTTGCGGGGGGGGGGGGACCAGTCTGCCCAAATTGCTAGTTTTAACCTAAAAATGGAATGTAAAGACTATTCAGCATAGCTCTGCATACACCCAGGGATAGTGGAATGAGGAGGCAGATGTCAACAAGCGGAAATATCGGGGGCAGAAGGTAAAAGGTAAAGGTAAAGGGGCCCCTGACCATCAGGTCCAGTTGTGTCCAACTCTGGGGTTGCGGCGCTCATCTCGCTCTATAGGCCGAGGGAGCCGGCGTTTGTCCGCAGACAACTCCTGGGTCATGTGGCCAGCATGACAAAGCTGCTTCTGGCGAACCAGAGCAGCACACAGAAACGCCGTTTACCTTTCCGCCGGAGCGGTCCCTATTTATCTACTTGCACTTTGATGTGCTTTCGAACTGCTAGGTGGGCAGGAGCAGGGACCGAGCAACGGAAGCTCACCCTGTTGCAGGGATTCGAACCGCCGACCTTCTGATCAGCAAGTCCTAGACTCTGGTTTAACCCACAGCGCCACCTGAAGGAAGGACCCCCAAATAAATGGAAATAGTACTGAAACTCTCTTGTAGACATGGAAGTGTTATTTGCCTTCTATATCTCTGATCTTTCTAAGCTACACCAGAATCACTGCCAAGCTCAGAAATCTTGTTTCCTTTCCTACGTCCAAAGAAATAGAGAAGAGAAATTAACGCAAGCACTTAAGGCTCTACAAGACACTTTTTGGCATCCCTGCTCTTTGACCCTTCCTCAAACCCATACATTATTTAACAAAGAGGAACATAAATGAGATGGAACAATGGCTAGAGAGCCAGGGTATGGAATATATATATATATATATATATATATATATATATATATATATATATATATGGTTTTTCAAACCTTTGCCCATTAGTTTTGTTTCTTATTTAGGACATGGCATTAATCATGCTAATATTTTACAGCCTGACTTCACACTTTAGTCATTACTTTAATCAAAGCCATCAGTGTAGGAAAGAACAGGCTACCAGGTGGGAATAGTAGCTGTCGCTCGCTGTTAATTACTTTGCATTTTACAGCAATCAGCAGCAGGGGCTGAGATCATAATAAATTCATGACTTACGGGCCCATAAAATCATTACCGTAGGAAAATACGTTTTATCGGGGATTCGTGGGGCCGCTGTTCAGAGACAGGTTTCTGGAAAGAAGTGACACCCATGAAATTAAACCAACCCTCGCAGTCAGCAGAAATGCAAATGTTGGCACAAACAGAGCCAGGAGTGGTTTGTACATTGGGGAATAGGGGAGGGTGTGTGTGGATGGAGCAGAAGTCCAAACAGCTGGGAACAGTGGGCAGGTGTGGCTGGGAGCCAAGGCACACGAGGCAGGCAAAAGGAAAACGGAAGCTGGGAAGAAAGGAGAAGGATAGAAATGACCAATATGGCAGTCAAGGATGAATACAGATGCAATGTTTTACAGTGGTGAAGGTGATTTTCCATCTCCTCAAGGAAAAGTACATTTTTCTGGTCCTGGGTGAGGCCTAAAAGTTCAGGTTTTAACAAAAATTCCCACAGCTTGACTGGCAGTGGAGAGCACCTATTGGCCAGCACCACTGAAATCACCAACCATCCTCCCCGCACTGCATACCCCAAATCCCCAGACCTTAATTTCTAACTTATAAAATAATACTTGTATATTGTAATACGTGCTTGTAAAAATCACTTCAATTGAAGTTATGATGAAGTCAAATAGTCTCCCAATTAGGTCATTTTAGAAATGGAATCTATATGAGAGTGGCTGTGATTTAATGTAAAAATCTAATTTACTCAATGCCTAATTGTCCAGGTATGCAACTATATTGGGATGCTACCTGGAGTCTGAGCACCTACAGGAATGTTACTTGAGGGCTGCACCATGATATCTCAGTGCACAGGTTTTGTTGGGTAGGTGGTTGATTCAGCTCCAGGGAAGTTCAGCACATAAGTCATCCATATAGAATTGCTTTTAAACCTTTAAAAAAATAAAATGATTACCTGTGAGCAAACTGGAGTATTATGTTAGAAATGGCCCTAAGTCAGAGCCAAGGGTACAATTACCTTGCAGTTTACAGATACAGCACCTCAACAGCTGAAACTGAGACTTCATAATAGTTTACTTCATAATGGTTGTTGTTGTTTAGTCGTTTAGTCATGTCCGACTCTTCGTGACCCCATGGACCATAGCACGCCAGGCACTCCTGTCTTGCACTGCCTCCCGCAGTTTGGTCAAACTCATGTTCATAGCTTCGAGAACACTGTCCAACCATCTCGTCCTCTGACATCCCCTTCTCCTAGTGCCCTCAATCTTTCCCAACATCAGGGTCTTTTCCAGGGAGTCTTCTCTTCTCATGAGGTGGCCAAAGTATTGGAGCCTCAGCTTCACGATCTGTCCTTCCAGTGAGCACTCAGGGCTGATTTCCTTAAGAATGGTTAGGTTTGATCTTCTTGCAGTCCATGGGACTCTCAAAAGAGTCTCCTCCAGCACCATAATTCAAAAGCATGAATTCTTCGGTGATCAGCCTTCTTTATGGTCCAGCTCTCAATTCCATACATCCCTACTGGGAAAACCATAGCTTTAACTATACGGACCTTTGTCGGCAAGGTGGTGTCTCTGCTTTTTAAGATGCTGTCTACGTTTGTCCTTGCTTTTCTCCATAGAAGCAGGCATCTTTTAATTTGTGACTGCTGTCATCATCTGCAGTGATCAAGGAGCCCAAGAAAGTAAAATCTCTCACTGTCTCCATTTCTTCCCCTTCTATTAGCTATTTCATAATGGTAGTCAAAGGCAACAGCTGCTTCGGACACTGTCTCAAGCAGTGACAGATGGAGAAGAATTAGTGATGGCAGCTGAAAAAAAGCATCCCTCAATACACTTCCGTCAAATCTGAGGTCACCACAGCAAACCCAGGTGATTGCCCCATAATAGAGGCCAACATCAGAGCCACATACCTCTCATTAGGTATGGCTTCCTCTTAATAATTTGTGTAGCAATGTCAAATTACAAATAATTGCCAGAATGAATGCATGGAAAGTAAGTTTACACTGTTGAGTCATTCTTGCTTTTGAAATAATACTGTACTTCCATGCTCCTGGATAAAAGGTTTATTGCTTCCTTAATTGTTTGCTTGGATTCTAAATGTTTTGCCGCTGCGTCCTCTGTAGTATTAAAATCAAGAGGAGGCACTGGTGAATATTAAGGCCAATTGAACTAGGAATAATTTGTTAACAGTGAGTGGAGTATTGTATTTGTAATTCTTGTACATTGCTGTAAGCATTAGCTGAGAGGAGATACCTAGGGTTGCCAGACTCAATAGAGGACAGGACTTCTGTGCCTTTAATTGCCCTGCTGTCTTTTGAGTCTGGAAACCTTAAAGAGAAACCAGCAGACCCTTTGTTTAATTTCCAAGCAAAGGGTCTGCTGGTTTCTCTTTAAGGTTTCCAGATTCAAAAGAGAGCAGGGCAATTAAAGGCAACCCTAGAGATACCTAAATTGTCATATGCCTGGAACTCCCTGTCCCAATTCATGGGAAGCTTTGTGTTATGTACTGAGCTGAATCCTAGAACAATAGGATTCAGAATCAGCAGTCTGATTAGTCCGCAGGAGCTACCCAATCCAACTCCAGGTGGAAGTGAATCCGCAACCTGATTGGCCTGCAGGAGCAGCCAATCAGGCGGCTGGCAGAAGTGAATGTGCAACCTGATTGGCCTGTAGGAGCAGCCAATCAGGCTGCAGGCAGAAGTCAATCCACAACCTGATTGGCCCACAGGTGTAGCCCTGAAGTAGCCAATCACGCAAGGCCCATTGTGTAAATAATGTATATAAGCAGATGGTTTTGGGAAAAGAGCCATTCTTCTCCTTGATGACTATGAGCTGAATAAAGAGCATGAAATTCACTCTCGACTCCGAGTATATTTCACTTTGAAAACTTCTTTTTAAACTCCCTTGGTTTTCTCTGAAGCTGACATCCTTAGTCCTGACCCCATAGCTGAAGCCCAATACATGTAACTATTTGCTCACTTTCCCCCCTAGTTACCATCATCTCTCTTCCTACACTTCCACAAACGCCCTTCCACTTCTCTGGCTCCAGTCTAAGTGAAGGCTTAGGACCAGGCTATCTGAAGGAGTACATTCTCCCGTAAAAACTTGTCCGGGCTCTGAGATCTTCTGGGCAGGCCTTTCTCTTAGCCTATCACCCTCAGTCCTATCAAGGCCCTCTTGATGGCGATGAGGGAGAGGGCCTTCTTGGTGGCTGCCCCCAGGCTTTGGAACACTCTTCCCAGAGAAGCTAGACTGGCTCCCTCATTTCCCTTCTGTTGGCATCTGAAGACCCTCTTGTTCCGCTGACTTTTAAAAAAAGAAAAAATAGTGCTGTGCTGTTTTTACTATCTGCATCTTCAATAGATCTGTTTTTATATTGTTTTAACTCTATTATAGTTGAACAACTTTAACTATTAATTTATATATGTTTTAGCCCTCTGTATTTTATCTGTGTCAAGTCGGGGGGAGCAGAATATAAATCAATTTAATAATAATAATAAAGATGGTGATGATGATGATGATGCAGAGCTAGTGGGATTAGTCAAGTACTGTATAGGTCATTAAAAACATAATAATAATCTGGAATCCCACTGATAAGCTATTTGGTGTGGAACTGAATCCAGTTGCACCCTACTCTCCATATTGGTGAGATTACTTTGGCTTTTGAAAAAGAATTACACAGACACAACTCTGGCTGTAGGCTTCTGAAATGGAGACACAACACCCCTTCTGTGGCACTCGCAATTTCCCACCCAGTTAGGAACATATTTCATTGCCTTCCCTGTCGTCTGCATTTTTAGTCTGTAAGCTCTAAGGGGCAGGAAAAACTTTTATCATTTTAACCCCCTCCCCGCTGGCATGTTGCTTCTCAGTTAAATCCTATGCACATAGATGGCTCTATATAAACAACAATAAATGTTTTCAAGGCTTGAAAACATTAAAAAAAAAACCTTAGCAAAGTCCAGTCATCTTTGGCTATTTGTTTTGGGTTGTTTGTCCTAAGTGGGGTGCTCTGTTTGGAAGTGCTCTGAAAGGGTTAACTGTCAAGCCTTTCTCTGGTTGAGAATATCAGTAAAAAATGATGATGGTTTGCCAGGGTTTCTCATCTCTTCCAATTACGCTGTGCAAACACAGGACGTTATTTAGTGTTATTTAAGCATGAAATTATAACAGATCATTGGAAAAATAACCACAGAAGAAGGCTGTAAAAATAAATTGGCATCTCTAGTTCTAGCTGCTTGTTAATGTCTGTGGAGCCCAGACAGAGCCAAGTTGCAAAGGGTATCAAAGGAGGCCCTGCTCAGCTGCCTGGAGAATCCTGAAGGGTAGCGAAACTGCTAATTGTATGTCAAGCAGAGTTCCTATTTGCCTTTGGGAATTGGGCAATGGGGGAGCTAGTATCCAAGGGCTGCCCCATCAGGCATGTACAGTATATCCACCACTTGATTCCTGCAACATTGTCGCTTTGCATATGCAAATGGATAGACAGAAGGTTGCATCCAGCTATGTTTTACTCGTTAAACCTATTGAAAATAATCCACCTGAGCTTGCCATTTCCATGGGTCTACTCTAAGTAGGCCTAACTATGGATACAACCCAAAACTTTTTATATTGCCTCCCAATACAGTCAATTCACATCTTCAGCTATCAGTTAATTCCTTAACACTTGATGACTGACAGAGAATGTGCAAAGTGTGACAGGATGCACCACTTCCACACCGGAGGTGGCCCCTTCACCCATGTTGCAGCCTTTTCACATGAAAAGTAGATGCATATAAATCTGGCTCTTACTGCTGAGAATGTTGGATGCTCCTCTGGAGACAGGCAGATAAAGCCAGAGGTGATGGTAGAGTCCAGGGGTGAAATGGGAAGGGGCCTTGAGCGTGCTCCACCCACCCCTGCCAACCCTCCAAAGCAGAGGTCGGCAACCTAAGGCCCATGGGCTGGAAGCGGCCCATGAGGGTCGCTTAACTGGCCCATGAGCCGCTCCCAAACTGAGCCGCCCGCTTGGCGAGTCCCCACGCTCTGTGCTAAACCGGCACAGTGCAGCACGGGGACTCTCTTCTGCGGCTCCGGAAATCGCTTCTGCACATGCCCAGAAGCCTTTCTGTGGCTTCCAGGTTCCAGCAATATCTCAGCTGCCTCCATCTGCCTCATGGATGAATTGGCCCTGGTAAAGGCACTGTGTGGCCCCTTTTCCTCCCTCCTATTTGTCTGTGCTTGTCTGGTCTCTGCTTAGCACCTAGTTGGTGCTGCTCCCTCCCCTCCCAACTCATGGAGAAAATAAGCCACTGAAGGAGACATAAAAAGGAACAAAAAGCAATGTTTAGGAAAATGGCAGCTATCATAAAACGATCCCCTCCAGCATCTGCAGAGTCATCCTTTTATTAAACGCAATTCCACATTTCCCAATTTCCTTTCCCCAAGTTTGGTCGTCATTGATGCCCCAGAATGTGCATCCCCTGATGTGGGGAAGCTGAGGTAGCCGGAGCAAAGTGAAACATACCTCATAAATGAGGCTCCAAAAGAGAAACCATGGACGGCCATTCGTAAACTGAGAACTAATACACAGTGATGACTAAGTGTGCAGCTGCCAAGTTTGTAAACCCAAAAGTCCCTGGTTCAAATCTATCCTCAGCTTCAAACTAGCTAACAAAGCCAGCCTAATGAGGGGCCAGGGGTGTGCAGAATAGTGGATCTACCACTATTTCTGAAATCCTGCCAACTCATACGGGCAGAGAGGTCTGATTCGATGCACATAAACCCCAGGCAATTCTTTTTGCTGATCTAGCTCCATTCTGTTGTAGACAAAGGGCTTTCGATTCAGCAAATCCGAAGGAGCCAGCGTGGCCCCTCTGCGCAGTTTAGAATTGTGCCTAACTGTATTGTATCCTATTCTCTGTATTCCTGTATTCTTTTGCTTTTTAGTTAACCAAAGCTGCGCCATTATCTGCAAGCGAGGAGAGCATGCAATGTACACAGTGGTAGGGCCCCCCTGCCCCATTAACAGAGTCCAAGCCTGCATCGCAGTGTAAAGGAGAGGCTGGTATAGAATCATTTAGGCTGGCCATTGTCACCTGGAAGATGATTTAGGAAGACACCATGATAAGGTAACGGGAGTTTCTTAGGTAGAAAACAACTCCAAATATGGCGTGTCCAATTGGCAGGCCAGGTAAAGAGACATGAGATGTTCACCCGTTGCTGTAACCAGTAATATTGCAGAAATGATACGGGCACAAGGGCTTCATGTATTTGGAGTGCTATAGAGATGCCTTCAATTATTTTATACCCTGCCCAGTGTTTGGAATTATTCACTGGGACCACCACTGTTCTTACTGCAGTAAGCAATAAAGCTGATCTCTCCACGACGCTGCTGCTGTCTTTATTTTGGCTAAAGAGGACCGGCGTATTTCCAGACACCAGAAGAAGAAGAAGAAGAAGAAGAAGAAGAAGAAGAAGAAGAAGAAGAAGAAGAAGAAGAAGAAGAAGAAGAAGAAGAAGAAGAAGAAGAAGGGGGAGGGGAGGGGGAGGGGAGGGGGAGGAGGAGTTTGGACTTGATATCCTGCTTTATCACTACCCTAAGGAGTCTCAAAGCAGCTAACATTCTCCTTTCCCTTCCTCCCCCACAACAAACACTCTGTGAGGTGAGTGAGGCTGAGAGACTTCAGAGAAGTGTGACTAGCCCAAGGTCACCCAGCAGCTGCATGTGGAGGAGCGGAGACGCGAACCCGGTTCCCCAGATTATGAGTCTACCGCTCTTAACCACTACACCACACTGGCTCCCTGCTCACACTCCCAAACTCTCTGTTTCAGGGATTTCTGTGCCCTGCTGCCCCATAGCTCAAAGCCTCTGCTGCAATCGAATCCCCCCCCCTACCAGGTGCGTTCCTATCTGTTGGCAGGTGCCGGTGCAGATGAAAGCACACACCACCCTCAACCCCCTGCAAGGCATCAACATGGTGTGGGGTTAGGATTGGACTCCAAGTGACCTTCGGCAAGACACTGTCTCTCAGCTTCACCCCACTGCCTCCACACTACGTACAAAACACGGCCATCAATCCTGGTCTATCTTACCAGGAGCTTGCAAAAAAAACGATTGGCATGATAGATGTGAAATACTTGAAATGTGTCATATAAAATTCTTGAACCCTGGGGGATCCTCTTCATCTATAGCTTCAACATTACAGATTTATTCAGTAATAATAATTTATAACCACCTGATTTCTAAGAAATATATTGTTTGGCCGCAAAGCTTCTGGGCAAGTGGTTTGCTGAAGAAATGGCTAATAATCAGAAAAAATGCTGCCCATTCAGCACTGATGAATGCTCCATTCACTTTAAGATGCTACATATCAAAGGATGGTAAGAAACCATAAAATGTTTAGAAATGAGCTGTAAGGAAGATATATGGCCAAAACACAAACCCTGGATGAGAGGGGGGCGGGGTTGAGGAGAAGCCAGTGATATTAAAAGCAGGGCCTTTTTCAGCCAGAACTCAGTCCTGGCGCCTCTCAGGTAGGTGCCATAGCCTTTATAAGAGAACCAGGGAGGGGCTCATGGTGAGTTCTGGCACCTCATTTTTTTTGGGGGGGGGAATCCACTGATTAAAAGTTATTGTTAATGTGCACCACGTTCCAAAAGTCGTGTTGCTTGGGATGGGAGCAATGGGTTAAAATGGCAACCATTTCTATGGGTAACTGGCAGGAATCCAGTTACTGGTCAGCAAATCTGCTGGCTGGTGTCCCCTCCACCACCACCCCACCCCACCACAACAACACTAATGTGTGCTGGGGAAAGGTTTAGGATATTGCTTGACTCATAGGGCCACCACATCATAAGCCACATCTGTGGGTCCTGTAAACAACATGGGCATGCGGCAGCCAAAACCAGCCCTCTCAGCTGAGGCTGAAGTCAGAGCACCCCCAGAGATTCCCCATCCCTCCCAGTGGACTAGGGCTCCTCTCTTCCCCAGCGCCTTGCCTGTTGTGACAGATTAATGCACTATTAAAATATAGGCTTATGCTATGCCATAGCTAATGACCCTCTCTCCTTATCAGAGCTGGCCCAGCCATTAAGCAGGATGAGGCTGCTGCTCAGGGCCGTCTTATCCATAGGCACTAAGGGTGCAGGGCACCCAGGCACCAGGCTCTCAGGGACCTGCCCGTCGGTCGGAGCACTGCAGCGGGCTCTTCTGCTGTGGGCGGCTCTGCACTGCGAGTTCGGGGGTGACCAAGCCAGTGAGACGCTGAGGCGGCCAGCCGGCTCCGCCCTCCTGTGCGCCTGGGACTGGGCAACTGGGGGGGGGCAGGTGGATCTTTGCACCCCGGCACCACATATGCTTAAGACAGCCCTGCTGCTGCTTCACGCAAAAGAAGCTTTCCAGACTACATGCCACTTTTGCCAGCAGCGCCAATTTTAAGCAAGATCACATCCATTTGGGGTCTGGCCCAGGATTACAGTGCCACTTCTCTGCCAGGGGAAGATGCAGCAGGGTATGGGGTGGCAGCCGTAGGACATAGCACCCCTGCTCCTTATAGTCTGTTCTCAGTTAATTTGTCTAATCCTTTGATAAAACCATCCTAGCTCATTACCATCTAGCCTCTAAGCCACATCTTGTGATAGTGAATTCCATACATTAAATATGCACCAGGGCACTGATCGTATGCCGTTAGACAGGTGTAGTTTAATGTTGGAGACAAACTTGTGCTGATGGAAGGTTCAACCAGGTTGGAAATGATCGTTTGCACAATGGCCATTCCTGGGTTCTGTCACCAGTTCTGCTGAAACCCACGAGGCTCAATCCATACATTATCACAGTGATGCACAGCCGCTTTCCTGTGGCTCCTTTCGATGCCATGTCCTTCAGTCTCTAGGCAGAGGAACCGTGAATGGCACGGCACCTTCCTGTCCCAGTCTGAGCTCTCCCTGCAGCACTGCTCCTACAGCTTGAAGCTGTGTCTTCTACCTGTGTGGTTCCTCTGTCCACAGAGAGAATGAAAAAGAAGCTGTTCCCATGTGGTTTGGGTCACACTAAATTGCTGCCATGAACACTCTTTGAAAGACTGGAGCAAGAAATTAGAGACGGTGAAGTTCTCCTCCCGCAGAAATATGGACCAGAAGTTCTGGTCGGCATGGACACATTTCCAAGGACTCCAGATTTCATTCCTTCCGGCAGCTTCCAGAACCATCCAGACTTAGCGTCATTAAGGCTTTTGGCATGCTCAGGTAGTGGCGACGTCGCTTCCACGTCACTGTGCATGCACATGAGGGCCAGAGCATGCCAGACATCCCTTAAATATTCAAAAGCTTTGCTTGCAGAACAGATGGTGAAAAGAATCATACTGTATATATACACATTCACAAGACGTATGCTTATCCAAGCATGGGCTCAGCTTCCTTTAGAAAATAATACAGCTTCCTGCTTTCAATCAAATGCTGTGTCTCTCTCCCCCCCCCCCCCCCCCGCTTCCAGCTTTGCACCCAGCCTGTTCTTTGCCATACAGGCCAGGCAGCAGCTTGAAGAAATCCCCTTTCTGTTTCATTCCTTCTCTGTGTTTAACTTCAGAGACCTCATTAACTACTGCACTGCTCTCATTCTCCTATTCTCAGAGAAAGGGCATTGACACTGTTTTTCTCAGCGGTGTCAAGAGAAGCTTCTTCATGCAGCCATCTCTCTCTGCTGTGTTCATAACGGCTTGCTCACTCACAGCCATCTTCCCGCACTGTGTCATCACAGCCAACTCATGCACAAAAAATGGGGTCTGTGACTGGGTACTTCTCATGTGACCAAAGTTGACCGACCACATGAGAGGTGCTGGAGAACATACTACCATTAGCTATCTAACCAACCCCAACTCAAAGCGCTTTCTTTAAACACACAGCAATATACATTCAAACATTCTCATTTCAGCAAATTGAAACTACGGTACCTAACAGGCAGGTGGGCACAATATCACTAAGCCCTCGCCATACCAGAGACCCCCTGAGCACAAATAGAGAGGCCTAGAGATGCTTGGAACAGATTGCAAGACCCATTCCACAATCCATTCTGGATTTTTGGCAGAGTAAAATCGATTCTTCTGCTTTCTGGAACGGAAACCAATAGATGCCGCTGTGTGAACAAAGAGCTACAATGGTTAAACTGTGTTCTGATCTTGAGAGATGCCACCAAATTCTGACCACAGCTTTGACTACTTCCTTTTCTCAACATCTCTTTGCTCTTGGTTGTTGTTTATGCACTTGCCCATGATTGCAAATACTATAATACATCTGGCCAGTGCTTTTAAATGTTTAGGGGTTGTAAGGGGGCGGAGTTACAGAGAACAGCCCCCCCCCATCATAAAGTCCAGCTCCTCAACCAGTCAGAGCTCCAGCAGCGGGTCCAGTGAAGGGCAGGAGGAAGTGAGCAAGTCGGTACAGGGCTCCGGCAGCATCCAAGAGCCGCAACTGCAGCCTAGAGCTCCTGTACAGGAAATGTCCAGCGGCGAACATCGGACAGGTGCCCTTTCTCCCCAATGCCTGATTTGAGGCATGCCAGCTCCTGTAGGAGCAAGGGGCGGCGCTTTGGGGTCCCCAAGCTACTTTGCTGGGCGCGTAGCCAGAAAGCGCCATTGCGAGATTCTGATGAAGACTGAACGGTCATGTTTCCTCTCTCTCTTGCACTGTAAATAAGTATGCACCAATAAAAGTCTTAAAGACACGACTGTGTGGAGCGTCATTACTCAAGGGTAGCCACCAGCATCCCTGACAGGGGTACTCTCATTTTCCTACTCATATTAAAATACTGTGCCTCAATGAGGCCAAACTTAGCTTCACAAAATGTTTCTGGGTATGCACACACACACAGCCCGAAAAAAGCACTGCACCTGACCCAAATATATTAAGTTGTATGACAAGCTAGTAAGAAAAGAATTGCAGTTTCAATGTCAGCTAAAACAATCTTCATTCCCTCTTGCTCTCTTCCTTTTTTTAATTTGCAAAGCTCTCTGAACTACTGGAGTGAGCTGCTTTCATATTTGAAGTTCATCCAGAAAATCCTTTGCAAAATATTTGCTGAAGCACAGTAATGCCAGAGTCAGAAGGGATTAAAAGTGTCCCTCCCTTTCCCTCTTTCCCCCCCCACCCCACCCCCGGGACTCCCTTCTTTATACAGTTTTGCAAATAACAGCTTAGGTCCTTCCGTACATCTTGAAATAAAATAATACACACCACTGAAGATTGGGCCTCTCTGCTCTGTTATTGAAATGCTTCATTTGACATTTTGACTGTTTCAATTAGTGAGCAGAGGCTTGCTCCAGTTAATCCAAAAGGCAGACGACGGCTGAAAAGCAACCCAGTCTTTTCCCACCCCGCCCTTGGCAGCTGCAACATGCAAAGCTTGTCTCAACAGGGGATACCAGTCTGATGCTGTCATGTCCAGCCTGCTATGGGCTCAGGGCGAAGCTGAAGGGGCTGGTGGTCTATAGGAAGTAAAACAGCAGAGACCATTCTCTGTGTAACTTAATGGGCTAATTTAATTCTGCTATCAGCAAGTCAGCTAACCAAGAGAGGGTGGAGGTATTGCTTATCAGCCAGACAGTGTGGCATGATGTTCACTGAGGCAGCACATGCTCCGATTGCCTTTGCAATTCTAAGGAGATTTTCCTCTGTATGTTTTAGTCGGATATCTAACCCTGCTGTGTACAAGGCCTGAGCTAAGAAAGACAAAACCTCTTTGTTTCTTTCTCCTCCGATTATACACTGCTTTTGTGCAGTTACTTCAGTAAAGTGTTATCAGGATTCATTTTCTCACTGGACTCCATCTGTGTTATTTATGTGACTAACAATAAGAAGCATTGCCCTCACTGTAAACAGGGCTCAAATGGAGGAAGGCTCAGAGGAAACATGACCGATCGCCGGTGGGAGCTCCATTTAGAGTCAAGTGTGTGGAGAGGATGACAGCAGAAGTACTTTTCTGCCGCCAGCATGTCTGTACAAAGCCATCCAGCAGAGCTCTTAGGAATGATTAGGTGTCTTCCCCTCTCTCAAGCTAATAACACAGCAGACTGTGACCTCTGATCAAGGCATTTCGTGGAGAAAAATTGTTCACATCTCCTCTGTCTTGGACATCATCTATATTACAGGCATAGCAAATATAGGAAGTTCTCAGGGACTGGTAGAATTGCTGGTGCTTGAATGACTTCCAGATCTTGTTGCCTGAAGGCATAGACAAGCTACTTAGAGTGGTTCAGTCCATCCTTCGTCCGCAGACAGCTTTCCAGGTCATGTGGCCAGCATGACTAAACTGCTTCTGGTGCAACAGGACACTGTGAGGAGTGACAAAGCACACGGAAACACCATTGACCTTCCCACCGCGGTGGTACCTATTTATCTACAGTGGTACCTCGGTTTATGAACACAATTGGTTCTGGAAGTCTGTTCATAAACTGAAGCGTTCATAAACTGAAGCGAACTTTCCCATTGAAAGTAATGGAAAGTGGATTAATCTGTTCCAGATGGGTCCGCGGAGTACTTAAACTGAAGCGTTCATAAACTGAAGCATGGGTGTAATTGGTTCCGGAAGTCTGTTCATAAACTGAAGCGTTCATAAACTGAAGCAAACTTTCCCATTGAAAGTAATGGAAAGTGGATTAATCCGTTCCAGATGGGTCCGCGGAGTACTTAAACTGAAGTGTTCATAAACTGAAGCGAACTTTCCCATTGAAAGTAATGGAAAGTGGATTAATCCGTTCCAGATGGGTCCGCGGAGTACTTAAACTGAAGCGTTCATAAACTGAAGCATGGGTGTAATTGGTTCCGGAAGTCTGTTCATAAACTGAAGCGTTCATAAACTGAAGCGAACTTTCCCATTGAAAGTAATGAAAAATGAATTAATCCGTTCCAGATGGGTCCGCGGTGTTCATAAACCGAAAATTCATAAACCGAGGTGTTCATAAACTGAGGTTCCACTGTACTTGCACTGGTGTGCTTTCGAACTGCTAGGCTGGCAGAAGCTGGGGCAGAGGGGAGCTCACCCCATCGCATGCACTCAAACTGCCAACCTTCCAATAGGCAAGCCTAAGAAGCTCAGTGGTTTAGACCACAGCGTCACCCGCTCCCTTGAGAACATAGTCAACCAACTGTGTGTATATGTGTGTGTATTCGGTTTTTTAAAAATTTACAGACATACAGATTACAAAAACACAAATCACATACCTTTCCAGTACACATATATTTGACTTCCCTCCCCCACTTTTGTGGTTTCTTTTTTATCTTAATTTTAATACTGCATTTTCCACATTACTCCATCTTTAAGTTATTATTTAGTTTCTCTTAATAATATATTTAACTGCTTGTTTTACGTTAACCCTGCTAATGAGCTTATTTGCATACAGGAGTTTTCCAAATATTCCACAAATTTCCCCCAATCTTTCATATATATTTTTCTTCCTGGATTCTTATTACACCCATCAACCTTGCCATTTTGGCATAATCCATTAATTTAGTCAGCCACTCTTCCTTGGTTGGTACTCATAGTAGGCCAATTCTGCAACATCTGCATTGACTTCCAGTTGGTACTTATTTGAGGGATCCATCCCAGCACTTCATCGCAGACGGTGATCCATCTTCTGGGCCCAGTGTGTGTGATATTTAATATCACTGCACAAAAGCAGCCCATATTCAGGGGTGTCTTACCCATAGAGGCTAATGGCGTGGGGCGCCAGGGCACCAAGTTCTGGAGGGCACCAGGGAAGAGGCGGAGGCTGGAGCCCCCGTCTGCCGTGGCCACTGCGGCACGAAGCAGCCAGCTGAGCCGGGAGGCGCCGCGTCCAGCCTCCGCCTCTTCTCCACCAGAGGAGCCGCCCTCCAGCCGCTGACCGCCTCCTCCAGCCCTGCTGGCAGTGCTGTCCTCCCTAAAAAACTATGGGAAACGGGGGGGCGCCGGAGGGAGCTTTGCACCACCGTGCCAGATATGCCCTGCCCGTATTACCTGGATGTTGACATCGTAAGGTGCCATGTTAAGGTGCTTTGCAAAGTCAGCTTGCCAATAACTTGGTCCCAATCACAATGACTTTCAACAATTCAAAACAGTTAAGATATCTCCTGCTGAAGGTTTCTGTTTGTGTCTCTCCCAAATAGCTGTTCTGCATTGAGTGTCATTCACACAAAACACCAAAGATTTCTTTCTGAGTAGTTTCAGTGTTGATCTCCTGCTGACTACATTTTTAAAGGGCCTTATGTACATCAAATTTGTAGCCTAGCAATAAATAAAACATTATAATGGTTGTCCCAAGGACACTGATTCTTAGAGCTAGGTACTTACCTCTGATTTTAGTTGCCACAGTGAATAATTGAACGTGTCTAATTGATCACTTAACAGCACATTTAGAATGCCAAAACCTTGGCCTTCGACAAAAGGGTCAGAACACAAATGGTGGAAGTATATTTATGTGACCCCAGAAAACTACAAAGCACATACTACACACTAGTATTGCCACATCTTTTAATGATCTTTCACCACATCGCAATGTTACTGCAAAACTGTTTCATCTAAGCTCATATTTTTATCCTTCCTTTCACTCAAGTATCTCATATACACATGCAGGGGGGGAGGGAGAGGTTTTAATACAATACAAATCTTCTCAGTGCCTTAAACAAGCTGGTGATAAAAGGAGAGAGCTCTTACTGCACTTCACAAGCACATTGCAAGACTTTCATTAACATGGTTAAGGAAACACTTTCCATGGGTGAATTTGTCGTGTTGGTTTCTTGCAGTTTCTCATTTTTTTCTAATCTTGGGGTTCATGCACACTTCTATTTGCCCCCCCCCCATTCTCCCAGGAAAACTCTCATTATAGCGCTAAAGTGGAATGAACGGTGCTTGGGTTCTCTGTGGATTGCCATTTGTTCCGAGTTAGCACTAAAGAGCAGGTTTCCCAGGGGAAAGCAGCAAGGCAAAGGCAAAACAGCTTGGACCTGTGCCACAAATGGAAGACTTCCTGGACCCATGATTTCTAGGCACAGGACAAGTAAACGTGTGGCTGAGCCCTTAATTTCATCTCCTCCCCCCCAAATTTTCCATATCACTTTGCTATTTTTTTTAAAAATAAACACAGTCCTTGTGAAAATTTATCAGCATTTTAATACACAGTTCTCCTAACATACACATTTTTTGTATGCAGTTTTGCCAAATATAATTTTTTTGCATGCAATTCCCTGTAACATAATGCATAGGGGGAAAAATCCCTGATATTCCCTTAATATGCATAAAAAGGTAAAGGTAAAGGGACCCCTGACCATTAGGTCCAGTCGTGACCGACTCTGGGGTTGCGCGCTCATCTCGCATTATTGGCCAAGGGAGCCGGCGTACAGCTTCCAGGTCATGTGGCCAGCATGACAAAGCCGCTTCTGGCAAACCAGAGCAGCACATGGAAACGCCGTTTGCCTTCCCGCTGTAGCGGTTCCTATTTATCTACTTGCATTTTGACGTGCTTTCGAACTGCTAGGCTGGCAGGAGCTGGGACCAAGCAACGGGAGCTCACCCCGTCACAGGGGTGTTTTTAAAAGCAAGTCAATTGGATATCTATAAGGATAGTTAGAAAGCAATGTTCTACGGCTTATCAGAGGCGCATACAGAGCCTGCTGTTTTTATGGATGCTTAATCACTGTTGCCTCTAAGTGCTGTGGGGAAAGAAGACTGACCACCCCCACCTGGGACTTGAGGAAGGGGCTTCCCAGAGCAGCAGAAAAAGCAGGAGATGCTCATTGTTCTTGCTGCTAGCTTAGCCCTGGACAGAAGAGAATAATCTGTCTGTGTAATGGAGTATGTTTGTTTAAGCACTTTCTTTCCTCTGTGCTCACATTATTTCATTCCCTCCCCAAGTGTGCTGCCTTCACAGTATAAAACACAGTTGCCTGGCTTTTGTAGGTTTTACTCAGAAGTAACTCCCTTTAAATAAATGAGACTTGCGTCCTTCTGAGAAAAACTTTTTGATATTGTAATGCCCCCCAATAAAATATCATATGCTTGCTGCAGGATCACACTGTAAGTTAGCTTCATTGATTTCAAAGGTCTACTCTGAGTAAAGCATAGCTGACTACTACCCTATATATTTACATCATGCTTTTCCTTTCAAGAGTTCAATGGTGTTTATTATCCTCCTTTCTATTTTTTCAACAGCCCCATGAAGTTAAAGGTAAAGGGGCCCCTGACCATCAGGTCCAGTCATGTCCGACTCTGGGGTTGCGGTGTTCATATCGCTCTATAGGCCGAGGGAGCCAGCATTTGTCCGCAGACAGCTTCCGGGTCATGTGACCCGCATGACAAAGCTGCTTCTGGTGAACCAGAGTAGGGCACGGAAACGCCGTTCACCTTCCTGCCGGAGCGGTACCTATTTATCTACTTGCACTTTGATGTGCTTTCGAACTGCTAGGTGGGCAGGAGCAGGGACCGAGCAACGGGAGCTCACCCCGTTGCAGGGATTCGAACCGCCGACCGTCTGATCAGCAAGCCCTAGGCTCTGCGGTTTAACCCACAGCGCCACCTGGGTCCCTAGGTTTCTGCATAAGCAGCAGTTCTTGTTCATAGTTTACAGGGGCCCCAATTCACATACAGTGTACTGGGCCCAGGAAATCCGGCTGGCATCATTGCCTAATATTTCCCTAATATATGCATTTATGTACACATCATTTGGATGGAGAACTGCCTCGTAAAATTCAGAGAAGTGTGAATTTCATAGGATAGCTGCAATTTGGCTCATTTGTAGTTTTACAAAGTGCAAATAAGGTAGGTTCGCATTCAGTTGTCAGCCAAAACAAATTTCTGCTTTATCCCTAGCGCTTCATGAGCCTCTGGGGAAAAACAACAGCATTTCTTAAAACTACCTGTTGTTGTTTTAATGTAATGGTAGGTTCAAGCATCAGGCTCTCAAAGTTGTTTATAAAGCAAAAGGCAGTGTCCCAAACAAAGACTGGGAATAAGATGACTTTGTCTGTTTCAAATACATTATTTAGCCATTTCATGAAGCTTAAGGTGGAAAGCATGAAAGACTCATGCTGAAAAAGTGGGGGTTTCGACTGAATGTCAAATAATGTGAATCCTGTGCCAAACCCAACCCATGCCCCTTCCATCCTCCCCCTCCCCCAATAAGATAGCTTGAAAATGCACATCTTGGGATAACATGAAGCTAATACGGGACCTGTCAGTTCCTGTGAGGAGATGTGCTCCACTAACACGCTGGCTCCGGAAGAAGTATGTTCCTCCTTAAAGGAGAACAGAAGAAGTGTGAATTGTATCAGCCTCATGTTTCACAGTGTAGCAAATCCTCTTACTTCTTGGAAAAACAACAACCTAATTTGCAAAATTCCTATTAGAGCATATCTTGCATGGTTCTGTCTTGAATTATAGCTAGGTAGGCATTAGATCAGAATGTAACATTAAAGTGTAGCCAATATATTTGCTTTAATTCAATCATACAAGGCTGGTTCCTTTCTTTTTTGCCCTTCCTTCTTAAGTGAGAAGAATACGTGTTTGGTGCTCTGTTAATTGAAATGTTTCTCAAGGTGCATCTGAAGACGAACAGGGAATAGGCGAGCTCTTGCAGTTGACAAAGGCTGTTGTAAATAGTAATGGTTTGCACTGCAGCAAGGTCTGTTGTACTGCAGCACTCCTAAAATATTACAATGGGCAGGCAAAGTGGCCTTGTGCATTGCCTTCCACTGCAGCAGTGTGAGATCTAGTGCCTAGATTGCAGGCAATCCAGCTCTGTTCAACATTAAGCCTAGGGTTCCAGACTCAATGATAGCCATGTTCAAATATATAAAAGGATGTCATATAGAGGAGGGTGAAAGGTTGTTTTCTGCTGCTCCAGAGAAGCGGACACGGAGCAATGGATTCAAACTTCAAGAAAGAAGATTCCACCTCAACATTAGGAAGAACTTCCTGACAGTAAGAGCTGTTCGACAGTGGAATTTGCTGCCAAGAAGTATGGTGGAGTCTCCTTCTTTGGAGGTCTTTAAGCAGAGGCTTAACAGACATATGTCAAGAATGCTTTGATGGTGTTTCCTGCTTGGTAGGGGGTTGGACTGCTTGGCAGGGGGATGGCCCTAGTGGTCTCTTCCAACTCTATGATTCTATGAATAGTGGACAGGACTTCTGTGCCTTTAATTGCCCTGCTCTGTTTTGAGTCTGGAAACCTTAAAGAGAAACCAGCAGACCCTTTGCTTGGAAATTAAACAAAGGGTCTGCTGGTTTCTCTTTAAGGTTTCCAGACTCAAAAGAGAGCAGGGCAATTAAAGGCACAGGATTCCTGTCCTCTATTGAGTCTGGCAACCCTAATCAGGGGTGGGATGGGATGGAGGAGGGGAGGCCAGCAGAGAACAGCAAAAACAGCAGCACCAAATGAAGGAAAGGGGGGGAATAAGAGGGGCCAGCAAACTTTTTCAGCAGGGGGCCAGTCCACTGTCCCTCAGACCTTGTGGGGGGCTGGTCTATATTTTGAAAAAAAGAGAAGAACAAATTCCTATGCCCCACCAATCACCCAGAGGTGCATTTTAAATAAAAGCACACAATCTACTCATGTAAAAACACACTGATTTCCAGACCATCTGCGGGCCAGATTTAGAAGGCGATTGGGCCAGATCCAGCCTCTGGGCCTTAGTTTGCCTACCCATGAACTAGAACCTTGGAGGCAGCAGAGAAAGCCAAGATGGGGGCTTCCAAAACAGAGGACTGTGAGTTCAGCAACTGTACAGTCCTGGGCACTGGAGGGGCCCTGAGTGCATAAACATAAAACTTTATATGGTAACTAAAACCACACCATTAAGCCTCACAGGAATCAATAGGACAAGAAGGGACTCAGGCCTCCTCAAACAAAGGAGTAAAAGACTCACTTCTGCAAACTTGAGTGGACTCTGCAAAGGTCCTGTTATGCTGCTCTATCCTTCAGGGGCAATAGGTTAAGGACAGTCCTATTCAATCTCCCTCACAGAGCTATAGGTCTCTAAGAGTTTCCTAGGAAGAGGAAATCAATGTAAGGGTTAGCGGCGGAGGGATCCATTCCCAGTCTGTTAAAACCACCAGATTATGGAATTCCAAACTGTGGGTGTTGTCTCCAGATCAGAGAGGGTGGAAACTCTGCAATTGAGTTTTATGCTGCTGAGTGAAATTGTGTGTGTGTGTGTGTGTGTGTGTGTGTGTGAGAGAGAGAGAGAGAGAGAGAGAGAGAGAGAGAGAGAGAGAGAGAGAGAGAGAGAGAGAGAGAGAGAGAACGAATTTTGGTTGTAATCCTATGCCCACCTCCTTGCAAACTGGTCTCATTTAAGTCAGTGGGACTTCTTTTTGAAGTAAACATGGCAAGAACTGGGCTGTTGGAAGCCTAAGCCTTTATATATCACATCCTCTCTCCATCACACGATTAGTTATTTAATTTGAAAGTGAGGGATGCAGTTCTGCTGTTTATTTGTTGGGGTTAAACTTGCCCCAGCTGCACTCTAAACACATTTTTTTACAGTCTGGCAGTGATCTTTGCCTATTAAGCATTTCTGGCTTCAGAAGAACGCTATTGATTTATTCCACTTTTATAGCTGGAGGTATTTATTCCTATTTGCTTTCGTGCTTCTTCATTCTGGTTAGGAAAACAACAACAACAACCAAACAACAGAAGCGGGTGAAAACTGATGATTCATGCCTTTCTAGCTGTGAGGGAGGAAAGTAGGTGACCGGCAGTTCAGATGGGATAAACTACTTCAGGTCATTCGCATACTTTATTCTCAGGTTGGGGGGGGGGACCAGTTAAGGAATTGTAAATGCACAAGTAAGCAATGCACATATGAAAACCCCTTCACATTATGGATGAAAATCACCATGCCCTGCTGTTGCGTATACTCGTCAGCAAAGACAATTAATACAGCACCGGCTGGCATTCATTAATGTGGCACATAAGACGATGCTGCAATCTGGCATCTACGCAAATTCTTAACATGGAATTCAGCCTCTGGCCTCTAGGCCAGCCCACCCACTGGGCAAATGACACATTTGCCTTTAGCAACCATTATTTAGGAGATTCCATATGGCGGCCAACATAAGCATGCCTTATTTTCTCCCACTGGCCATTTTGTGGAGTCCAGGAAAATGAATGAAACCTAAGCAAACACAAAGGGTTTCCCTCATCCTTGCAAACTGTAAAATGGATGGCAAAAATAGTAAAAGCTCACAGTACAACATCACATACTCCATACAAGACACAGGAAGTGACCTTGTGTGGAGCAAAACCACTGGTTAATCTAGCTCAGTATTGTCTACACTGACTGGCAGCAGCTATTCAGGGTTTCGGACAGGGGACATGCCCAGCCCTACCTGGCAGTGCCTTCTGCATTCAAAGCAGATGCTCTATCACTGAGCTACGGCAGAATGTGAGCCCCAAACTCTTGACAATTTGAGGTAAACAGATCATAAAACACCACTTCTGTTACAATTACATCAGCTGCTGAGGTGCTTCTGGGCTCTGTTCAAAAGGGCTGATTCCTTGTGGATCAGAACCCTAATAACTTATGAAACACCTCCTACGTTAGGAATGTACCTGGGCCCTTCAGCTGAATCCCTTCTTTGAAGAAGACAAGGGAGGGGAACTTTTCCACCGTGGCTCCACATTTGCAGACCACCCTCCCTCGTGAGGTCTTTTCAGTGTCAGGTATAAAAAATAATAATATTATTTTCCCCAGTCTTCTGATGGACTGTGGTGATGTTATCTACTGGTATGCTATCAAAGGTTTCTGTTATTGCAGGCTGCTTTGTGTGTTTTTTTATGAACTATGTGTGATTTTTTTTTTTTGGTGAATGTGTTCAGGATTGATAGATAGATGATAGATGTAAGACACTTGGAGATCTTTTTGGGGGGAGTCACAAGCAACTAATAAGTTTGATAAATAATAATATATACATGTCAGCTGGACAAGACTTTGCACTTCCAGCTGCAAATGCCCAGGTGCGAACTACATCAGATAATATCAGAAAGAAGGTAACTTGGAGACCATTGTCTACACCAATAGAACAATATCTTTATCTGAAATCGAATCTGCTGGATTGCTGCAGCATCAGTAAGTAACACCATCTTTTTCTTCATTGGTTTGAGGAGAGCTGCTAGTTTTATTGCTGTTAGTGGAAGCCTAATTTGCACTTTGTTTTTATAGCAGTGGCAGGCAAAGCCTATCCTAGGGGTAATTATGAATGCATGGTACAAAACCCCACATCGATTAATAAGGGATAGACCCATAACAACGGTTGGCTCAGGTTCCAGGCAGGAGAGGCCTTATCACCAGCCCAACTTACCCTTCCCCCTTCAGGATGACTTGAGTTGCCTGGTAGTTTTTAAGTCTGCAATAAAAATAAAAAGCTAAAGCCCATAAACAAACTGGGAACGGCAGCTCTGACTTCTGTGGAGGTACAGCTTGCACTGTAATGAAATTTCGGTGCAGGAACTAAATCAGCAGCTGACTTCAGCTGGGATTTCACTCATGCAATGGCTGAAGCAGGAATCAGCCATCAGGGTGATAAGGTGCACCCCATCAAATAGAAGAAGACTCCACTGAAGCCAGCTTTTAAACCCAAATTTAGAGAGTCCAATCTCTGCAGGGTCATTTTGGGTTTTATCCTGGTCTTGAGAGCCCCATGGACTGCAAGAAGATCAAATCTATCCATTCTGAAGGAAATCAGCCCTGAGTGCTCACTGGAAGGACAGATCCTGAAGCTGAGGCTCCAATACTTTGGCCACCTCATGAGAAGAGAAGACTCCCTGGAAAAGACCCTGATGCTGGGAAAGATGGAGGGCACAAGGAGAAGGGGACGACAGAGGACGAGATGGCTGGACAGTGTTCTTGAAGCTACCAACATGAGTCTGACCAAACTGTGGGAGGCAGTGGAAGACAGGAGTGCCCGGCATGCTCTGGTACATGGGGTCACAAAGAGTCGGACACAACTAAACAACAACAACAACAAAACTAATCCAGTATGTTCCCAGTGCATGATGAGGTCATCACCACCCAGAGACACCAGCTTGTGAGGACATTGGGAAGAGCCGGGGGCAGGGCAGAACACGATGGCCACACAACTCAATGGCCAGCAGCTCCTCCTTCGCCTCCTCTTGGTGCCGCCACTGGCAGGAGGAGGAGGAGGAGGAGGGAGAGGAAGAGCTGGCCACTGGAGCTGCATCACATTTGGTTCTGCACTACACATGCACATTTTCTGGACATTGAGGGGCCCAGCCCCCACCCCCAAAATATAGGGAGGCCAAAAAGCCTGGAACTGGAGCCCCTGTCACAACCACTTGCTTAACATCTCCAGAGCTGCGAAGGAGGCCTGGTCCACCCTTTCCCTCAGCCCCATCAAACACATGCAGATACACACACACACTGACATTTCACAGGTGAATATAAGGATGTTCCTGTGCATTAGTGGGTGGGACTAATAGGAGTCTTGAAGCCCAGTGCCCTGTCCAAACTCCTAGGTAAGCGGGAGTGGGATTTGGTATGCTATTAGCTCAAGAGACATTGATTTTTAAGACATTCTGAAATAGGGGGTCACATCTCACCGTCAAATTGGGGGACACAACGTTTATAACCAAGGCCAGCATTCCATTGCAGAGCAAGCCAACCATTGGGGAGAAATGAAACTTTGGACAACAGATCAAGGGGTTTGTTTAGCTTACAGAATGCAAGCTCCCTTTACATGTGAACTATCACCATAGCTGCCAAGTCTCCCGTTTTCCCCGGGAAATCCCTGTTTTTCCAGCTGTTCCTAGCTGAAAAAATGGAATTTTTTTGTTTTTCCCCAGTTTATTCTGGTGCGGCGGCCATTTAGGAACTGGGCGGAGCATGCTCAGAAGCGACTTTTGATGCTGCTCTGCCCAGTTCCAAAACGGCTGCAGTGCGACTTCTGGCGCGGCGGCCATTTTGGAACTGGGCAAAGCAGCATCAAAAGTCACTTCTGAGCATGCTCCGCCCAGTTCCAAAATGGCGGCAGCGCTACTTCTGGTCTGCTATTTCCGGCCCGGTCCCTTATTTCTCTGACAGCAACTTGGCAGGTATGACTATCACACAATCTCGGTTTCTCTTTAGCTCTCCTCCCCTCACATTGAAATAAATATACACAAAGCAGGTTTCATGATTCTCAATTCTGATGAATATCACTTCTTTTCAAATTTGAGGACAACAGCTGCAAAAGGTGATTTTTGCATATGCCACATTTTTTCATGGTCTTGACAGTTTGGGAATGTGCAAATCCTGCTCATTTCATTTAGTCAAAGATGCAGAATTGCAAGGAGTCCCTGCCCCATGAGGCATGCAGAGTGGTTATGGTTATATTGCAGAGTAGCAGGAAGGCAACGAGTCAACAAGATCAGAGGCCTAGTGTGTAAAACATTATATAACTACAGTTCCTTCAAACAAACAAATCCAGTCCTGGTTCTACAGTAATACCTCGGATTCTGATAATTTCTTTTTTAAAAGAGAGAGAGAGAGAAGAAAATAAACCTTCAAATTGTTAATATGCTCCGCTTTGCAAAATTCTGCCTCCCTCGGGGCTGCTGGGCCAGCTGCATTCAGTTCCTCCAAAACTGTATGTATGTTGATGAGCCTTGACCTATACTATTAGTTCTGACCTTACATTATAATATTTGACCTCCGAAAAGGCTATTTCATTGCCCTTTTAAAACAAGCTTCTTGTGGTCTCTGCCGCGTCAGCCCCAGATCCATGGACACTGGTGCTCCTTGGACAGATCCTGCCCTGTATCCTCATAGGACTCTGCCTATGTGCCTTCATTTCCATTTTTAAACATTCATTGCCTGCCATGTCAATCCCACCCCGGCTCTCTCATCCGAGCTTAACTTCCGAAGCGCCACCTGACAGTGATCTGTGGAGCTCTCTCTCTCTCTCTTTTGCCAGCTGCAGTTTTATATCATCTGACTTTGAGATAGTTAAAGGCTGCTAAAAGCAAGTCATGCATGCAATCTACTTGAAAATCTCCCGTTCCGTGGGTTAGGGTTAGGTGGATCATCCCACTTAGACGCAGGGAGCCTGAAAAGGTATTCTTTCCCAGATCAGCCACCCCCTAGGCACAAGGACAATGAGGCACAAGAGTGGGGAAGAGGAGCCTCTTCCTTGTAAGCTAAGGCAAGGAAGCCCTATGTTCCTCTTCTTTATTTTTCGAATACTGACAGGTTGATCTCTGTGGATCTCTTTTCATTGAATGTCAGGAGGAAGATAAGCAAACAAACCACACATCTTTTTTCTTTTTTCTTTAAGTAGTATTATCCATACCACAGCATACAATAAAGAAACCCTGGACTCATCCAGAAGCTTGCCACAAAATAGGATTGTCAAGTCTGGAGCATCCCACACCCTGCTTTTTCGGGGCCCAAACCTGAGACCTGGAGGCAAGCCCTGCTAATATCCCAGAGGACTTTGTGTCAGCCCTGGGGGGTCTGGCAACCCCAGACCCTATTTTCTAGGGACAGATTTACAGAAGCCATCCCAGTTTCTGATTTGATTCCCGAATGTCTTGCTTTTTCCTCAGGACATCCCTATTTTCATCGGAGAACTGTTGGAGGGTACGGAGTTATGCAACCCCCAGACAAAGGAGATAAGTAACTCTATAAGCTTTAGAAGACATCTGAAGGAAGCCCTGTATAGGGAAGTTTTTTAATGTTTAATGTTTTATTATGTTCTTATATATGTTGGAAGCCACCCAAAGTAGCTGGGGCAACCCAGTCAGATGGGTGGGGTATAAAGAGTAAAATTATTATTATTATTATTATTATTATTGAATAGGACATCCCTATTTTCATCGGAGGTATGCAACCCTACTACACACTCCAAGAGAGTGGGGGTAGAATTGGTTGTTAGGACAGGTAAATGTCTAGGTGGGTAAGCAGTGTGATGCAGCAGCTAAAAAAGCCAATGCAATTCTGGGCTGCATCAATAGGAGTATAGCATCTAGATCTAGGGAAGTAATAGTACCACTGTATTCTGCTCTGGTCAGACCTCACCTGGAGTACTGTGTCCAGTTCTGGGCACCACAGTTCAAGAAGGATACTGACAAGCTGGAATGTGTCCAGAGGAGGGCAACCAAAATGGTCAAAGGCCTAGAAACAATGCCTTATGAGGAACGGCTTAGGGAGCTGGGTATGTTTAGCCTGGAGAAGAGAAGGTTAAGAGGTGATATGATAGCCATGTTCAAATATATAAAAGGATGTCATATAGAGGAGGGAGAAAGGTTGTTTTCTGCTGCTCCAGAGAAGCGGACACGGAGCAATGGATTCAAACTTCAAGAAAGCAGATTCCACCTAAACATTAGGAAGAACTTCCTGACAGTAAGAGCTGTTCGGCAGTGGAATTTGCTACCAAGGAGTGTGGTGGAGTCTCCTTCTTTGGAGGTCTTTAAGCAGAGGCTTGGCAGGCATATGTCAAGAATGCTTTGATGGTGTTTCCTGCTTGGCAGGGGGTTGGACTGGATGGCCCTTGTGGTCTCTTCCAACTCTAGGATTCTATGATTCTAAGCCAAGCTAAAACCTTAATATCTTCCAGTGCTTGGGAGGCTACCGGGAAGACAATAGCAGCAGCAAATACAAGTTGAGGCCTAGAGAAGGGAGGGAAGTTTGCAAAGGGGTGAGGCTGGAATGAGCTTGGTTCCACATCTCAAGCCACAGAAGCCATGGAGCAGTGTGATTTCAAAGCCCCTGAAATGGAGCAGGACTGGGTTAGGAACTTCATCTGATTTCAAGAAGTCTCTTATTTACATTAAGCTATTCTATGGGCGAATCAAGCTGATAACACTGTCTAGTTGGACAGACCATTAACCCCTTCTACTGCATTCTTCACTTGACGTTTGAAAACCAGCTTGACCCCTGGACCTATTCTCAAGGTGGGATAAAATATGGGGAACCTATGGGCATGTGATACATTGGGGTAGCACGATGAATGGCGTGCTCATTTAGGATACAATTCTGTGCTTCACATTCAAACAAGAGCTATACCTCAACACCTGCTCTCAATAAGATCTGGAGAAATTGGGGAGCGTTCTTATTGATCATTTGTCTTAAGTGCTTTACAGCCTTTAGTTCCATTTGTTCACACAACAGCCCTGCGAGGCGGGTCCCTACTGTAGTGGAAGCTGACAGGCCAAGACTTGTTCAGTGCCACCCACAGCCAAAGTAGGATGGGAACTCGGGTTCCAAAACCTGTATTCCTGGCACTGCACCAGCTAACTATGTCCCAGAGACCCACCAGTCTGGGAACAAGAAGCCAAAGCGATGACGGAGGAAATTACCTGAGCTGACAGCATTCAAGCTGGCTAAGCGCCCCTTGCCACTAGTTCCCTTTCAAAGCCCAGAAATAGTGAGTTTGGTTCTTTAAGACAGATGGAAGCTGGTGTTTACTGCAGGCATTATTTTCCTTGCAGAACCAAAGGGATAGCGCTCTCTCTCTCTCTCTCTCTCTCTCTCTCTCTCTCTCTCTCTCTCTCTCTCTGTGTGTGTGTGTGTGTGTGTGCAGTGTGTCAGATCTGAATGGCTGTGCTTGCAGATTGCAGCAAGGATGGTAATGAAGCATGAAACTGCCTTCTTTGAATAGAGTCTCTCCCCGCCCCCCTCCCAGCCACATTTCCCTTCTCCCCCCTGGGCAGTTGGCCACCAGTTCACATCCCTGCCCACACACTTATTTATATTTTTAATTAATGGGAAATTTCAGCCTCCATTAGATGAGAAGGGCTCAGTAATGAGGCACCAATGCATTAGGTGCCACAACAAATATTTCACCCTTTCTCCACTGCGGATGTGAGCACAGGTTCAAACAAATGCAAGCAAGCAAACAGTTTCTTTCTTTATTACATTCCCCCCACCCCACCCTGCCTTACCTCCCACAGGAGCCTAGTGTGCACATAAGCAAAAAAAGAAAAGAAAAATGCAAGCCAATTAAAACAACCATGTAAAATACTATTTTAAAAACAGTTTGACAACACAGCAATGGGGGGCAAAGCAGCCTGTCAGCCCCTAAGGCATGGACAAACAGATGTGTCTTTAGTTGTCTCTGGACTGATGCCAACATGGGGGAGGAGAATTCTTTAACTGGGAGGCCACCGTGGAGAAGGCCTTGCATCATGTGGCTGCCCAATGGCCAATGCCTACTGGTGTGGCGGCAAGAGCAGGGCCTCCCCTGCAGATAGGAGAATAAGTAGAGCTCCATGGGTTCAGGCTAAAGGCCCATCTAGTCCAGTATCCTATGTGCCCAGTGGCCAACCAGCTGCTTATGGGATGCCAGAAAGCAGGACCTGAGTACAAGAAACCTCTCCCTGCCTGCAACTCCCAGAACCTGGTATTCAGAGGCACGCTGCCTCTGACAGTTGAGGCAGAACATTCAGTTGAGGGTCACATCTTAAGGCACATCTTGGAGAAAGGGCTCCTGCAAGTACTTTAGATACTAACACCAGCAACTTGAATTGGGTCCAGTAGCTCGTAGGATGCCAGGGAAGTGCTTTCACGGCTGGTATTATAGGCTCTCACTTTGCCAGCCCACTTAAGAGCCAGGCAGCTGCATTCTGCCCTTCCTCCTCACCTCCTCCCCCCCTGCAAATCCTGTTGCAATTCTCCCTTCTTTCTCACGCTCCTCTCCCAGAACTGATGTAATCGAATGAAGAAGGATTCCGTAAGAGATTCAGTACACCATATGGCCTGCTTCAGTTCCAGTTCACAGGGTGCAGCAAAGTTAATGGGAGGCTCTGAATTAATGGCTGGGATCAGTAATGGGTTGGATGTGGGCTAACAAGCGGGAGATTAATCCAGACAAGGTGGAAGATTTCTGGTCAGTTGAAAAGCTGCTGTGGCCGAGGTGCATAGCTGCCAAGTCTTCTGTTTTCCTTGGGAAATCCCTGTTTTTCCAGCTGTTCCTAGCTGAAAAAAACGGATTTTTTTGTTTTTTCCCGGTTTATTCTGGTGCGGCGGCCATTTTAGAACTGGGCGGAGCATGCTCAGACGCGACTTTTGATGCTGCCCTGCCCAGTTCCAAAATGGCGGCAGCGCTACTTCCGGCCTGCTATTTCCGGCCCAGTCCCTTATTTCTCTGACAGCAACTTGGCAGGTATGCCGGGGTGAGATGGAGAGACTGTTGGGGACGTGGCTGCCCTGTGTCCTTGGGGAAAGAGGCCCATGGCTTGGTGCTGCTCCTGGATCCAGGTTTGCTCCTGGTGCCCCAATTGCCCCCTTTCCTGGGGAAGGCAAATCTGACCACCTTCGTGCATTTCGAGAACATATTCAAATTGGATTTCAGCTACGGCAACATCAGCTGGTGCAGAATTTTGACTGGAGTATGTTTTTCGAATAATGGTACTCTGATATTGTGCCATCTTCATCAGTTCCCCGTTTGTTTCAAAGCCCAAATCACAGTACTGGTGAAGAATTTAAAGTCCTAGATATTTTGGCTGCATCTCAGGCTTAGTATGAGCTTGAATGTTCATATTCAAATATGCAATTAAAATGTATTTCATCACAAAACAAGTTTTTTTTAAGTATGTTATTGATTTTCCTGAGAAAACAACAGCAATATAGAAGCAGGCGAGTTATTCATTTATTTACTGTTAAATTTGTATTTTCGCCCTATGCCTACAGTTCTCAAGGCGGTTCACAAGATAAAATCACAATATAAAACACAAAATACATAATTAAAGTAAAAAGTTCCCCCAATCACAGAAGTGCAAGCAGTTGAAAGGCAGGTTGTTTATTTATTTATTATTAAATTTGTATGCCGCCCTATGCCTACAGGTCTCAAGGTGGTTCACAAGATAAAATCACAATATAAAACACAAAATACATAATCAAACTAAAAATTTTCCCCAATCACAGAAGTGCAAGCAGTTGAAAAGCTTTTGAGGACACCCAAAGTCAAAGAGAGTGGAGTCCACATGGCAGGGGACAGAATCAGCCCACAGTCTCAGAAAGGCAGATGAAAGACTAAAACCTTGTATACGTCCCTTAATGTATTCCCTGAGTGGCAAAAAGAAAAGGTCAAAGGGTTTTGCCTTTCCTTTGACCAATTTTATATCGAACATCAATTTTTCTGCAAGCGCAATATGCAAAAGTCTATGGAGCCATTGCTCAAAAGTTGACCGCTTTTCAGGTTTTTGACGTTTCTAGTCAAGCACTCAGTAACATGTAAGATTATGGCATTTTATGTACTAATTCCTCCCTGCCCCCTCCCATACATTTCGTATCACTTACTGTGAAATAAGAAAAACCATCTAACGTACTGCAGAACTGTTTTCTTTAAATATCAAATTTCATTATGCAGCTGGTTTTGGACAATCCCAACACACACACACACACACACACACACAATGGGACCCAGGTGGCACTGTGGGTTAAACCACAGAGTCCAGGCCTTGCTGATCAGAAGGTCAGCGGTTCGAATCCTTGCAACGGGGTGAGCTCCCGTTGCTCGGTCCCAGCTCCTGCCCACCTAGCAGTTCGAAAGCACATCAAAGTGCAAGTAGATAAATAGGGACTGCTCCGGCGGGAAGGTAAACGGCGTTTCTGTGTGCTGCTCTGGTTCGCCAGAAGCAGCTTTGTCATGCTGGCCACATGACCCGGAAGCTGTCTGCGGACAAACGCCAGCTCCCTCGGCCTATAGAGCGAGATGAGCGCCGCAACCCCAGAGTCGTCCGCGACTGGACCTGATGGTCAGGGGCCCCTTTACCTTTACCTTTATGTACTAATTCCTCCCTGCCCCCTCCCATACATTTCGTATCACTTACTGTGAAATAAGAAAAACCATCTGACGTACTGCAGAACTGTTTTCTTTAAATATCGAATTTCATTATGCAGCTGTTTTTGGACAATCCCAACACAGACAGACACATACACACAAGATCCTTGTTGTCCACATAACCTACAACAATTATAATTTCTACTCTTCCTTACATGTGCTAAGCTTAGAGGAGATCATAAAACAAGTATTCAACCACATATTTTATCTCAATGTATGTGTTTCTAAACATAGTGTGGTGTAGTGGTTAGACAAGGACCTGGAGTTCAAATCCTCATTCAGTCATGAAACTCACAGAGTGACCTTAGATCAGTCACAGTCTCTCCACGTAACATACCTCACAGGGTCATTGTGAGGATAAAATGGGAAGAGGAAACACTGCACATCACCCTCCGCTCCTTGGAGAAAAGGGGTATATACATTTAATATTGAAAATTTTATCCTAAAATATGCAATTTTAATGCACTTCAGTATCTTTTCTTTCCAGCAGAAAACTGTACAGCAAAGTTCAGAGAAGTGTGAAATTCAAAGGATAATTACATTCTGATCCTCGCATTAGCCTGGGAGGTGTGGTTCAGGTCAGTTCACATCAGAATCCATAGAAATTAAACTCTTCAAGCATCCCAAGTTGAGTGTCTCTTGGAAACAAAATGGTGAGCAGAGGAACTCGGAGCAAAATGGTGCAGACAGTGTAAGCTTCTACTGGATAACATATGCTTTAAAAAAGCCTGATTTGCCTATGCAGCCTGAGCAATTGCCGTAACTCCAGCACCTTCAGTGCAGTAATGGCCGAATTGAATTATCTGTGTAAATGCATGGGGAGTCAGCTCCTATGTAGCAATGAGGTTATTTTCTGCAGGTAATAATACAAGTCTTACGTCTGTGGGTTCTTTTTATCTGTTTGCGTGGGCAGCTCTGTTGACATTCATTGTCAGCTGGAAATCTCAGTGGAAAGATTTCAGAATTGTTCCCTCATTACCTTTGCTCTTCTTGCCTTGAGTCATATTGAGGAAATGTAGCTGAGTTTTGGAAGAAGCAGGGAACACGCACGCCACATTAACACAGAATAAACAATAGAGCGAAAGCTTTAATTTGCTTGCTGTCCTTTGTCTCATCAACACATTGCTTTCAATTTTTAGAGCATCTTTAATCAGCAAGGCTCCTGTGGCAGCAGACTTGGTATACAGTGGAGAAATCATTGTGCCCGGTATTCTCAGTTTTAGTTTTGTCCAGGGAGACAGATCCACTGCAGGGCTCTTGCTACCTCCAGGCCTGTCCTGGCCCTTTGTCTATTATGCTAATGTGTAGGGAACACTATGCAGCAGGCAGGGGTGCTAACTTGAATAAAATATGGGGGGGGACAGGAAAGCCCCACCCTGCAAAATAGATCACAAGACACAGCAAACACACCATTTGAATGGCAATGCCCATCAACTCTGGGGGAGGGGAACAGCCCCCTTGTTGCACTGTGTTTTAGGACTTCAGACATAGACCAGATGAAAAACTTCAGGCAGCATAATTCCAAAGTTCTAAGAACAATTTTATTGTTTCTATCAGACAGGAGCAATATGGTGAGTGAGAATAAGGCTTCTCTACTGCACCAAAAACCTTGTGAATGTACAGAGTATAAATACAATCTTATACAATAAAGGTCTGCTCCTTACCCCACCCCTATGCAGTATGTCTTTAGCCAATCAGAATGTTGTCTGACTTATTAATTTCAAACTACAAAGCCCTTTGCCTACTCCACCATACCTACTAAGTTGCTGTCAGAGAAATAAGGGACCGGGCTGGAAATAGCAGACCGGAGGTAGCGCTGCCGCCATTTTGGAACTGGGCGGAGCATGCTCAGAAGTGACTTTTGATGCTGCTTTGCCCAGTTCCAAACTGGCCGCCGCGCCAGAAGTCGCACTGCAGCCATTTTGGAACTGGGCAGAGCAGCATCAAAAGTCGCTTCTGAGCATGCTCCGCCCAGTTCCAAAATGGCCGCCGCGCTAGAATAGACCGGGGAAAAACAAAAAAATCCATTTTTTCAGCTAGGAACAGCTGGCAAAACGGGGATTTCCTGGGGAAAACGGGAGACTTGGCAGCTATGTACTCCACTAGGTGGTGCTGAATAACTATTATTGCATACTCAAGCGCAGCTGGACACCGCTTTGCATATCTCCTAAACTTAGACATCTTTGCGGTTTAGTCAGTTTCGGGTCGGCCAGATGTAACAGGTGTTCTTGGCTTATGCGTGACGGAGCACTCAAGCGTGAGGGACATACTATTTTTGAACTAAGCTGAGAGATGTATCTAAGCTGCATATGTGAAATGGAGGTTTGCACTAGAATGGAGTTTTACAGTTAAGATGGAGTTTGACCAAACTTTGGTCAAGCCTAGCACTGGTCAGTGTGGCTCAGATGCCACACCCTCACATATTTTAGGCCCCTAGGCAGCAGGTGGCTCCCGTGGCAGCAGGTGCCAGTCTCCTCAAAGAAGCATTGGATTCCATCATGCAGCCCAGCCCGCTATTGATTTCACGCATATGCCAGTCATTCACCCAGAGAGACAGAGAGAGAACATCTGGCAGATGCCTAGCAAATGCTTGGGGATGGAAGCTCTTCCTCTCCTCGATTTCAGGCCAGAGCAATAGATGCCTGAAAGAAAAGGGAACCTGTTAATTGAGCATTTCTCATGCTTCTAAAATTGAGTTTGTCCCTCTTCTGATTTTATTCAAATGTATGCATTCAGCCTACTGCAAATATTAGAGTACTAAATCAACATTAGCCTTAGAAAGGGGCTCACGTTAGCCTCAACAGAAAGCAACAACACTGGAACAAAGCATCAACTCTTGCCTAGACAATTTAACTTGTTCCAGGCATTCGCAGTCTAGAGAACAGAGAGCCACTGTTCAAATGAGCTCCTGAAAGCCAACAGCACCAGGGCTTCCAGAGAGCAAAGGTCTGGGGGGAACTGAGAGTAGCTATGCCACGAACCTTTCACGGGACTCTCACAGCACTCTTAATCTCAGAAAGATCCTGAAAATTATCGGCCTTGAAAACCCGCCATTACTTGCAACGGGTATTCAAAGAGGCGTTCTCTCTGCCTGCTCAACATCAGTTTGACATAGAACACGTTTTCAACATCCCAGTGAAAAGGTGAAAGACGGGGGCTCCCTCAAATGGAGTAATTGTCAAGTTTGTGTATGTTCATGATAGAGATGAGCTCTTACGCAAATTCCGCCAAAAATCAACGGAAGCCCCGGTGAAGTGGGAAAAAGAAAAATATTTCTCTTTCTGGACTTTTCCAAGGATGTGATTCAAGCGTGCTCTAAATTTGTTAATGCAAAAGCCCTTGCTAGGGCAAAGAATGTTAAATACTACATTCAGTTCCCGGCAAAGTTTTGTCTTCAATCTTCAGGTCAAACTCATAAATTCGACCAGTCAGATTATGCAGAGGCATTCCTCACTAAAATTGGTGAAAACCCTGGAACTGAAGCTTTGAATGACCCCCTTAACTAACTAATAAGAGGATGTTGAAAATCAACAATAAAATAATATTTTATATCACCTGTTTATTGACTAGTGAAGCAGCAAAAGTCACCACCGCTTTTTGAATAAAAATGCTAACAAGTCAGAGTCAAGCGAAACTGCGAGCTCAGCCCAATCCGGAAGTTGTTGTTGTTATTATTATTATTATTATTATTATTATTATTATTATTATTATTCCATTTGGATTATTTTTTCTTATACAGTATTTTAAAAACTGGTTAAGTTGGATAATCTGTTTTATTGTTTTCATTATGTAACACTAATGTGGTAGGAGCTTTTTCTCTGTCTCTTCTTATTTTTATTCTGTTTTTGTCTTCACTTTTTTATTCTTTATTCTCCTTCAACAAATAATAATAATAATAATAATAATAATAATAATAATAATAATAATAATAATAATTATTTATACCCTGCCCATCTGGCTGGGTTTCCCCAGACACTCTGGGTGGCTTCCAACAGAATATTAAAATACAATAATCTATTCATCATTAAAAGCTTCCCTAAACAGGGCTGCCTTCAGATATCTAATAATGAAATTGTTTGGTTATGACTATTATTATGTATAGGTAAAGGTAAAGGGACCCCTGACCATTAGGTCCAGTCGTGACCAACTCTGGGGTTGCGCGCTCATCTCGCATTATTGGCCGAGGGAGCCAGCGTATAGCTTCCAGGTCATGTGGCCAGCATGACAAAGCCGCTTCTGGCAAACCAGAGCAGCACATGGAAACGCCGTTTACCTTCCCGCTGTAGCGGTTCCTATTTATCTACTTGCATTTTGACGTGCTTTCGAACTGCTAGGTGGGCAGGAGCTGGGACCAAGCAACGGGAGCTCACCCCGTTGCAGGGATTCGAACCGCCGACCTTCTGATCAGCAAGCCCTAGGCTCAGTGGTTTAACCACAGCGCCACCTGGGTCCCCTATTATTATGTATACAAAGCCAAATTATATAGAGAGATATGTGTAAGGTATTTGAGGTGTATGAATGGCAGGTATGTATATACTTCAAATTATACTTATAATGCTAGAGGTCTCGCAAAAGGATTGAGGGTAGATATACAAGAAGTTATTAGTGATGAAAACTAATTTTGTGTGTGAAAATTGCTGAAATGGTAATAATGTTGCTTAATATATATGGGCCAAATGTAGATTCCCCAGATATGTTTTATCAATGTTTTAGTCATCTGAATCAAAGTGCATATGGTAAACTTATAATAGGAGGTGATTTCAATGAAATAATTTATCCTACTGTTATTCCAAAGCCCAGCAAGGACCTAATGCAATGTGCCTACTATCGCCCAATATCTTTGATAAACATTGATACAAAAATCTTAACAGCTATATTGGCAAATATACTCAAAAACATAGCTGCCAAGTTATCCCTTTTTTTAAGGGATTTTCCCTTATGCTGAATAGGCTTCCTCACGAGAAAAGGGAAAACTTGGCAGCTATGCTCAAAAGAATAATACCAACAATTATTTAAAAAGATCAAACAGGGTTTATAAAGATGACACAAGCTGCAGATAACATCAGGCTGATAGTGGATTTGACCAATTTGAACAGGAACATTGAAAATTTAGCTATACTATCTCTAGATACAGAAAAAGCTTTTGATTAACTCGACAAACAATATATGGAAAAAGTACTATTAGACGTCTCTAAAAATTGGGAAAGAAATGGTTGTATGGAAGAGGTAGATGAATTTGGATATATTAACGTTAGACCAGCTGATAAACGAAGAGGATGAAATTTATAAATATTCCATATTAAGAGACAAATACAGATTACCTACAAATGCTCAATGACAATATCTCCAGATAAAACACTCGCTAACCACCATCTACGGACCAGCAGCTTTTATAGCCTCAGAGACCCCAGAGATAAAGAAGCAGTTAATTTATTCTTGTGCAACAAAAAACCTGGCCATCAACATATATAAATCTTTGTTACTAGCAAAGTAAATAGACAGGTATTGCGGTAGGAATGGAATAAAGAATCTCAGTTTCAACCGCACAGTGGGAAACTGTTTTAAGTGCTATAACAAGGGCATCTCTGGACCTTAAATATTTAGAATATACTGGACTCCATTGTGTTTGTTTTAAAAAAGGGCTATCTAAGGTATCTAACTGTTGGAGATGCAATAGGAGATGTTATGCTTCTCTACAACATGTTTTTTCATTGTCCTATATTGAAAGATTTGTGGCAGAAGGTAAGTGAAACTATCAACAGAACTGTATGGAACAACCTTACATTTACAGAGCAAATATCCTTTCAAATTATATGCCCAGCACATGGAACCTTACAAAATGACAATATGCGCGGACTCTCTGCACCCTTACCATGGCAAAAAGACTGCTACTGATGAACTGGAAAAATAAAAATGAGGCTCCCTTCTATGATTGGATTGAAAACTTATACAGACTCACAACTCAGATTTGCCATGGACAAATTCAACGATATTTGGAATCCATCCTTACAAATACTGTAATAGACAGTTTGGGGGGTTTTTTCTCCTCCCCATTTTACTTTCTCTTCTTTCTCTTCTGCACGGGGGCTGTTTCTCTTTTTCTTTCTCTCTCTTTTATTTACATCTCACCCAGAGTCATCTGTGACTAGACTTACCGGTAACTGTCAGGGGTCCTTTACTTTTACCTTTTATGTTTAGTGCACGTATAATTATGTACTTTTAAACTTCCAATAAAGATGTCTAGATTTTTTAAAAAAAATTAAAGAACACATCCTTCCACAATGTTTTTTTTTTTAAAAAAAAAAAAAGCAAAAAAAACACCTTTATGTGGAACATGCCTTTCACTGGGCCTGAGGATTCATGACTGCCTGAGTCACAAGTGTGCAAGTGGGAGACTTGATTAAACCTGATTGCCCTTCAACCAAGAAAGCACAAAAAACACAGTATATGTTCTAAATAAATAAAACCACATACCTTTTGAATACTGATGATTGCTTCGGGCATTTCATCTGTGAGCTATAAGGAATTTAGAAGAGTGAATTTAATTTTGCAAAGCAAATGGAAAAAAAAACCAGGGCACCTTATAAGGGATGAAAACAAATGTTTCAACACCCTCGTTATGCGATACCCATAATGAAACCTCATGATGCAATGCCAATGAATTGATGGATGTGTATTCCAAAACAGGGAGCATTGCAAGAAAATACAATGAACATACACACTGTAACCCATGTGGCAGTTTCATCATAACATGCGCCACATGTAGCATACATAATGTAATGATTAATCCATTGTGTAGGAGAGCTGTCAATAACATTTGGTATTATGTTTGAATGGCCAGATTTATTTCCAAGATGTCCAAAGAACTGTTGGGAATTCCATTCCTCCTGTGCTGCAGATGTGTGGGATTGTTACATGTCACATGTCTGTTTACATTCCAGCACAGATTGTTGGAGTCTCATGAGCGGAACATCCGCTCTGTATTGCTTATGTGTTCTCTCTCTCCGAGAAGAACAACAAGAAGAGATGCCATGTTTTCTTTGTCCTGATCTATGTACAATAAACTTAGCCTAGTATCCATTCCTTGAACCAGATCTGTTGTGTGTTTACTCTGCTGAGTAACATATGCAGGATGAGTCGCAGACACACGTCGGAGGATGACTGATGGATCTCCGCAACGGAAATGCTGAGAAGGGAGACGCTCCGCCTGGGGCCTATCCAGTTGGCCTTCCATCCCACAGTTCTGACAAGAACTACTCCAAACTCTGAATTTAGTCCGGGTCAAGATGAAATCAATGGAAGAGAGAAGCAGCACAGGACTCCGACAACATTGCAGCATTTACACCACAAATCATGTGCTCTTGGCCTCCCTACATTTCTTATTACTTACCAGAGGCAAAGGAGCTGGCGACGAGCATGGCCAATTCATGTTTTGAATGCTGCAGAATGGCCTGGGGCTTGGTGCACCTTGTGATCAGTGATCACCAGCCTAGGTGACAAAAGTCTACAGGCCCACAGGGAGACCCTGCCTCAATGCAGACCCATTTTAAAACGGGCAGAAGATGCCAGATGGAATGGGGTCTGATCTGAAATGGGCTCTTTTTTTTTGCCAGACCTCCAGAACTGGACACACACAAAAAAAACCTAGTACAAACAGCATTTTCATGGCATTAACCATTACTATATAAATATTTCAGGCCCCATTGCAGAACCTTCCTAAACCCAGCTGCCGTTTCTGACAACAGCCATCAAAATAGGAGCACAGCCTTCCAAAACAGTTTATTAAATGGACCTGTTCCCAGATTAGCTGCAAACCAGAGGGGATGTGAGAGGGCCTGAAGGATGCTTATTCAAGGATTAGAGCAGACAGTGGTTTAGGTGAAACACGAATGACTGCAGATTGGGAAGAACAGAGCCAACACCCATGGCTTGTCCAGCAGGCAGCCATACCTTGCAGGGATTTTTATTTGCCTCTTTTGGCTCACAGAAGAGAACCTGTCCTCGAAGATGAGAGTGGAGGCTAGATTCATGAAGCCTCGGGGAGCTGCAATACATCTGCCTGCTCCATCTCACAGATGTTTATAAACCCATTGGAAGATTCCCCTGCCACTCCCACCTTCTCTCCAAGGGAATAACTCTGCAGGTGTGTACTTTTAAGACACAAACTGAGATTCCTGTTTCTCTTAAGGTGTGAACACAAGCTGTAAAGATCAACATTAGGAAAGGGATCAATGGTACAAACTCAGCTGCTTCTGTCCCTAGAAAGGAAGGCTGCATTTTTGCCATAAAGGCCTTTGAAACAGCTTCGTTGCAGAAAAGGTATCGGTGAAGGAGAATGTCCCTCTCTGAGCAAGGCTGCTGAAAGCAAACCATCATGAAAATAGTACCAGACCATTATTTTTCAATGTTGTCACAGCTGTGCTCATTGGTCACTGTCAGTGACAGGTGACTGAGCTCCAATGGAGTATCATTTGGGCCACTCTGAGGGCCCGTTTGGGGTCATTTATTTGATTTATATTCTGCTCTTTCTTGAAAGCTCCGAGTAGCTTGCAACCATTTTCCTAAATTTTAATGGTCACCCAGGGTTATCTTCAGCCATTCCATCCACAGCTAAGAAGAGAGGAATGTGCAAAATGGGAAACTGCTTATTTTCAACAAGGGCACTTTTTAAATGTACATTTTACAAAATGTAATATGCTACAAAGAGGACTGTTGAGTTTATGCAATGCCTCACATGCAGATCCTAAACTAGTTGCAGGCAACTGGTAACATAGCCCTGGATATAGTCCTGTGCTTTTATACTGATTTGACATTGGGTTTTATTTTATCTGTATTTAGTCACAAAATTAAAAGACGCCTGCTTCTTGAGAGAAAAGCAATGACAAACCTAGACAGCATCTTAAAAAGCAGAAACATCACCTTGCCTACAAAGGTCCGTATAGTTAAAGCTATGGTTTTCCCAGTAGTGATGTATGGAAGTGAGAGCTGGACCACAAAGAAGGCTGATCGCCGAAGAATGGATGCTTTTGAATTATGGTGCTGGAGGAGACTCTTGAGAGTCCCATGGACTGCAAGAAGATCAAACCTATCCATTCTGAAGGAAATCAGCCCTGAGTGCTCCCTGGAAGGACAGATCCTGAAGCTGAGGCTCCAATACTTTGGCCACCTCATGAGAAGAGAAGACTCCCTGGAAAAGACATTGATGTTGGGAAAGATTGAGGGCACTAGGAGAAGAGGACGACAGAAGATGAGACAGTTGGACAGTGTTCTCGAAGCTACGAACATGAGTTTGACCAAACTGCGGGAGGCAGTGCAAGACAGGAGTGCCTGGTGTGCTCTGGTCCATGGGGTCACGAAGAGTCGGACACGACTAAACGACTAAACACACACACACAATGTTTGTTTGTTTTTTCATTATTATTTTAAGGCAGCAGGGAAAGATTTTTCCACCCAGGGGCCAAATTCCCTTCTGAGCAACCCTCTAGTGCCCTCAGGCCAGTGGTGCTTGTCTGTTTACAGGAGATAGTTTCATGGGGAACATTCAAGTCTGTGTCACACAACCTACCTACCTACCCACCCACCAACCCATTCCTGAACCAGTCAACCACACAACCAGCTGCTTAGACCACTTCTCACTGCTCTGCACAAAATGTGTTTTGAGCTAGCAGATTCATCGCAGCCAAATATGTAGCTGTCTATCAACTGGGTGAAGCAAATTCAGAGTGATGGGAGTGCATTGAAATCTCTTCAATCAGAAACAAAACCAATTTTTAGATTTTATATGCCATTTCTATGTCAAAGCAGGGCAATCTGACAGGCAGGTGGGTGACTGCAAATGGGGCCCTCTCGCTCTCTGTCTTTGAGGATCAGAGCAGCAAATGTAGCTTGGGAAATTTGGGTCTAGTTCTTGATTGAAGGAGGCCACTCAAAAAGAAGAAAAGGGAGAGGCAGGAATTACAGGAAAAGGGAGTCAAACACATACTTGCTGTTTGATTTTGCTACGGTGTTTGATATGGGGTGGCTCCTTTTCCTCCGCCATTTCCTTTTAAACAAAGTTCTGTATTGCAACTGCTGCAGACAGTCCTTTTCCTTCTCGGATATGGATGGCACTTCCCTGTGAGGAATAGCCTGAGTACAGATCGTCATGGGTGACAATCTACAAATACCTTGCATCTTATTTCCTACATGGAAATGCTTTCTGTATAGCAAAACCCTAAAAAGAGCCTCTTCACCCTTCCGACAGATTATGTGGCACACTCCTGCCCTCCTTATTCTTGTTTTTCTACATTTCCCAGGGTCAGCAACTGGTATTTTATGGGGAGCATAGCTTGAACTCTGATTCCTTTGCTCCCTGTAACTGATTGTTATATATCGCTATATAGATATAACCATGTAGTTTGAGGTAGATAAGTGGAACAAAATGCAATTTAAGGACTGAGCTAAAAATAAAAAAACAAAAAATGGTTCCACATTTTTCTGAGTGGTTGCAAAGCCACACATTCCTCTAACATTTTTTTCAGGGAACCAACAAAAAGGGTGGAGAGGGAGGGGGAAGGAAGACCTCCCCCCCATGAGGGACCAAGGCCTTCTTGTGCAATGCATACCTCCCAGCACTTTGCTAGAAGGTAATGGAAAGGAAAGGTAAAGAGGCCCCTGACCATCAGGTCCAGTCGTGTCCGACTCTGGCGTTGCGGTGCTCATCTCGCTCTATAGGACAAGGGAGCCGGTGTTTGTCCGCAGACAGCTTCCGGGTCATGTGGCCAGCATGACAAAGCTGCTTCTGGCGAACCAGAGCAGCGCACAGAAACACCGTTTACCTTCCCGCCGGAGCGGTCCCTATTTATCTACTTGCACTTTGATGTGCTTTCGAACTGCTAGGTTGGCAGGAGCTGGGACCGAACAACGGGAGCTCACCCTGTTGCAGGGATTCGAACTGCCGACCTTCTGATCAGCAAGCCCTAGACTCTGTCGTTTAACCCACAGCGCCACCTGGGTCCCATAGAAGGTAATGGGAGCAGTTACTAATACAACTTGTTGTTGTTGTTGTTGTTGTTGTTGTTGTTGTTGTTGTTGTTGTTGTTGTCGTTTAGTCATGTCCGACTCTTCGTGACCCCATGGACCAGAGTACGCCAGGCACTCCCGTCTTCCACTGCCTCCCGCAGTTTGGTCAAACTCATGTTCGTAACTTACCTTGCAGAATTGTTCTGGGAGCTGAAGGGGACAGGCATTAAAAGTCCTGAAGATTAACCAGGCCAGCGTGGTCACCACAGCCAACCAGATGTGTAGGATTTTAAGGAGGGTGTGTGAGTTGTACTTCACTCTCTGCTTCACTGGAAGTGTGAGGAAAACTATGATCTCAGTGATAGTTTGGCTCCATGGGCATAGGCAGGACTTTAGTTAGGGGGGCAGAACCCACGTGATTGGTCAGTTTGTTAAGTATTTCCATTGTTTTACTTAGAATCATAGAGTTGGAAGAGACCACAAGGGCCATCCAGTCCAACCCCTTGCCGAGCAGGAAACACCATCAAAACATTCTTGACATATGCCTGTCAAGTCTCTGCTTAAGGACCTCCAAAGAAGGAGACTCCACCACACTCCTTGGTAGCAAATTCCACTGCCGAACAGCTCTTACTGTCAGGAAGTTCTTCCTAATGTTTAGGTGGAATCTTCTTTCTTGTAGTTTGAATCCATTGCTCTGGAGCAGCAGAAAACAACCTTTCTCCCTCCTCTATATGACATCCTTTTATATATTTGAACATGGCTATCATATCACCCCTTAACCTTCTGTTCTCCAGGCTAAACATACCCAGCTCCCTAAGCCGTTCCTCATAAAGCATCGTTTCCAGGCCTTTGACCATTTTGGTTGCCCTCTTCTGGACACGTACTTGATTTAGGGGAGCAGCTGCCCGCCTGCCCCCCCCCCATGGTTACACCCATGTTTGGCTCACCCTTAGAATATGAATGTAAGACCAGAGGGTTAGCTTTCTTCCCTTACACCACAGCTGTCATCTGACTTGCTTAAAGCAGAACCGGGAGAACCTGCAAGATGCTGTCCGCCTGTCTGAGTGCTGAATGTTAATCTCCCCCTGACTTCAGAGAGTACCTTATACTAAATGACATTGCCTCACAGTGGGTCCCACTCTATCCTTCAGAACAGTAATACCGCCACCTACAGGCATTATGCTAAATTGGTATGGCGAAAACGTTCACAGAGCTACAGAAACTTCGTTTTCAGCCCTAGGTACTGTATATGTGATAGAAAGACTCATGAGCAATATGCTTAACCTTAGGACAGATTCAACGAGGTTGCTGCTGCTCCCATTTGTGGAACCTTGCCACATCCCAGACTTGCATACCTTATCTTATTGATTATAAACTATACTTATTTATTAATCAAAATCCTTCAGGTTTCCAAAGCAACTCCAAGCAGCTCACAAAGACTCAGGATGTAGTGGAAAAAACAAACTCAGAATTAAAACAGGATAATCAGCTAAAAACCGCTGTCAGTTCACCAGATTAACAAATCAAAAAGAAAGAAGAAAGAGAGGGGAGGGGAGAGTAAAAAAAAAAGTACAGGCACAGAAGAGCAATTCCTAACTTCCAAAATATTCTAAAGCATGATTCCCGAACCTGGTGCTATCCTGATGTTTTTGGACTACAACTTCCATCAACCCCAGCTGATACCATACTCATATATCACACTCACTGGGAGGGCACCCAGTTGGTGAAGCCTGTTCTAAAGGCATTGTAAAGGTATGATTCCTCACCCTTTCTGTTCTAACCTATGGCAAATAATAAATGCCTGCCATCAGAAGGGGCTGCTCTACATACCAGCAACGACACGAGCAAGATGCCAAGCCTCTCCCATGTCCTAATATTCTCCAAGCAGTTGGTAAAAGACTGATATGAAAAAAGGGATATTTACAGTGCATACTTATGGGAGATGTGGGGTTATTCTAAACCACAGGCTGCTAACATGACTCCCACTGGTTGTCTGGTTGTTCTGGACTACAATTCCCATCACCCACAACCACTGGCCATGTTAGCTGGGGCTGATGGGAGCTGGAGTCATAACACCTGGAGAACAACGTCTCCAAGTGGCGTGCTCTACTCCCCCCCCCCCCCCCGCCGCCATGGGACTGAATAGCAAACATTCCCATATCTGAGAGGACACTGTGTTGTCTACTCGGCGTTGATCCCTTCCTTGCTGACCCGAATCGCCGAGCATCAGACTATTGAGAAATAATATATATGATAAGAATAATATTGGAGAAAACTGGATATTGAAACCTGCTTAACCTAAATCATATATCCCAGTTTCCAGTGGCCCTTTAAAGTACGCTTCACGCAGAGTATACACAGTCGGAAGTTGACCTGGCTAAGAAAACACCACCAAGAGCGTAGGGTATTATCTCCCTTATATGAAACCCCTTACTAGTTGCACACTTGTAAAAGCATGCAGATGAAAATACAAACGGTTGGGTTTCTTTAACTGAAAAACATACTGATTCTAAAGAGACTTTAAACTAAAGATAAATGCTTTCTCTCTTAGCAATGTTATCTACCCACTTTCCAAACCTCCCACAAAACTCCCATTAAACTACCCGAGAATTAACAGCAAACTAGCATTATAACTAAGCAACTCTCATACTAAGATTCAACTAAGGAATCTCTTAAACTGAGAACAACTGAGAGAGTGATCTACTAAGAGATTAATCAAACTGAAAGATCTAACTAAGAGATGCAGAAGGCTTTCTGGCAGAGCCTTATATACAAGCAGCAGAGCCCACGCCTGTGGGCAATTAACAGAAATCACCTGCACCTGTTTCTCTTAAACAGACAGTATTTACATTAGACCGGCTTGCATAGGCCTGAACCTTCATTTGGTATTGTCCTGCCTTCGGTTCTTTTTCTTGGTCACTCTAGAACAGGGATGGTTCCCAATCTGGTCCTGTATATATGAGTGTGTGTGTGAGAGAGAGAGATAAATAAATAGGTGTGTACGGTATGTTTTGGCCTTGTCCACTGGGCCACTGCCATCTGATTTTAGCCTCTGACCACTTTCTTCTGAGGGAATGGGGCCTTCATGGTGGAAAAGATTTCCCACCCCTTCCTTAGACTGTGTGAAGTGGCTCTTATCTTTCTGGGTGTCACTCGCCCCAGGGAGAGCAGAGACCTCCCTGGAACAGCTTCCTCTCCTCTTGCTTTTCCACCAGAGTCCTGAATCTATTGCTGCAGCCTTCTCTGTGTTGCCCCAACGTGCCTGCAGCATGTCATCTCAAGCATGTCAGGCATGACAGAGAACAGACTCAATCCAGATAAAATTCAACGAGAGGAGCTCTTCCCCAGGCACAGAGATTTTTATTCAAAACAAAACAACAAAACACAAAGCCAAGTAGCAGACAGGAAGCTGATTCTAAATATTGGCCCATGCACTGGGCACTGATACATAGAGGAGGGACCCCCACCAATGCAGGCCTCTCCAGGTGATGGAGGGGGTGAGGGGCTTCGGGCCACATGTGGTTGTTTTTCTGGAGTACAGTGGTACCTCGGTTTATGAACACAATTGGTTCCGGAAGTCTGTTCATAAACTGAAGCGTTCATAAACTGAAGCGAACTTTCCCATTGAAAGTAATGGAAAGTGGATTAATCCATTCCAGACGGGTCCGCGGAGTACTTAAACTGATGCGTTCATAAACTGAAGCGAACTTTCCCATTGAAAGTAATGGAAAGTGGATTAATCCGTTCCAGACAGGTCCGCGGAGTACTTAAACTGAAGCGTTTATAAATTGAAGCATGGGTGTAATTGGTTCCGGAAGTCTGTTCATAAACTGAAGCGTTCATAAACTGAAGCAAACTTTCCCATTGAAAGTAATGGAAAATGAATTAATCCGTTTCAGATGGGTCTGCAGCGTTCATAAACCGAAAATTCATAAACCGAGGTGTTCATAAACCGAGGTTCCACTGTACCTATATTGGCAGTTGTTTTGAAGTAACAAAACTGTACTTAAAATAAGCTTCTTTTATTTCTTTCAGGGTCTATTCCAGGCATCCCCAAACTTTGGCCCTCCAGATGTTTTGGACTACAATTCCCATCTTCCCCGACCACTGGTCCTGTTAGCTAGGGATCATGGGAGTTGTAGGCCAAAACATCTGGAGGGCCATAGTTTGGGGATGCCTGGTCTATTCTATCTTGGTGCATTTATCCACAAGATGTATTTCTATTCTCTCATGTCTAACATCTATAATCACCTAACATATCTGTGTAAATAGTATGTTCAGGGCTGGCCTTATAATTAAACAGACTGAGACTTCAGGCAAGCTGATTTGGGGGGGGTCATGTAAAGACAGCAAATGGTTAATGAAAATGATAAATTATAAATGATCGCCATCATTTATTTACTGTATTTTTACTGCCAGGGAGTGGGGTCAGGCACTTGTGGGATTTTCCGCCTCAGGTGCCAAAATAATTCAACCGGATTTGACTTGGAGGAGTAAGGTGCCATTTGATCCTCTGCCTCGGGCAGCAAGATCTCTTGGGCAAGTCCTGGGTATATTTTCAAAATGTTAATTGTAAAGAATGAAGCAAAAAATATTAATGTGGTGTTGTTTTTGCAACTTCTAGAAACCATCCAAGGGCAGGCCTTTGAAGCTGGCTGTGAATCACTGTCGCTGCAAAAACCCAAAGTGGGACCCTTAAGTAGGGAAAAGAGATAAAGGGAGGCAAACACATGTTTTACTAGCAGCAGAGGGATACAAGCTTCAACCTTCACAGTACTTAACTATAAAAAAAATGGAGTGGGGTGGTAGTGGCCCCTAGCTTTAAAAACACATTTTACCCGGCAATCCTAACTCTAAGTGGGTAGAAGGATGGCAGAGTAAAGCAACATGTTGACTGTCCTGTGTTGGCTCAGCCCAGACAGAGCAGAATTGCAGGGGTGGGGGGTGGGATGAGATTCAGATTTTTCACTAGGCTAGATAGCATACCTGGATCGAAAGCCACCAGCACCCTGACCCACAGTGCCCCATTTTGGGGGTCTCTGCATGTTACCGCTGGCAGGAGAGCTGCTGGTTACAGCTTCCTGCCCAACTGGGTGACACTAAGGCCTCTGCTGTGGTGGAACACAGAAGGAATACCTTCTGCCAAATGGAGCCAGCAAAGAGGGGACTGTGCAGTATCCGAACCCTCTCCGTCATCGAGAGTGTGTGTGGCAGGCAGATTTAGGAATAACAACAACAATTTATTATTTAGAGCCCGCCCATCTGGCTGGGCTTCCCCAACCACTCTGGGCAGCTTCCAATAAAATATTAAAATACAGTAATTAGGAATCCATTGTCAGGCAAATTCACAGAAGGTAGGCTTATTAATGGCACTGGCCAAGAAAGCTATGTGAAACCTCCATGGTGCAGCGTCAGCATGGTGCCATAGGCTTGGGACAAGCAACAAGATGGTTGCCACCTTCTCACCCTCTCCTTGTGAGATTCTGGGAGCGTCTGACTGGTTACCACCAGAAACAGAATGTGGGGCTAGATGGGCTGATCGAGTGGGCAATTCTCAGCTGCCCACCATACTTACATCAAAAGGGTATGTTAGGAGACTTCCTGGTTATGTTAGGGGAAACTATATATATGCTGTGCATCAGCATCTAAGCACAACAGCCCTTCAGGCAATGCATCTCTGAGGGCCATACTCCATGCGACAGTAAGCACACTTTGGGGGAGATGTGCTTAAACTGGCCAGTTTGGAATGTATTACTGGAAGGAGGAAGGCCCTGGGGAACCTTCCCAAACCAAATCACCACTTTTCAGACCTTCATCTCCAAGGAGGTGTCAGTGAAATCAGGGCAATATTGGGGGGGGGGCTTTGAAATAGCCAGATGCAGCACTTGAGGGGATAGAGCCTCCAGCAGAACTATCATGACCAGGCTTTAAAATTCTGGAAGTTGTGCAAGGCTGGTGCTGAGATAACTTGCCTTGTGTCTTATCTGCAAGAGTGCTAGCCATGGTCCTGAATGAATGTCAATAATTTTGCTGGGCCTGCCTGCAGTATTGTCTTGAGTCCTGAACATGCCCTGGCCTAGATCAGCACCAGCTACCCTTCTCACATGAGCCATTGCACCTGTGGGATGATAGAATCCCTGGATGGATCAGAAGAATAACTTGTGTAGGCTTTAATCTACACTCACATGCAGTTCATTACAGGGCCCTTCCTCTGATAAACTAGCCTTTTTTAATTCTTGCCATTTGTGCACAAAATTATACACAATGGGGCAAAATTATACACAATTAATTGCAAGCTTCTTGAAGATTTTTAATACTAAGCAACTGGAAGAAGAAGAAGAGGAGGAGGAGGAGGAGGAGGAGGAGGAGGAGGAGGAGGAGGAGGAGGAGGAGGAGGAGGAGGAGGAGGAGGAGGAGGAATTGCAAACTTCAGAAGTGGCAAGAATGAACAAAGACCATGTGACACAGTAAAAGGGGGGGGGGTTACCATAGTGTGCCAGGACATCTCTGATATTAACAGGTGGAAAGCAGGATTAGAACTCTGACAGCAAGCCCAGTAAGGTGGGCAACAAAGGTAGGACTAAAAGAGGGAAGTGCTGGAAAGTAGAGATGGCCACTGGGAAGACAAAGTGGGAGAGAGAATGGGAAGAGAAGAATAGAATAGTGCAGAAACCTAGGAGCTGCAGGTGTACCTCCTTACCCTGGCCTTCTATACCAAAGGACCCACCCTATTTCTGTGACTGTAAATCATATTAAATGTTTTTGGTTCTGAATTTTAATCTGCCCTGGGACCTTTTGGTGGTGGGTGAGTAATAAATTTTAAAACAAACAAACAAACAAACAAACAAACAAACAACAGATGGTGATGCTGAAAGGAAGGCTGACACTTGAAAATTTATCTGAAATCAGCCAAATATTGGGCTGCATGCCTCTAAGGTAAGGGTCAATCCAGATGTTGGAATGTTTGCAAAAATGTGCTTGTGATTTTGACTAGAAAGTGGGGAGTTGGGTTTAATTTATTACCCAATGGCAGCTGAGTGAAATGCACACCCCCACCCCCACCCCCCGCCTTAACCTCCCTGTGCTCTGCTGCTTGAACATTTTTGGCCCTCCATTATCATACCCAGGCTGGATGAATAGATACAACCCATGTGCTTGGGATTTGGTGTTCAGTTCATTTCCCCCCCCCTTATTACATTATCTATTTTTCATATGGAACTCTCTTTCATATGCCATTTTCTTGTCAGCTCCACCAAGTTGTAGTCCATCCCTGGAGCTTTGTTTCTTTTTCATCAGTTCCACACTTCGCACGACTTCATCAAAGGTCAGTTCCTCAATTAAGGGCTGGATGCTTTCAAATGTTTAGTTGCCTTCATGGGATGTCTTTATCATTATGCTGACAATTCAGCAGTTCATTAGGCTATCCCCCCTCTCCCACCTACTCAAATTGTGTTTCTTGTTAGTAAGAGGGTTGCAATCATTCTCCCCAGAGACTTACTCTTGCAGCAAAGTGTTTCTAATTGTAACTGGTTTTCCCACCCCCTTAAAGACACTTTCAGTGTTCCCCATTCTTATCTTCTGCTTTGGCATTAATTCAGTATTTTTCTTTCAGCCAATAAAGATTTCCCTTCCTTTCATTCATCTACACAGGAGTCCCCAAAAAACTACCAAAACTTTTCCTTAACATTAACCACTTCCCTTCAGTTATTTAACACCGGGCAGCCTATGAACTTCGGTTATTTTGATCCTTTTGACCTGAAACAGGCTCTGGATCAAATTAGGTAAGAGTGAAGAGATCCGTGACCAGATCGCCCAGTCTTCCCGTCTTTTCTTAAAAGCAGCCATGGCGGCTCACAAACCGTAGTATTGTGGGTTGGTCATATAACCTTTTCCCCCAAGTGGCAGGGCAAACATCAGCATCATGAGGATGATTTAGATCAGGAAAATGGTGCAGGTGAGGGTTTTTAAACCGGTCCCCAATTAAATGGAAGGTGGGACAACATCTGCTTTAAAGAAAAATTAGAAATATTAGGCAATGCAATTAATGGATCATCCATGTGTTATGTAGCTCAGCCTTCCACTCCCACCATGAGAAATACAGTAGATATCATATTCTAATTACACAGGTGACACTGTGTTAAACTTGCTTAGATGGTTAAGTTTTGGTGCATTTTGTCTTGGTGTACAGTTCTAGTAAACTCACAAAGGAAAACTGATGGTCAGATTGTTTCCTTCATGTCTTATGTGACACGCCACACACAGTCCAATTGTATGAGGCAAATATATGTATGACCCCTGCCATTTTAACAACGTATTATCCTAAAAGTTGGCTATCATTAAATGGGACCACAGGTACAAAGAAATAAAAACCTCCAATCTAATTTCAGCTTTTTGGCACATGCCCACGGGGTGGGGTGGGTTTGACAATGATCCATATTCGATTTACTGGTATGTAAGGTTCTGCCCAGCAACTCATTTTACAGGGACCATATTTTGAAATGAGCAAGGACTCGTGGGCCAACAACACTGGCTCTGCCAACTCAAGCTAAGACACAAAGGGCTATTTCACCCCCTGCTCTTTGGCAGAGATGGAGGCCAGCCCTCTAGATGCGGCACTCCAATTCCCATCTGCTCCAGCAAGCATGGCCAATGATCAAGGACCACGGAAGTTGTTATTCAACAACATCTGGAGGGCAGCTGGTCCCCTGGCCTGGCTTTTCAGCCTGAAGAGCAATAGATGACTTGGCAGCTACTTCTTCTCATTTGCCCTATGTTGGCTCACATGGTGCAGGAGTCAGCAACTGAGATGCATAACAAAGCAAGAAAACTTTTTTGCTATTTAATATTGGAAGGTGGGAACTGAAGAGCACCATGCCTCTTGTTTCAGCTTGAGAGAAAGCAGCTGAGACGCTTTCTAAAAGACCCCTGGGGGAATTTCTGGGGGCTAAATTTGGCCATCGGGACATTGGTTGTTGATTCCTAAGGTAAGGCAAGGCTGGAGTGCATCTCTATATTCTCAGTATAAAACTGGACTGTATCAGCTTAAGGGAGGGTCCTAGGTTTTCCATCACCTGGTTGAGGTTTCTGGTTTAAATATTCCAACCCTCCCCACCACCAAAGAAATAAAAGCAGGCACCAGGAAAGGGCACCAAGTGAAAGATCCACTGCCCTTGGCTGGAAAATGGCCTTGACACATTCACAAACACTCAGCTCAAAGGCAGAGGAAAGGAGCCTGGAGCTGCAGATTACTAATCAGTGCTAGGTAAGAACAATAAAAACCTAATAATGGAGATCCCATCACATCTGTCCAGCAGTAATTGGCTTTGACAAAAGGCCACCTGAAAAAAAGTGTCAGGGCTTTGGTTAAGGGCTCAATGGTGCTAATAGCCTGAGATAACCAGAAAGAGTTCTGTGTCCTGTTGGAAGGCAAAAGGGGAAGAGCAACAATCACCTAATGTACTCCTAATTGCAATTTGAATATCACTTGCCTTAGTTCTCTCTTGCTCAGGGACAAAAGGGCTGGCTTGGGCTTGGGGCTTTGCTTGATTAACATCCTGCTGTCTCCAAGAATCTTTTGAGATCTTATGGTACCCTAAGCCTAATTCTCAGTGAAGTAAGAAACCTAAACCTCGGTTACATCAGCTGCAGCCTCGGTAACCAGGTGTGCAAAAAAATAAATTAAAATAATCAGATCCCTCATATAGAAAACTAGCATGTCAAGGGGAAAGCTATGGTAGTGTCATGAGTTCATTGGGACGTGTATGGATTGGCAGACTCAGACTGAGGAGGAAGCAGGGGGGGGGACATGGGAGCTGGGGGTGAGCTTGAACCCAGGAGAGATGGAGACCCTGTGGGTTGGTGGTACCCATGCCCAGGAGATTGGCCAGTTGCTTGTTCTTGATGGGCTAGCAGATTCAGTTATTGCAATATACCTTATAGCAGGCATCCCCAAACTTCGGCCCTCCAGATGTTTTGGACTACAATTCCCATCTTCCCTGACCACTGGTCCTGTTAGCTAGGGATCATGGGAGTTGTAGGCCAAAACATCTGGAGGGCCGCAGTTTGGGGGTGCCTGCCTTATAGAGAGCTACCCTTGGTCCTGGTTGGAAGCCCCAGCTGGTGCAAAGCATTGCAGCTAGGCTGCTGGTGGGGACAGACTATTCCCAGTATGCAACTGGTGTTCCAAATCTTGCACTGGCTGCCCTTACACCCTTGGGCCAGGTTCAAGGCTCTTGTATCAATCTATACCTTGGGTCCAGGATACCTCTCTAGGATCACCTGATCCCTTTTCTCCCTGTGGTCTTTGGGTGAGTCACTGTTAGCGGTTCCCATGGCTTGGATGCATGGCTTGTATCCCTAAGGAGCCATGTGTTCGATATTTCAGGCCCAGTTTTGTAGAACTGCCTTCCATTAGAGGCCAGACAGGCCCACTCATTTTTGAATTTCTGGTACTTACTGAATACTTTTTTTAATTGCAGCAGGCTTTTATATTGAACTCTGATTTTATAGTCCTAACTCGTTTTTAGTCCCATTGTCTTGGATTGCTTGAACACCACAATTAAGCAGTGTACAAATTGTAGAAATGAAGAAGTAAAACAACCCTGGCTTTATTTATCTGTTGCATTTTTATTCTGCTCTTTCTTCCAAGGAACTCAAGATAGTGGGACCACCCTATTTTATTCTCACAACAATTCTGAGTTGTGGACTATGCTAAGAGATGGTGATTTGATCTACACTATCACGTGAATTTAATAGAAGATTTGAACTGCAGGCTTCAGGTCACTGTGTAGTAATCTGCTTTTACTGATATACCTTCGATTTCTTGCTGCTTGTCCTGGGCTTATAAAATGTAAAGGGACCCCTGACCATTAAGTCCAGTCATGACCGACTCTGGGGTTGCGCGCTCATCTCGCATTATTGGCCAAGGGAGCCGGCGTATAGCTTCCAGGTCATGTGGCAACCATGACAAAGACGCTTCTGGCGAACCAGAGCAGCACACGGAAACGCCGTTTACCTTCCCACTGTAGCGGTCCCTATTTATCTACTTGCACTTTGATGTGCTTTCGAACTGCTAGGTTGGCAGGAGCTGGGACCGAGCAACGGGAGCTCACCCCGTCGCAGGGATTTGAACCGCCGACCTTCTGATCAGCAAGCCCTAGGCTCTGCAGTTTAACCCACAGCGCCACCTGCGTCCCTGTCCTGGGCTTATAGGCAGGGTGAATTGAGTCAGCCACCTGCCCACCACTGCTGCAACCCAAGAAGTGAGGAGAAACAGTGGCGTCTTCCAGTAGTATCTCACAAGATCTCACAAAATCTTGGTAGGCGACACCAGGCAGAGACACCAGCCCTTTCCTGTTCCACCTCAGGCAGCAAAATGGGATGCATCGCCACTGCTGATAGGTAATGCTCTTATTGTGCAATTTGGGTTTGTCTTCTGATATTTATCAGATACATATGGCTTCCAGCCTCCTATCACACCAGTTCACAAAAGCCCCACACCTGCTCAGTAGCAGCAGCAGCAGCAGTTCAACAGTTGAATTCAGACCATTCTTTGCCTCTGAATATGAATCCTGCCAGCCTCTTTGAAATGAATGTGACAAAGCAGTATATGCATTTTTAAAGGAACAAATTGAGACGCAGACCCTAGAATTATTCTAGATGAGAGTCTGAAGCTGAGGGATAGCCTAAGGCCACAGCTGAGCTGAGTTTCGAACAAGAGTTCCCCCTGCCTTCTGCCCAAGCCCAACACACAAACTACAGAAGAGTGCTGCAGGCACCCGCCCTATGTAGTACAAGGCATTGCCCAGAAGGGATTGATAGGTCCTTGTAATGACTTAAGAGCTCTGTTCAAACTATTTGTATTTAAGAAGACACATTTTAATTCCCAAGCACATCTTTTCAATATGTGTCTGAAGCCCCGTACCATACATATTTTTTAGTTTCAGTAATTTTCCTTGTACCTGTAACACTGTCTCATAGAATGAAAGAATAATAGAGTTGGAAAGGATCCCGAGGGTCATCTAGTCCAACCCCCTTCAATGCAGGAATCTAAACTATAGCATCCATGACAGGTGACCATCCAAGCTCTGCTTAAAAATTTCCAAGGAAGGAGAGTCCACCACCTTCTGAGGGAGTCCATTCTACTGTCAGTCTTACTGTCAGAAAGTTTTTTCCCGGAATTCCCATTCTTTTTTAAAAAAAATCATTTTTATTAATTTTCCAATAAAAACAACCAATTAACATACCCATAATCATAATCCAATTAAAAACAATAAACTAAAATTTAAAAATGGCAGTCCAAATGATTAATTATTAATTTTTCCGGGCTCCCCATAGTCTGGACCTCTTGAAGTATATCTCCAATATCTTCGTTCCTGCCTCCTTCTTGTTCCTCTCATATTTTCCACATTCCGATCTTAAGGCTTTAAATTTCTCTGTCCGTGGCTATGTGATTCTCAATCATGTCAGAAATCATATATCCTTTCATCCATCGAATACAGCTTTATTTGTCGATAGGTATTTTTCCAACTGTCTATTTGCCAGCGCAGCTTTTCCTGACTTCCTGACTTCATGGAATCCCCATTCTTGTAACTTGACCCCATTGGTTCAGGCCCTACTCTCCAGAGCAGGAGAAAACAAGTTTGCTCCATCTTCCATGTGACAGCCCTTTAGATATTGGAAGATGACTATCATATCTCTTCTCTCTCCTCTTTTCCAGACTAAACACACCAATGCTCCAAAACTCCAGATGACCCCAAACATGGGGGATAAAATCAAACCCTGAGGAACCCTACACTGAAGACTCCTCTGGATACGACCATCTAAGTAGGACCATAACCACTGCAAAGCAGTGCCACCCACCCCTAACTCAGGCAGCTACTCCAGAAGGACACCATGGTGGATTCCACTGAGAGGTCTCTTCCATCGGAGATCATCATTCAGGGCAACCCAAACAGCTCCTGTGCCAAATCTGAGTCTAAACCCCAACTGAAATGGACTTTAAAAATCAGTTTCATCCCAGAGCACCCAGATCTGGTCTGTGACCACCCATTCAAGAACCTTGTCCAAGAAGGCAACTGGCCAGTAACTGCTCAGATTTTCCAAATGTGGGTTTGAGCGCCACATTGGATGAAAGATTCCTCCATTTCCAGGGGCTGGATTAGATGATCTTCATGTTCCCTTCCAACTATATTCTATGACTAGTGTTGTTCAGCCCGTTAAATAAACGGGCGCTAGAACATATGTGAGCGCTGCGCGGAGCACCGGATCGAGGAGCCGGTCTGCAGAGTCAGTGCCCAGCAACGGCGTGCTGGATTGAAGAGGCGATGCTCCGTGCGGCGCTGCTGGGCGCTGAGTGCAGACCGGCTCTTCGATCCAGTGCTCCGCGCCGACCCAGCAGGCCACCGGATCAAGGAAGCGGCCTGCCGGGTTGGCACCCAGCAGCGCTGCACGGAGCACCGGTCTGCAGAGTCAGTGCCCAGCAGCGCCACACGGAGCATCGCCTCCTCAATCCAGCACGGCGTTGCTGGGCGCTGACTCTGCAGACCGGCTCCTTGATCCGGTGCTCCCAGGACCTGTCCTTCCTGTCGGCGGCAGGGGGACAGGAACGAAGGAGGAGAAAGCAGCTTGCGCAGCGCTTCTCCGAACCCCAGGACCTGTCCTTGTTGGACGCACGCGCGTGCGCGCTCTCCCCCCCCCCCCCCCGCGCCAACGCAGGGAAATGGTAGGTGGGAGTGGGGAGAGAGTGTGTGTGTGTCCAGTCTCTGCGTCCAATCCCTGTGTCCGTGGGGCACATGCGCAGTAGCGCAGACACAGGTACTGGACGCAGAGACACTTGCACTTTATTATATAGGATTCTATGGTAAGCCACTTGGATGGGGGTGGGGGTTAGGCTACATATATCAACACTGACTAGTAAGAAACACACCTTTCTAAATCTGTGGCCCTATTACCATGGAGCAAGCTCTCTGACCAAATTGCATTTTTATCCTACTACTTGCAGCATTTGTTAGACAGACAAAAATCCTATTACACAGCAGAGTCAAGGGATCATGGGTCCAGCCTTTGGGCAAACACAATCCTATTACAAGACAGATTCTTGACTCCAGCCTTTATTTACAGAAATCATTATTCTAAGAATCCCTGAGGAAATCATGACACCAAATGCTACAGACCAAATTCCTCCACGTACGAGGGAAGAGTCTCTGAGCGAGTCTTGCTGAGCATCGTATCACCGCCAGAGACTCCTCTGCTGTGGATTTAGGGGAAACCAGAAAGAGGAGCGGTGGGGTTGTTAACAGAGGGAGACACATATAGCAGAAGTATCTTTGCTTTCTAGCACAAGGCATTTCAGTTGCCTTGCTCAGCAAATTCAAATTCAAGCATTGCCAGAAGCTGCTGCAATTGGACGGGAGCTGAACTGCAGGTGGCAGCTTCTCAGTAAAGGACCCTCAGGACCTGGGGCGAGGACCAATCTCTCCACGTGGCTCCACCCTTAAGTGCAGAATTGTTCTCATTGTTCCAACTTCTGCTTTGCTGCTCGGTCCTACTCCTGGCTTGGCCTCTGCTCCAGACTCGCTCTTGGGTGCTGGTTACTGGCTTGCCCCACAGCTCCTTGTGGGATGGAACACTGGGGCAGACAAGTCACAACAGTTTCTAGAGTGTCCACTAAGAGGAACTCACCTGGAGGAACACCTGACTAAGTTCAGTTTCCTGTTCCTCCAGACATGCAGATGAGATGGATTAGCTGGCAGATAAAAGCCCCTAGCCAGCAGCCATTCTCTCTCTTAGCCATCTCTTCTTCAATGGGAACACATCTCCAGAGAATCTCCAGTTAGGATGGTTCTCCCTCTCGGCCTGCTGCCAAGAGAGAGACCAGATGGAGCCTTACTCTACTAAGTAGACTCCAGATGTACATATTTGTAACTTTTCTACGTAAGCCTGCCTTTCTGAGATTACGCTGTTAACTCAGGATGTCATGTGAGTAAACTCTATCTTATTTTAATACTATTGTGTCGTATATTTCTTTTAAGAGGGGAAAGGGGGATTTGCCAGGAAGTATAATGTTGTAGAGGTTTTAACAAACCTAAACACACACTTTTGCTGCGCACAAAAGGGGAATGTCACTCTGCTGATACTGGAAGTTTGATAACACAAGCTTGGATAAGATCTATCTAATAATATATCCTAATCCACATCCCTAACATTCCCACACTCCTTGCTCCCAGATCCTGGCTCACTTCAGACTGCTGCCCACTGTCCACACCTGACAATCAAACATCATACTACCCACAGCTTATAACACAGGATGGCAGAGAGCAGTAATCTCATTTAAACACACCAGGTTACACTATTATCTTTCAATGATTTCCCAATATTTTTTACGGTTGCACCTTACTCCAAAACCAAATGAACACTTTTAATAAGATTTATATTGTTCTCTACATTCCTGTCCTAACGCTGATATTTATCAACATTAACATATATGCCCTATCTCAGTCCATTAAAAGGAGATTTGGTGGGGGTATTTTTTCCCTTCCATTTATAACTAATAGCTCTCCTGGCTGCCATTAACAGTAGGTACTTCATACTTTAATAACTAATAGTTTCCCTGTAAACATCTAGACATTTGGAGGTGCATCAGATTTTTAAAAATGTTTTTCAGTAGCATGGTGTACAACAGAAAACATTTAAACATAGTGGGTTCAACACCAGTGGCAAATTCAAAACACAGAAAGTATTTCTCAAAAGTTCTGTTCCTATGGGTAGGTCTATAATTGCTTGAGTTAAATGGTTCTGAAAGTCCCCTGTTAATGCTTTCCCCCCAAAAAAAGGTTCAAGGTGGTACTGACTAAACAGATGGATTAGTGCAATGGCTTTTGGCTGCATTTGACTCCACTCCAGTCAAATCATGTGTTCCTTACCACCCAAGCATCAGAAGGAGAGAGAGAGAGAGAAGAAAGACAGGGCCACCTTACCCATAGGCGTTAGGGGTGCGGGGCACCCGGACGCTGGGCTCTCAGTGGCGCCAGGCCGAGCATCTGGGGCCCAAGAGTTGAGTCCAGAGAAGAGCCCGCTCATTGGTCGGAGCGCCATGTGGGCGGCTCTGCGCCACGAGTTTGGGGGCGACCGAGCCAGTGAGACACTGAGGCGGCCGGCCTGCTCCGCCCTCCTGCCCGGATCTTTGCACCCCGGCGCCGCATATGCTTAAGACAGCCCTGAAGAAAGAGCTCCTTCTTCCCTCCTTTTAAGTATCCCACCATGGTTGCAAGGTCGTACCATATTTCTCCGAAAATAAGACACTGTCTTATATTTATTTTTCCTTAAAAAAAAAACCCACTATGGCTTATTTTCAGGGGATGTCTTTTTTTCCCCCTCCTTCTCCTGTCGCGGCCGGCATTGCTGCTGCGCCTATCACTATGTCTTATTTTCGGGGTATGGCTTATATTCCTTGAATGCGTAAAAATCCTGCTACGGCTTATTTTATGGCTACAGCTTATTTTCAGAGAAACAGGGTACCTCTGTGCCTCCCTGTTTCTCAGCAAACTGGACCTGGGCAAGTCATGAATGACGGCATGTACTACAGAAATTTAAATGACAACTTCTAGGAGGGACAAGCAGGTTAGACAGAATCAATGTGTGGATACCTCTGGTGGGGGGGGGGTTGCTGCTGCTGCTGATGGAAAAGTTACAACAGGCCGCGCATTGTACATAGACAAAGGAAATGCAAGATACAGTATGCCCAGCGAGACTGATTTTGCTTTACTAGCAGCCTACCTCAATGGAGTTGTGTGAGAGTTCTCCCCCCCCCCACAAACATGGAAGCCAGTAATGTCAGACTAATGGGACACGGGTGGCGCTGTGGGTTAAACCACAGAGCCTAGGGCTTGCCGATCAGAAGGTTGGTGGTTCGAATCCCTTGATGAGGTGCGCTCCCATTGCTTGGTCCCTGCTCCTGCCAACCTAGCAGTTCGAAAGCACGAAGTGCAAGTAGATAAATAGTTAGTCATGACCCGGAAGCTGTACATCGGCTCCCTCAGCCACTAAACCGAGATGAGCACCGCAACCCCAGAGTCGTCCGCGATGGACCTAATGGTCAGGGTTCCTTTGCCTTTACCTTTTAATGTCAGACTTGCACAGTCATGGCCATAAATCCTTGCCGCCTAACAACCTTTCTACACATTCAGACCCACCTTTGTTCTTGCCTCTTTTATCCCCTGCCTTCCTATCTCTGTTCATCTCCTCCTTGAAGTTTAGATTGGAAGCTCCTCTGGGCAGAGAATTTCCTTTTTCCTGTTTCATAACTGCATGCACAAATATGCATCAGGTGGTGCGATATAGTAAGTCTTAGCCCCAATATGGATACTATGCCTTTCACAGCCCGAAATAAATTAATGCAGACTGGAATCTGCCAGCCTATTTAACACTGCAGAAGCTCAGGCAGCTACTGTAGTACAATTCAGCAAAACAAAGACTCTATAATGAAGCACTTCAAAATGCTCTAGAATTGTAGGCAGTTAGTAAACACATCATTAATGGAATATTCATTCCTGACAGTGTTGGTGGAAGCAGAATTACCTTTACAGCTATTTGTAAACAAGAGATGTTCAATGAAGTATGCTTACCTTTATAAAGATACTAGCTGGCCCGGCCACGTGTTGCTGTGGTTCTTTCCTGTGATTTCCCCCACTCTGTCCAGACACATGACTTATCCTGCCCCCTCCTCCCCTACCCCCCTGGTTCATCCCTGTGACTGCCCCCACCCTGTCCCGACCCATGAGCTATTGAGTCCCCTTCTCCCCACCCCATCCCTCCGGCACATCCCTGTGACTGGCCCCACCCTGTCCTGACTCATGAGCTATCGAGCCCCCTCCTACCCCCACCCCCTCTGAGCCTTCTGTTGTCTCCGGGGAGTGTTGGCCCCTCCCCCTGTTTCTCCATACATTGGCCCCCACCCTTGGAGAAGGAACTGTCAGCTTTTGGGTTCTATTTCCCAGCATGCACTTTTGTCTGAGCCCTCTGTTGTCCCCGGGGAGTGTTGTCCCCTCCCCCCTGTATCTCCATACATTGGCTACTGCGCACGCATCACGAACATTTATGTATATATATATAGATTATTATTTTTTAAAATAAGAACATGAGAAGCAGAAGTTACTATTGTTTAATTTTATTTTTGGGGTTGTCATTTATTTTGGTGGGTATTGTATGATTTGGGCACTGTTGTGTGTTTTGTGGTTGGTTGGTTGGTTTTGGTTATTTGGATTTTCTAATTTTGGAGTAGGTGTTTTGAATGTAGGATGTGAGGGCTTAAACTGGGGAGAGAAAGTGCATGGTTGTTGGGGGGGGTTTAAGACGCAGAGGCTGGCAATCAGTCATAATATAAAGCCTAGGTTAAAAGGGGCACGACTGCCCATACTTAAAATGGCCACCGTAGCCTCGCATGTGACACAGCACCCACTAAATTTAAAAGCAAAAACCCCTCGCTGTGCCCCCAAGTGCGTGTTAGGGGAAATGATGAACGACTGCCTAATGCTGCCAGGCATTTATTAATGCAGCCGCCAGGAGAGGCTTTGGGCTTGAGCTTTGGAGGTGTGGAATGGCCATTTTGGTGGTCGGCCTACTCAGTTTTCCCTGTTCCAACCCGCCCCCCACTGCTTTGGCTGACTCAGGGTCCTCCCCCCCCCCATGGCTATGTCCCCCCCTCCCTTTGTTGTGCCTCATCCCTGTGAAAGGCCTTTGTGAAAGGCCCTGTTCTGTTTGTTTTTCCCTGCTTGGCAATGCTGCGGCCTATTGGAAAAGCTGGGCATTGGTGCTGCAAAAGGACTTTTTTCAGTTGGTTGCTGTGGAATTTTGTGATGTCATCTGGCAGCGCAGCTGCTGGAGTCTTCAGAGCTTCTGGTGGTGACGTCTAATTTGGGCGCCACTTTTTTGTGTTTAATCATTATTTTAGGTGTGAAAGGTGTGGGTTTTTTGGGAGGGATGGGGATGGAACGTTGTGGCCAAATTTGTTACATTACGGTTCAGCAGTTATGGAGAAAGGCTGTTTCATCCTACATTTTTATATACTGTATATAGATGCAATTTCATGGTGTCTGGAAATACATATCCAGTTTTTATCTTGGCACAGCAGAGAATCAGCTGCATTCCCCTGGTGTCTGATGAAGAACCCTCCATAACTAGAAGCTATGCATACCTATACTTAGATTGCACCTGCGCTTCAGACTCGGTCAGAATTTCAGACAATTTTTCAGATACCTAGAAGACATCAGACTCTTCCCCAGATTATTGAAAGGTTCTTCAAGGTGTTTCACAATCAACCTAATTGCACGAAATAAGGAAGGATGTGCAGTAACAAGCCAATCAGCAGACAGGAAATTGAAACGAGCCCCAGTTGGAACAAGGGATGAACAATACCTACATGGCGTCGATGCCTTTCAGCTGAGAGCCATGCACAATTGAGTCAGGTCTTTGTGCCTTTAAAAGGGAACAAAATGAAGTAAAGCTAGGATTTGAGATAATTTGCAAAATAATTCAGAAATCCCCGCCTTTTCAACAGCTATATATCTACAGATAATTGGCAGAGGCAAATGCTGTCACTTTTTGCCAAGGAAGCAGTATGAAGAATAAAAGGAAAGGCTCTCAAAGATCTTTTTTTGCAATAAAAGCTAGTCACTTTACTCGCAGGATGTAGCTGTGGACGCAAGCTTAGCTGAGTAAAGGAAGCCTGGATATAAGGGGGGAAATCTCAGTCCTACATAATATCATCCACATGTGAAGCTGTCTTTGGGTTCTTGGGGGGGGGGGTGTTACAAACAGGTCACTAAGTTCCAATTTTTCGGTGTGCACAATTGGGTGAAGTTTACCATCTTCAGACTCCACTTATTAGTTAATTCTTGATAGAATGTTTCTTTGCTATGTTTTCTGTCCCTTTTCCTGTTCTGGGAATGTACACAAGTTTTTTTAAAAAAATATCTGTGTACACACAGAATTCCAGATCTTGCGCAAGATGGATATTTTTATGTCCTGCGCCATAAACAGGGCCTTTTTTTTTCAGCCACAGCTCACTGGAGCTTAGCTCCAGCACCTCTCAAGTGGTCGCCATTGTCATTCTAGAGAACAAGGGAGAAGATCACGGTGAGCTCTGGCATCTCTTTTTCTATAAAAATAGCACTGAACATGCATATGTATGGTTTTTTTAAAAAAATATTAACTCTGCAAGGTAAACCCCACATCTTGAGATTGGGGAGGGAAGTGAAATATGATTCCGTATGCATTTAAAGTTTCCAAAATAATATGCAAATTGAAACAGATCTCCTTTGAAATTTGCATTATCTGGATTTTGCAATGCAGTTCTCCAAACAAACGTTTACAAAAATGCATTTATTAAGGGAAAGTGTGCATTAAAATGAAGATGGTTTGTTATTAATCCTATATGATGCATGTTGTAATTATGACGTTCTATTATGTTACTGTAATTTATTATTTGTAAGCCACTTTGTGACTTGTGTGAGTGAAAAGCAGCATAGACTCTAATAAATGAAATGAAGTGAAATTATATATAATATATATAATTATACATACATTAAGCACCCTTTAAAAACCTGGTTTGAAAGGAAGTCTAAATTTAATACGAATAAGCATGCAGAAGCCTACATTTAGGCTGAAATCCTATTAATATTTACAAGGAAGGGAGCCCCACTAAACTCAGTGGCACTTATGAGTAAGCACACCTAGGCTCTGGATATATAGCTCTTGAAACTGAATCATCATACACAGAGTTAAAATCTGGTTTTCTGTGTAGACAAATGAACCACATGGAAAAATTATATGACTTCTGAAGTTAAGCATTTTAAATGGCAGGCATCAAATTTATTACTGTAGGCTTCCTACTGGATCTGGAGACTATCAAGTCACCAGAGGCTCTCAAATCCAGGAGATGCCATTCCATATCTCACTAGGATCAGCCACTGAGCTCATATGAAATATCTTGTATTTCTTCATTAAGCCTTCGGATGACTGGAGCTTTGAATGGGGTCATGTTCTCAAATTCTGAATATTTATTACTTTACCTACCAAATAGCATAGAAAAATGCTGAATATTTATTACTTTACCTACCAAATAGCATAGAAATTTACTTTCTCCCTGTCTCATGGAGAAAACTTCTATTGTGTCTGGTAACTAGCATTCCCTGCACCTGGAAAGCTCTGAATGCTTGTTACAGCTAGGGATGCGGCGGAAATCTGATTCAGTTTACATTTAAAGCTTAATCTATCAAATCCACACTTCCTAAGCAATATGAGAAGCAAAACACAGCCGTCCTTTATAATTTGCAATTCCCCATGGTTTTGTAAAAATGGAAATATTGGGGTAAAGGTGCATCAAAATGAATATATTAGTGAAGATAATATACAAAAAAGCAAACATTCTTGCAATGAAATTTTCCTAGTAGACTTCAGTCAAAAATTTGCTTTTTATGAGAAATTTCCACTAATATGCTGAAGAATTTGCTTTGCTTCTCTCTCTCTCTCTCTCTCTCTCTCTCTCTCTCTCTCTCTCTCTCTCTCTCTAAATCAAATGGCTAGAGAAATGTGGAGAACTTAATTTAGGATTGGGAAAATGAGAAACCGGGAGAATCGAAATTGACAGGTCCTTCCACCCCTCCTTACAGCCCAAGGCCAGGAATATTGAGGGGAAGGACCATCACTCATTGGTAGCACACAGGTTCAATCTTTGGCACCTATAGTTAAAAGGGTCAGGCAGCAGGTGTCTTACAGATCAACTCATGTGTCTATACACTGATGCGCCTCAACCCATGTCTTATGCACTTGTTCATGTAAGTATCACTTCAGGGATCTTTACAGGAGGGAATTGTGCAACACAGATGTTATTGCAATGGACCCAATTACTTTAAGATGCTGATACTGTATTGCCTTGCCTGCCTAGTAGGGTTAGCAAGAACCACACAATTTACTACAATTAAAACATTTATTCACCCTTGACGGCTTTGCAACTTGAAGCACTGGTACAGAAATATAAAACAGCACAGTGGCTCATTTTTAGAAATTATGCACACGTTATCTGAAGGACCATATGTGGACCATAAAGTGAAACTGGTCCCTTTGCAGAGGCAGAGATAGGCGTGGGAGATAATGCCTCTATATGGGGCAGAGGCACAGCAGGAAAAGCTGCTAATAATAATTAGCTGTCCCAAAGAAGTGGTGGCAGGCAGAAGCGGTGACATGCTTGCTGCCGCAATCCTGACTAATTTGAAAGAAAAACAATAACATAGCTGAAAAACAGGTAGGAAAAAGAGGCAAGGTCAAGCTGAAGAAGATTGGTTCCTGCAAGCATCCATAGGGTCAAACAGGCATGGGAAAGAGCAACATACCATAGAACAGCCTCCTGGAAGATTCCCAAAAAGCTGACCACAGAGGAGCCATCTCCTGGACAAAAGACTATTTTGGAGAAGAGTGTGGTATAGCCCTGGTAGGGAAAGACTGAGCTGGTGCAGAAACCTGGGCAGATGGCTGACAATGGTGGGAACGAAGAGGTATCTAGTTCATTATAAGGCCTTCCCGAAAGCCACAGACTTATGAAGGTCATGGCTAGCTGTTAGGGACATTTAGAGACAACAGGCACAGCTGTCAGTATATCCCAATATGCTTTTGCCACAAGGGGTCACAAGGGGTCTCTGCTCAGTCAGAACTTGCTGCTATGTGGTTGAGATTTCCCTCAGAGGGAAAAGTGGAGCTATTTCCCAGGAAATGTACATTGAGACTTAATCCAATTACCAGAGGAAGGTGCTTGCTGGAGGCTGCCTCCATTACTGTCCATAGTTATTTAATGCTAAGTAAGGACACCTGCACATATTGGATATGGTAGAAGTTCCAGGGACTAATTAAACTTGCACTTACAAAGTCCATTATGCATACTGGCAAGAGCAAGGAAATTCCCCCGCCCAGCAACTACCATGAGGAGGATATTTTCTGTGAGCCACTGGGGCACCCCGATTCTTGGCTTGAACTATCATCACATCCCTTGATTCTTTGCAGTAGTATGATACCCAAATAAGCACATAGGTTCAACTAGAACTTTGAGTATGTCTCAGGACTAATTTCTTGGTAACAGGTGGTGGGCAAGGGGCCCTCTCTCTGCCTGACACCCTATAGCGCTGCTGCCACTTCTCTAAGACAGTACTGGGCTAGGTGGACAAATAGTTTGCCCTGGCCTGAAGCGTTTTCTGGGTTCCTCCTCTGCTCAATAAAAACTAATTGCCAAATGAATGATTGCCTGGGTCTTCAAGTAAGTGATCTTGCTTAGTATCCTTGCATGTACCCAGAAATTGAGACTGTGTCGTTTGTCTTTAAGCAGACATAATTCTGCACTACCAAAAGGCATGCAGGATGCATCGCCAAGACTTTAGGATTATGCTCCTCATTTGTCGAAAGGCTCGATTTAATTGCAACCCAATGTATTTTAATCGTTAAGGCAACCGGTTACTATACAGGCATGGTCAGGAAATACAGGAATTTTGAAATTAGAAAGTTGATTGAAATGAGTGACTGATTCAAATTCAATTGATTTAAATCAAACCAGTCTACCAGGAAGCCCTCCTTCTAAGGCTGATCAGAAAATGTCTCTACTGCCATTAGCATTCACCAAGCTATCCAGCAAGGGAAGCACTTAGGGAAGATAGTAACATAGATAAGAGCTGAGTGGCCAATCAAGCTAGCTTTTCATCTTGTGTTGCTAGAACAGGCAGTTAAATCAAGAGTACACAGCTACCACCAATGTGAATAACAAGCTTCATCCAGGTTTTGCCACCCACTCCTTAATCAACTGAGCATTAACTGTTTCCACACGTGGGTGGTGCAATCTGTGGCCATGTTCTACAAAGGTGGGAAGGACATTAGAGTTGTGGTGCGGATAGTATCACCTGCTGCTGCTTCAGCTTGCAGAGGAGCTGTTCACCAGCTAAAACGCTTACCTACTCAAAATAGTAGAGCAAAGGCTCTTGTAACTGAAAAATGTACAGCAGGAGAACACAGCTCTGGCCATCTCAAGAAGAAGCTCGCAAGACAGCTCTGAAGTGGACAGAGATCAAGGTCTTTGGGATGGAACTAGCCCATGGGTAGGCAAACTAAGGCCCAGGGGTCAGATCCAGCCCAATCGCCTTCTCAATCTGGCCCGCGGACAGTCCGGGAATCAGCGTGTGTTTACATGAGTAGAACGTGTCCTTTTATTTAAAATGCATCTCTGGGTTATTTGTGGGGCATAGGAATATATATGTATAGTTCAGCCCCCCCCCCCAAGGTCTGAGGGACAGTGGACCAGCCCCCTGCTGAAAAGGTTTGCTGACCCCTGAACCAGCCCCTGGTCAGGGATCAATATACTCAATTCCCAGTCCAGTGTAATCAATCAACTTGAGAAAAATTGGCCAAGATACATTGTAACATATGAAGTCACACATGGGTATGGTTGGGGGTGTGTGTGCTTCAACAGGTCAAATATTCATGTGCCACCTGGCATCTCAGTTTCCTAGTTGAAGCAGTGCTTAAGTGGGTATCACAGGGAACATTTGCACCAGCCCTTAGAAATGCCTAACTTCAGCTATATGTTGTTCAGCATTTTATGTTGTGCTTGCTTCTTAACCCATCATTTAATGCGCATAATTCCCCATCCTTGGGGGTAGCCAGTGTAGAGCCTTCCAGATCTCATGAACTCCTGAATCTCATCAGCCACAGTCAGCAAGGCTAACGTTCAGGGATAATGCGAGTTGTAATCTGCATTGGCTAACCATGCCAACAAGTTATTAGCAGTTTCCATTGCAGAATCCATGTACAGTGGTACCTCAGGTTAGAATAGGTTAGAATAGAATAGAATAGAATAGAATACTTTATTGTCATTGTACATAGTACAACGAAATTGAATGCCATCCCATAAAAAAACAAAATAAAAACACATTACAGACACACACACACACACACACACACACACACACACACACACACCCATCACAACTCCCCAGAACTTAATTTGTTCTGGAGGTCCTTTCTTAACCTGAAACTGTTCTTAACCTGAGGTACCACTTTAGCTAATGGGGTCCCCCGCTGCCGCCGCTGCGCAATTTCTGTTCTCATCCTGAAGCAAAGTTCTTAACCTGAGGTACTATTTCTGGGTTAGCGGAGTCTGTAACCTGAAGCGTCTATAACCTGAAGTGTCTGTGTAACCACTGTACCCTTGACATTTTGGTTGTTATTTATTTATTCAACGTATTCATCATCTGAGTTCAAGGTTACTCATCAATAAAAACAGACAATACAATCTAAATACAATGGTTTACCTATTAAAAACAATAATCAGCTAAATTACTACAAGTAATCACATAAATAATCGAACCCACCTAAGCATGATCACCATTAAAATTAGTCAAAGTTTCCCTCACCACTACTGCACAACACCAACAATGCCCAAGAGAAGAGCAAAGTCTTTGCCTAGTGTGAAACAATGTTGATGTGGCGGCGCCAGGTGAGTCTCACTGGGGAGAGCATTCCATTAACAGGGGCACCACTGAACTCTCTTGCTGAATGCCACCTGCTGAAGTTTTATTAGTTGCATTGCATTAGATCTGGAAATGGTTTGAACTCGTAAATCTCATTTGAAACTGGAATTTCAGGAGGTTTAGGTTTTGCTAGGCGGGACTTGAATTCAATAGCTGAAATTGTGACTTCAGTTTCTCATGTGGGTGTGTGATCTCCATGGCATTGAGAAGCATCACATAAGGATGCCTAGGAACTGTGCCGGATCTGACATGAATCTTGCCGCTCCACTAGCACACACAATTATCCCAAATCTTCCTTATGTCCAATGTAAAGGGTGCACATTTGTTTTGTAACAAGTGAAAAACAGAAAGGAATGGAGCTCATTTGTTATGAAGTGGATGCCAGAGTAATAAATGAGCTCCAAATGGTGCTATTCATTTGTTTTCTTCTGGCAGCTAAAATAGATCAGGTGAAGATTACAGAGAGGAGGAGTAGGAGGAGAAAGTGCACTTTTAGTTAAATGTGTTTAAAGCCAAAGTCCTGGATATCAACTACTGCTCACAAAAGTGGGGGGGGGGGAATCTCATGGGGATTTTTACAGGTCTAAAGACCAGACAGCAAACATATTATGCTACTGAGGTTTTGGGATAAAGGAGCTTCTCAGCCCCAGAGTTTCTAAAACCAAGCTCTAGGTAACCTTTGTTGTTGTTTAGTCGTTTAGTCGTGTCCGACTCTTCGTGACCCCATGGACCATAGCACGCCAGGCACTCCTGTCTTGCACTGCCTCCAGCAGTTTGGTCAAACTCATGTTCATAGCTTCGAGAACACTGTCCAACCATCTCGTCCTCTGTTGTCCCCTTCTCCTAGTGCCCTCCATCTTTCCCAACATCAGGGTCTTTTCCAGGGAGTCTTTTCTTCTCATGAGGTGGCCAAAGTATTGGAGCCTCAGCTTCACGATCTGTCCTTCCAGTGAGCACACAGGGCTGATTTCCCTTCAGAATGGATAGGTTTGATCTTCTTGCAGTCCATGGGACTCTCAAAAGTCTCCTCCAGCACCAGAATTCAAAAGCATTGAATTCAACCTAGCCCAATATAAAAATAAAAGCTGCCACACATAGATTCTTCTGATTAGGTCTCCTCTGTGCTGTCTTCACCTCTTTAGCTTATGGTTAGATGGGCAGACAAAATAAGACTCCTAAAGATACCTCCAGGGTGCTCAATGAATGACAACAGTAACACAGAGCACCCAGTCAGTGCATCTGGGAAGAGGCTGAATAATTCAATAAAACATGGGGTGGGGCCCGTCTTAGCTGTAATAGGCTTTGCTTCTGTTTTAAGGTTCAGTTTAAGCAGGTTCCTCTGAGCTTCCTTTGTCTAACTCTGGGGCTGAGCAGCTTCTTTCTCCCAAGGCTTAAGAACATAACTGAACATTTCCCTTTGGACTATAGAGGCAGGATCTTTTTTTCTGCAGAGGACTGCTTTACCATGGTGGTAGCGAGAGGGGCTGATGTCAGTGCTGGGACGGCAAGGGAAGCCAAATGTGGGCGGGGCAGCCCCTTCTCTGTCATCACTCTCTCTTGCTCTTTCCCCTTCTTTGGCCTTAGCATCAGCCTGACAAAGACCAACATTGCCAGCACTCCTCTGCCCAGAAACCAATGTCCCCACTGTGGAAGGACGTGTGGATCCAGAATTGGCCTCCACAGTCACTTACGGAGCATGGACTCATTGTTAAAACCGTGTTTGTGGAAGACCATCTTACTCGGCTATGAGGGATCGCCAAAGAAAGAAGATGCAGGAGCATTGGTGATCACACATGTGAGATTTTGTCTACCTGGGTTCCGCCATAACCAGCAATGTCTCCATCAGTACTAAGCTGGACAAACGCATTGGCAAGGCAGCTATGGCAATGGCTCACCTCTCCAAAAGGGTATAGGAGAATGTGATGCTAACCACCAATACCAAGACGAGAGTCTACCAGGCTTGAGTGTTGAGCAAGCTGCTTTACAGTAGGGAGATGTGGGCAACTTGCACCTGCCAAAAGCAACGCCTCAGCGCTATCCACATGTGCTACACCAGGAAGATTTGGGGCATCGCAGAGTCTCAGACAAATATGTGCTCTCCCAAGCCCACATTTCCAGCATGTTCACACTCCTGTCTCCATGACGTTCATGCTGGCTCGGTCACATCCACAGAATGGAAGATGGCAGGATCCCCAAGGAGGTGCTCTACGGGGAGTTGTCTCCAAGCACCGGGCCTGTTGGCAAACCAACTCGGCATTATAAAGATGCCTTCAAATGTGAAATGAAGGCTGGCAGCATCAGCCCCATTTTGTGGGAATCCCTTGCAGATGACTGCAGGGCATGGAGACAGACAATCAGGTTGGGTATCCATAGCAGTGACCAGAGGAGGAATGACCACTGAGAGGAGCGCAGAGAAAAGCATCTGCAGCAGCACAACCAGGTGCCTTCAGCTTCCCGAGTTGCAACAAAACATGTCTCTCCCATATTGGCCTCTACAGCCACAGCAGGCGCTGCAACCTTCCAACAGTTTGACTTCACCCCAAAAGGCACCCTCCTCCATTGTCTCCTGAGACAGATGGATGCCAACAGTAACTTGTACATACTGCTTGGGGCGGGGAGCACAGGAGCCCCACATGCACAGAAGCTGTGGAAATAAAAATCCCAGGTCCAGCACATCTATAGCCTGATGTCTAGCTTGAGCCTTACCATCAAGGCAATTTAGCAAGATTGTACAGTGGTACCTCTGGTTACAAACGCTTCAGGTTACAAACTCCGCTAACCCAGAAATAGTACCTCAGGTTAAGAACTTTGCTTCAGAATGAGAGCAGAAATCATGCTCCGGCGGCCCGACGGCAGCAGGAGGCCCCATTAGCTAAAGTGGTGCTTCAGGTTAAGAACAGTTTCAGGTTAAGAACGGACCTCTGGAATGAATTAAGTTCTTAAAGAGAGGTAACACTGTACCAAGGATCTGAGTTTTTCTCCATTAGTTACCAAGCTGAGTAGAAAAAAATATACATATATCACAGGGTCCTTAGAGTAGAAAAGAGCTCTTCCATCTACCCCATACCAAAGCAATTCTAATTTAAAAGGACAATGGGAAAATATCCCTTTGGAGAAGATGTTCAGCATCTTCTGGCCCTTCTCTGGATCAATGAATCTTCCTAATTAAAGATTTTCTACTTGAAGAACAGGCCAATGGGCACCGTGGCCTTGGGGAAAGAAATTCAAAGATGCAAAGCTGCACTTCAGGAAGGGTGTGTGTGTGTGTGTCATCTCTATAGCTTAATATCTGCCATATGACCCTTCAGAGAGGATTTGAGCCAGTGTATCACTTCACTCAATGGCATAACAGATGCAAAACAGCTGGATATTGGCTAATTACCCTTTTTACATGCTCAGCCTTTTTCAAGGGATTGTGTTCCCCTTACAGCAGCAAATCTGTGTAATTCTATTCCCCTCTTGTAGCAGCAAAATGTATGTGCACTCACTCTTTTCTTAAGCACCCTGGCATATACTTGAAAAATAGCTTGCCTGTTTGCATGCACAATAATAACATCTTTGGATAATGATGTTCAGCCTTTAAATGGTGCTTAATATTCTCCAAAGCACTGAACAAACAGTTTGTGGAATCCCACAATATTTCTGTAAATTAGGTTAGTATTGCTACACTCACTCTGCAGACGGTTGGCTGAGGTTGCCAGATAGCCACACCTAATAAGTTCAAGTCAGAGGTGAGATTTGAGAGCAGGATCTTGGCTAGTCCATTATACCAGCTGTCAGTCATTATTGCAATGATGAAGATGAGTGCCACCAGTGCACACAACACTGGGAATTTTGTTATAAGGCAAACACATTAACAGTGTCATAAATACTGATAATGACTAGAAATGAAGAAGAAGAAGAAGAAGAAGAAGAAGAAGAAGAAGAAGAAGAAGAAGAAGAAGAAGAAGAAGAAGAAGAAGAAGAAACGACAACAACAACAACATGTCCTTCAGGGCCAGGGCTGCTGGAGGTTGTCATCCAGAGCATCTGAAGGGCAGCAGGATGGGGAAGGCTGAGCTAGAGTTTTAAATTCTGGTTCAGAAGTTTGCTAATTCAATAATAATAATAATAATAATAATAATAATAACCAAATATTAAAAACAATACAGCATCAAACATTAAAAACTTCCCTACCAGAGAGAGCAAGGATATTTGCTACTATAGATCTATTTCGTCCCTTCCGAGATAAATACCAAGCTAATCACAAATCTTAAGCATGTTAGACAAAACAATGCAGTGTAAAAAGCTGGTAGCTACTAAATTAGATGTTGCTTTATGTCATTCATGAGTGATGGGTGGTTCCAGTGCCCCCCTCCCAAGATAGAGCTTAAATGTCCTATGTCATCACAACATGGTATAAACTTAAATGTGAAGGGAAACTGAGTACCACAGGTGCAGCCTTAGCTGTATAAGGTAATGTGAAAATACATTGCAGACTTGCACTAGGACATACAGTGCTAAAAGTTCCATGAAGTCAATGGCTGCATTCACAAATATAGCATTATGTACACAAGCAGCAGCAAGCCTTTGGCTCAGGTATACCCATATACAGGTATACAGCTCCCATTCAGCCCATTATTGAGTCTAGATAGTAGCACAGTACCTCCACAACCTCTACCTTCAAAGGCTCACAGCAGAACAAGATGGTTGGACTGTGTTCTCGAAGCTTCCAACATAAGTCTGACCAAACTGCGGGAGGCAGTGGAAGACAGGAGTGCCTGGCGTGCTCTGGTCCATAGGGTCACGAAGAGTCGGACACGACTAAACGACTAAACAACAACAGTTCTTTATTTGGACACAAGCACAGCAGCTAGATGAAAACAGAAGGAAAAGTTTGTAATCTCCTTGTGGCCATGGCAGCAGAGGAGAGGGGATAAGGGATTGTACAAAGAAAGTCTTCGGTCGCCTCCTTGTGACCATGTTAAAGGGGCGAGGGAAAGATACAGCGAAAGAGAAGGCAGGGAGGTGGAGAGCCATTCTGCTGTCAGAGCCAACACTACAATTTCTCATGGAAAATGAAATACTATTTTAAAGTAGCCCAGAATTTTGAACCACCTTCTCAAAATATGTGTTGTTTTTCCCTGTTAATATTTTTAATATAAGCAGTCAGATAATGATACCAGTGTCCCCAAAGCCACCTCCTAGACCACCCAAACAAGGAGAAGGAGGAGAAAGCAGAAGGTTCTTAGATCAAGCAGCAAAATAGCATAGGGCAAAGTGCTGAGCATAGAAGGAGGAGAAGGGGAAAGCTTAAAAATGCTTAACAAAGATAGGAGCCAATATGTTTCTGGCGGGGGAGGAGGACAGTCTGGATTTACACAATTGTTTCCCCAAACCAGGTGAGGAGAGCTGATGGGTCTCAAACCCTCAGTGAGTTAGTGAACCTTAAAACCCTCAGTAAGTTAGGGACTTCCCCTGCGTGCCACAGAAAGTGAGGAGGCTATTACAAGGTTAGGCATATATCACCTGAAGCATTGGGAATAAATTAATGGCCTTCATTGAGAGGCAAGTTGCTCACTTGATTTACTCACTCACTTACCTGAAGGTAAAACGGTGTAAGTTTGCCTCCTCCTCTGTGCTTTTCACTTCCCTCAGCCACTTATTTTCCTGACCATTCAAAGCAGAGCTTCAAGCAAATTAAGGGCTTTATTCCCTCATTGAACTCGGTGGGGTTGCCGTCCAAGTAAAAATGTGCAGGATCAAGCAGCCCAGCTGTTCAGAGGGTTGCTGGCTGCATCAGTGGTTCTGTTTTACAGGGAGAGAGTAGAGCAGCCAAGATCTGGATCAGAACCAAGCCTGTTTCAGCAGGAGCTGAATGTGAGATCTGGCCGGAACTTCTTTCCCCTGCCAGAGCATCCCAAAAGATCCTCTGTGAGCCTTGCATGGCAAGAAGAATCAGTTATATAAGTGGGAAAGGATTCAACAAGCGCCACTTTGCAACTCTGGAGGACCCAGCATCTGCGTCTTCAAAGTCCTTATCCTTTTTTCCAAGCTATTTTAAATGTTTTTGCCTTGATTGTGCCTGGATGGGTGACAATTGCTTGGTGAAGATCAGGGGGAGGGTGCCATTTCTATTTATTTAATTTTTTATGGCTTAGCTGCTGAGAAGCACAGATGTTGCCGGCTGTATCGCGGCAAGGTGCTAAAGGCTGCACGAAAATGTTAGAGAGCATTAATTATCTTCTTGCAGCTGTTCCTTAACCCTCTGCAACTCGCCTTTTTCAGTTACTGCACAATAACAGTTGAGGAATGGAATTCAAGCAGAAGGTTTGACAGCGACGTGGAGACAAACTAAAGGTTAAAACGGAAAGAAAAGCACCATCCAAACACTTTTCAAGATGCTTTTTTCCCTGAGATCCATTTGGAATTCAAACCCCTGAGGGCATGCGCGGCTCTTCACCCAAATGCTGGCAGTTTGATGAGGTCTAAACCTAGTGGGAGATTGAATGATGGAGCTGCTGAGAAGACTTCACTGTCTAAACTGCAGGGCAGCATTTCCCAGACTTCTAATAGTTGAGGCACACTTTTTCTGAATTAATACTGGAGGCACACTTTGCCCTCACACCCTCAATGCTTAACTTTCTTTATTCATTTATACAATTGTTGGTTCCCAAGGCAACTTATACAGCTACAATAAACAGTATTGTAAAACAGAAACAAAAACCAGACCATTTTAAAATCAGAGCCACTAACACAAAAGCAACCAGCAGACAAGTTATGTCATGACCCCCAAGCTCAGCAGGGATGAAGATGATGAATTGGGGGCTGCAGAGTCTCCAGCTAAGGAGCCAGTTGAGGTGCAGGGCTCTGAGTCTGCCTCTGGAGATCAGGAGACCACCGAGTCCTGATGGACATGAGCCGCCAGAAGAACCTCCTATGCCTATGGTCCCAGAGGCTGGGCCATCACAGACACCTTCTCCTGAGGAACTAAATGCCTCCCACAGGACCTCACCAGTCCAATGGTGCAGAGAACGCAGCAGGTGGGAAGCTATGGGATGGAGGAGGAGAGCTCATCTTTGGCCCAGAGGGTTGTCCTTTTAAGAATTTAAAGTTAGAAACAATGAGGGGGGGGGACCTGGAAGAGGTAACCTGGCAGAAGCTCTAAAAGGCTCAGTCTGCTCTCGACCTTTATTGGAGCAAGTGGCTCCCTGGGAGCTGTCCGTGGTACTGGAGGCTCTGAGGGATCAAGAATCAAACCAGAATGTGACAGGTTAAAGCTGAGCCATTGAAACATAATGAAACATCTGGGGGAATCAAACTGACCTGAATGTCCAGTAGAATGAAAACATTTTTCTTTCTCACCAAAAAGCTAAAATAGACTGAGGCCAGGTCTCTACAATCAACTCTCACATAGCTCCCATTCATTTCAATTTGCAGGAGAACTTCCTGGTAGATTGTGCCTAGTGACTCTGAAAATAGGCCTAAAGAACCAGAGGCTTTTCTGTTGGGTGTTTTAGGACAAGATGTGAAGAAAGAATTGAGGACACTATTTATGTATGCGACAACAGCAGCAAGAATTTTAATAGCACAAAACTGGAAGACGGGAGTAATACCATCCATAGAACAATGGCATGAAAAGTTGATGGAATATGCAGAATTAGCAAATTTGACAGATAAACTGTGTGAAAAAGATAATAGTGACTTTGGAAAAGAATGGGAACCTTTTGTAACATATTTGCAGAAACAATGCAAAAGTTTGGATTCTTTGGCAGGGTTTAAATAAACATACATAATGTAATTAGAGAGAACAAGAAATATAACAATGTGATAATATACTACTATATATAAGCAGCAGAATGCAACAAGTGGTTTAACAAACCAGATATGGAAATGGGGGGAAGCCAAGGGGGAGAGGGGAATTTATAAAACGATTGTTTGGTTACGTTGAATAATGTATAAGACGACTGGGCGCATAAGACGACCCCCAACTTTTCCAGTTAAAATATAGAGTTTGGGATATACTCACCGTATAAGAAATACAACCTGGCATATAAGACAACCCCCGACTTTTGAGAAGATTTTCCTGGGTTAAAAAGTAGTCTTATACACAGGAATATACAGTATGTATAAAAACCAATAAAAACAGATTTTAAAAAGAAAAAGAAAATAGGCTTAAAGATTACTACCTTTGGCAGCAGTGAAACTAGGCTTTATTTCATAGGGGTCAAAGACCCAGTTTCACACCCCTCCCACACACTCCTGGGGCAAAATACCTGGCTAGCCCACCCCCACCTCCCACCCCTGTAGCTACAGCACTGCCTTTGGATCAGGGATTGAGGCATTTAAAAGAGACTGGGATGTCTTTGTCAGGACAGGGGGGTGATTCTGTTTCATTTCTGTATGCTTTTCTCAATGTTGTTGGTAGATTTTGGTTCTGGTTGCATGAAAATAGACTGGTTACCTGAAAGTCTCTTGACAGAAGGAACCCTACCTCTACCCTGTCACATGCTCCTGTCACGTCAATTGGGATTTCAGAGATTCTTAGGCAAGGCACCGGGGGAGGAGGGTGGCTTAGCGTGGAAGATTTGGCATGCAAAAACAGAGGATTTTCTTGCGCTGCCTCTGACCTTCTTGAATGCTTTATGCAAACAGGTGAGAATGGGAACCCTCTTGGGGCAATAGGTCCTTTGCCAGTCTTGTGAATGCCTGATCATTCCAGACCTGCACTTGACTGGGCACACTGCTAAAAGGGGTAAAGGTGAAGATATATAGCTAGTTTATGCTGGAACTGTCAAGGATCAATGTAGATACATTTCTCTACACTAAGACCTAATTTCCCCCCACTTGCCTTGATTTGCTGTTCCATCCTTCCCATTTTCTTGATTTAATGTCCAATTATTTCTTGTCCTGTTGCCAGCAAAAAATAATATTTCATAAACTACCCTGGGTTTATTTTTTGGACACTGCTTTAAATGTGTGACTAATGCCTTGTGCATCACAAAATTTAGAGGATTTTAGTGGATGCCTAACAATGAATTTAGCATTTCTCACATCATTATGACTGGGATTTGGCATTTTGTGGTTGTAAGTTAAAGCTGTAAGTGTGTCTGTGGCTTCCAGTGCTCAGAGGGCTGTGGGTGGTACAAAGGGCTAAAGGATGAGTGCAAAAAGGATGAGAACCCAGTTCTGGTAATGAAAAGAGTATCCTGGGCCGAGCATGTGCTCAAAAGTATATTTTACCCTTTCTTTAATTTTGTGAAAGATTGGGGGCACTAGGAGAAGGGGACGACAGAGGGCGAGATGGTTGGACAGTGTTCTCGAAGCTACCAACATGAGTCTGACCAAACTGCGGGAGTGCCTGGCGTGCTCTGGTCCACGGGGTCACGAAGAGTCGGACACAACTAAACGACTAAACAACAACAATTTTGTGAATGTCTGTCTTGCTAAGCTTTGTACAATTGGCTGGTTCTCGGGGATCTAATAAAAAATAAAATAAAAACAAGAACAACCAAGCCTGACATGTGCCCATCTCTTGTGTGAAAGAGGGAGGATACTATATCCCCTGTTTTCTGATACCCACCCCTGGTAAAACTAGAGTTCCCATGGATGGAGTTTAAATCCACTCCCCTTGCTCTCTAGAAGCTGTTCTGTGTGGGAAGCAAACACATCTTAGCTCTAGGTTCTATGTGTGTGTGAAACTAAGGCACCATGTGAAGCACATTTTCTACCGCAGAACCGGTGAGATTCATTTGGAGCAGTGAAATATGCTAACATATCATGAGACAATTACATCTTTCCTAATATATTTTAATGGGATTTGGGGCAGGGGTTTCCTGTGGTTTGCCTCCAAGCCCGTGGTTGGCTATCTGTAAGATGAGAGTTTGTGTCAGAAGGAACTGCTGAACTGCCCGGGTCTTTTAGGCATCCATTTCCCTGTCTAAATAGCTGGTCAAGTACAGACGTTTTGCCATAGAGACAACTGGCAAGTGATGCTCCTTCAGGATGAAGAAAGACCCCCCCCCCGCGCCCCCATCACCTGGGTGGAGGCCACATCACCCTGCAAGCAGAAGAAGAACAGCCCAGAAGCTAACATTTGTTCTAGGCTGCTCTGGAGCTGTGCTCTTAAAAGACAAACAAGTTTGACTTGTTCTGTGTGCTGAATTATTATTGTTAAATATACTTTTTCATCTACCCTTTACCAGCCAGTCCCAGAGTAACTTACAATTGTTTAAAATCCAGAATGAATGAGAGTTAAAATATACTACAGTCGTAAGAAAAGGGTGGATCCTGAAAACACACATCTTGGGTGCCAAAGTTCTGAAAACCCTCCCTAGAAACCTAATGGAGAAGCAAGATCTGTTGAAGCGTTAATGCTTCTGGATTTTAGTGTTTTATCCTTTGTATGCTGCTTTGAGGTTTTTCCACAATCAAGCAGTGTATAAACTTTTGTGAAATAAATACATAAATGCTGCGAGATCTTCCATCCTATGTTCAGGTTCTTCATGTGTAAATAAAGCCATAGATCAGAATGACATAACAGTCTTCCGTGACCTTCATTCCAAGGAAACTGACCCCTCAGTAAGCGGTGGAACCTCTGGGTTCTCTTCCAGCTCAGAGACTGGAATAATATCAAATCAAATAATATCATATAATATCAAATAATATCAAATCAAAGATGATAAAAACACAAGCCCACCAGCTCCTGCCTGCTTGTGCATTAAAAGAAGAAAGGATTATTATCTGGAATTCCCCCACATGGCTTTCTGCCCTCCAGTTTTGGCAACTAACCCAAAGGATAAAATGATGTTCAGGCCAATAATATTCCTGCTATGCAATGGTCCTAAGAAACAGGCTGAGCAAAACCAAAAACCAGATAAAGGGTGGGCCATAGCACATTCCCATGAATACTAGAAACTCACTACCATAAGCTACAGGAATATCTGTGTCTTCAACAAGGCAATAAATCAGATGGTCTGCCTATTACCTTTAAGCTATGTGTCTAATTAATATTTTTGTGTAATCTGGACGTGTGCCAAGTCCTAGACCAACGATCATTCCCCATTTGCACTTCTGGTAATACATCAGTAGAGCAGTCCCAGTGTAGCATCATTAATACATTAGTACGCTGCACCCTTCTGCCCAGAAGTTATTTCACCTGCTTTCCAGGAGACAAGAGCAGCAGTTAATGTTGACAGGCTTGTACTTCAGCATCGACCAACTTGTCATAACCATGAACTCTAAAATACACTCTGTGCCTTATATTCTGGATGGGGTTGTAATTTTGTTTTCTCTTTCCAGACAGAATGCAAAAGAAAGCCAAGGAGGATTGGGGAAGAAGAAGAAGAAGAAGAAGAAGAAGAAGAAGAAGAAGAAGAAGAAGAAGAAGAAGAAGAAGAAGAAGAAGAAGAAGAAGAAGAAGAAGAAGAAGAAGAAGAAGAAGAAGAATTGAGGCAAGTCTGTGACATGTAAGAGAACTCAAAGCCAACACCTCTTGCACAGTTCATTTTCAGATCACACATTTTCAAAGCAAATTCTGGGAAATCCTGGTGTTTTTTAGAAGCTTATCAGCAATCCTTTATTGATGAGAATGCCGGCTTGTCTTCCAACAACTATTATGGCAATGATAAAGCCAAATAGACTAGGGGTGGCTTGCATTATCAAGGGGGACTATAGCCTGTGTATACTATATAGGTTTGAGTGCATTATTAATGGCTGCACCATTAATAAGTCCATGATATGATTAGATCCACTGAATTCTCAGATAAGCTGGCATGCTTGTACTTGGCCTCCCACATGGTAACTTACTCTTGATGTTCAAAAACTCTCTGAGTGGTTTTGTAGAATGTCTGGTGTAAAATGAAGTAGGAGCTTGCAAACACACACTACCTGATCCCCTGTAGCAAGTAAGATTTTTCTCCAAGCGACCAGGCAGGGACATGTTAGCAAATTGGTTCTGTTTTCTTATAGGCCACAAATAAATATCACAGTATGTTCATATAGAAACCTAGTAAAACACATGGACTAGTAACTTTTTACAGACTTATTTTCAAGGTAACTATAAAACTACTTTCCTTAACACCTTCTCCACAAATATTCAGCAATGCACATAAAACAGGGCTTCTTAGGCTTGGGATAATTTGTGTTTGTCAACTGAGATTTAAAAATCAGGGATGGAAGAAGTCCTAAATAAAAAGATAGGAGAGTGGAACCAAAAAGGAAGGTACATTATTCTTTTCCCCATATCATTACAAAAGAGGCAGACAGCAGACAAGAGAGAAATACGGTCGAGTTTATTGGATTCCCCAAACGGGGATCTAGTGCTGAGAACTAAAGACGAGTTGATTAAAATCCAATTTCAAAGGTTATTAACTTTTGAATTAGAAATGTTGCTATGGCATGCTGGCTCCGGCAAGTTATTTTTGGCCTGAGGCAAACATCGTAGGTGGCTAGGGACTGGGGTTTTTGAAGGCATCTGATAAAAAATTGAGAAATTGCCTCCAGGTCCTGCTCATCCCTACACCCTCCTTCCTTCATATCTCCTGAGGGACAGCCTGATAAAGAGTAGTTTCCCTTTAGCTTAGCTATTGTGAAGGAAATTGACTGGCATCGATTTCCTACTTTATTTTGGTAATGCTGCAAAAGATACAACTTTACAGTGGAAAGGAAAAGAATTGGTTTGTGGCTTCATGGGAGTGGACAGATGTCTTGTTTGAGGTACAAGATTTTAACTTTAGCCTGCCAACATCTCTGTTTCACTGGTGTGCCTAGCAGGAATCGCCAGCATGGTGCTCTTCAGATGTTATTGGACTAAAAAATCCTATCAGTCCCGGCCAACAACTGGCCTTCTGGAATGGTCAGCAACAACTGGCCAATGGTAGGAGAAGATGGAAGTTGCAGTCCAGCAACATCTGGGGGCAACACACTGACTACCTCTGAACTAGAGCAGGGCATTGAGGTACCTACCATGGACACAATCTTAAAAGGGACACAAAACTGGCATCAAAAGTCAATATATGAGTAGCAACAATGCTTTTGTTTTAACATGTGTCTTCTATCTTCACTCAAGCTCCAAAATTCTGGGAAACTGCAGCTGTTAAGGGCCACACGTTTAAAGACACATCATTCAGGCGATAATTTCCAATGGTTGGTTCCAGCTTCACCACTACCTTGGAGCTGGCTGGCTTTCAGCAGAGCACTGGATCTAAGTCCCAAATTTGTCTGTTCGTGAGAACAGACACGAGGAGCCTGTGCAACTGAAGCAAACCTATCCTAGACAATTCCCTCGACCTAAAACAACAACCCAATTAGCAAAACATGCCAAAAAACAGAGAGAGAGAGAGAGAGAGAGAGAGAGAGAGATCTTTCCAACAAAACACCCCAGCAAACTCTACAGAAGAAAAAACACAGAATGCCTATCAACACACCAGAGTTTCTCATCAAGCATTTAACTTTTCAAAATGAGCCATTTCTTATCCTTTCTATCAATTCAACACGTTATTTATCAAACCTTCTTTTCCTGTATTGTCATCTTCAACCTGTAAGCCATAGAACCTACTGAACCTCTGATTTATCATAACAATAGTGGAATGCAATTCAGGTGATTCACCCTTAACAATAGGGATACAAGATGTTGGATTTTTTGAATAGTCAAGTTACTTTAGAGCCGGTCTAATGTAAATACTGTCTGTTTAAGAGAAACAGGTGCAGGTGATTTCTGTTAATTGCCCACAGGCGTGGGCTCTGCTCCTTGTATATAAGGCTCTGCCAGAAAGCCAGAAGTATCTCTTAGTTAGATCTTTCAGTTTGATTCATCTCATAGTAGATCACTCTCTCAGTTGTTCTCAGTTTAAGAGATTCCTTAGTTGAATCTTAGTATGATTGCTTAGTTATAATGCTAGTTTGCTGTTAATTCTCGGGTAGTTTAATGGGAGGTTTGTGGGAGGTTTGGAAAGTGGGTACCGGTAGATAACATTGCTAAGAGAGAAAGCGTTTATCTTTAGTTTAAAGTCTCTTTAGAGTCAGTTTGTTTTTCAGTTAAAGAAACCCAACCGTTTGTATTTTCATCTGCATACTTTTACAAGTGTGCAGCTAGTAAGGGGTTTCATATAAGGGAGATAATTCCCTACGCTCTTGGTGGTGTTTTCTTAGCCAGGTCAACTTCTGACTGCGTATACTCTGCGTGAAACGTACTTTAAAGGGCCGCTGTAAAATTTAGGTTAAGCAGGTGTCAATATCCAGTTTTCTCCAATATTATTCTTATCATATATATATATTTTCCCAATACAAGAGTGGGCTTATAATAAACGAATATAAAAGTAAAGGTAAAGGGACACCTGACCATTAGGTCCACTCATGACCGACTCTGGGGTTGCGCACTCATCTCACGTTATTGGCCGAGGGAGCCGGCATACAGGGATTCGAACCACTGACCTTCTGATCAGCAAACCCTAGGCTCAGTGGTTTAACCCACAGCGCCACCTGGGTCCAATATTACTAACCTCATATTGCCAAGACAGAAGGGGCTTGCCTAAGGCAGCATTGTGAACACTAAAGCTGATGCAAGATTTGAATCATGAACTTCCTGGCTCACAACTCATGTGATCAACCACAATGTGACACCTGCTCTCAAGTGCTCATTGGGGCATATAATTGATAGATACAGAGTTGCAATATCTGGAACGTGTGTGTGTGTGTGTGTGTGTGTGTGTTAAATACACAGAAAAATCATTTCAGGAATCTTCTTTGTCTCACTCACTATCTGGGCTTTCATCCCACCTGCTTCCTTCCCTAAGAAATATAGATATTTCTGGGACCAGAATCGATCAGAACAAGTTGCAGGCCAGCTGAAATGTCTGCAGAGTTCCGCACTTAAATGTCAGAGTTACGTTAGCATTTGGAAGTCACAACATGTCGGAGTAATCATGTGAATTGGCTTCAGAAGCAATTATCAGAAATACTTTGTCACACATTTTATTTTCACTTTTGAGACAATCAAGATGGCTAACTATAAATAGCAAAATCAAATAACACTGTCTCCACCACCTCAAAAAAGAAAAAGAAAAATCCAGCTATAAAATCCAGATTATAAAGAGCAGCAATAAAAGAGCAACAAGCAATCATCCCTTAAATGCTCAGGAAACTAAATCAGCTTTGGTCTGGCTCCTAACATATGACAAGTTGGCGTCAAAATACGTTCCTAAGGAGCATGCTCCATTAGCAGGGAGCCGCAACAGAAAAGGCCCTAACCTCAATTGGCACCAGCCATGCCTCTGAAGAAAATCTCAAAAAACAGGGTGGTTCATATAGGATCAAATTAACCTTAAGGTAAAAAAAAGGTCATAGGGAGACATATCTATATATATTTTTTCTAGATATAGATATGAAAGGAGAGAGCGATGCAGAGGACCCAACAGGTGATTTCTTCATATAACACAATAAAGCAAATTTGCCTGAAGGTGGAGAGGCTACTGGAAGCTGGTTGCTTGTTTCTAGGTGAGGTTTAACTAGTCATTATGTTAGCGTAGATTAGAAACCTAGCACTCTGGACACAACCACAGAATTACCAGCACTGCAAATTCAGGACTTTGTTGAATAGACATATTCACATATCTCTTGTCTTCCAAGCCTGCGTGCGCACGCACACTCTGCTCTCATTTCTCCAGAGAAATGGGCCCACTCTGCTTTCTTCTGCTACTGCTAAAATATTGATTGTGGAATTTGAAAATTTGAAATGATTTAGGAGTCCCTGGATGGGAAACGTAATGTACTGTGCTGGCTGTATTATGAGCCATCCATCACCTGTCAGCAAGCAGCAAAAAAATGTGACAGAATCAATACAAACGTGTCTGAAGATGGTTTTAACTCATTTCCCTTTCCCTCGGGCACAGATTGGGAAAGGCAAGGGGAACTTTAATGCTAAATACAAAGCCAAGCTAAGCGAACAGGACACATCACAGAGTTTTCCCCTTGTTCTGTTTTTGCACCCACAACACAAATTAGCTCTGTTCCCAAGGAAAGCAAGCAGTTTTCTCTGCCTGGATGGAGTGAAGCAGAGGCTTCCAGTTATCTTAGCATGCCAGGAGCAAGAGAGCTATCAAAGTCCTGCACAGTGAGAAAAACACGCCACTTCTCAGAAGTATAAACTTCAGCCCTATTTTTGTAGGGTAATCAGGCTGTGAACTTAATGTGTTGTCCCACACTCGGGCCTAGAGGAAGCCAGTTGGGCAGTGGTCTGGAGAAGGTAGCAAGAGCAATGGGACCGACAGGCCTGGAGTCTGGAACAAGGGTGATCAGAGATCACAGCACTCTGGACAGTTCCCATGGAAAAGAGATGCCTTGTTCTGACAAAAGCTCCATGTGCTAATTTTGTTCTACTCTTCCAAGGCATCAAAGCTCAATTTCCAAGCATCCCCCCCTGTTTGTTTTTTGCTCCAGAGCTTTCTATACAAAAACCTGCTCAGGGGCGGGCTTTGGTAATCATTTTGCTATATGCGAGGCCAAACGTTGGTGCTCCCACTTGGATCTTCTCAATTTTGTACTCCATTGGCTCGGCACCCTGTGCAGGGGAAGTGCCCGGAATCCAGCACTTGACTTGCTCTTTGAAGCTGAAGAGCAACAAACAGAAATTCAGGGTTTTTTTAGGACTGCTGTTTGCTCTGATTCAGCAGTAAAGAGTGGGATTTCACAGGGGACGCTCCAGAGCAAGAGAGAGAGAGAGTTTGGACACAGAGCTTTAAAGCATGGACTTTAGCTACTCTCGCTTGCTGAATGGGCCACTCTTGCTGCAAGAGGGTGGCGATAACAGGGCGTAGGGACAGAGTGAACATGGAAAGCAGCAGCTATCGCATCTCTCAACTCACTGGGAGATTTGCCCGATGGCTAGCTGGAAGTTGGAACACAGCGAGCCTCGTCACTGGTCCATATGTTGGGAGGAGGTTTCAGCACAACCGGGTCCAAGTGGCAGCAAGCAGTATTTAGGGTTTACATGCCTGTGAATGGTTCAAGTTCCAAACAGACAGATTTTCAGAGAGAGATAGAGGGAAGGAGGGAACAGCGTGGAGAAAGAAGAACTGGAACTGCCCAGGGCAGGCTGAGGGGCTGCTGTGCTGGCTGGAACAAAGAGTGACACAGGGCGAGTCTGCAAAAGAAGAAGTGGCTCATGAGAAGGGAAGGAGCAGGTGGTTCGGTGCAGGGATAAATGTCTCAGCTGGAAACACAGCAGTGTCTCAACAAGGCTGGTTGCACCTAACCCTGAACAATCGAGGTTGGGGATGAATCATTTATTTATGTATACATGTATTGGTTGCTTTTCTTTTAAAAAATGTTCATATTGACTTACACTGCAAAGTGAAAAAGAAAGAAAAATCAACAGCCAATTAAAGGAAAATCAAAAACTACAAAATAAAAACCACTGAAATAACACATAAACCTGATATGAAACACAGAATAGAAAGTCCAACACAGCCCACTATAAATCAATTTAAAATGCAGTGTTTGGTTTTCGTGCTGTTTTTAAATTATCCTGCTAGGAATGATTCTCTCTCTCTCTTTTTTAATGATGTCTGTCTTATGCTGAAATAAGGTGAGACCTAAAGCTGAGCCAAGTGTGCACCACAACTGCAAAATCCCTGCCCCGAAGACCAGCAGAACACACAATAGAAAATGAGGTTTCATGGAACAAGGAGGCATCATAAGACCGTAGGGTAGAGGAATCAATCTACGGGATGTGGCAGGAGTATCGAAACCTAGGCAAGGAGGACATCCCTTCAGATCTGCTTCCAAGCAAGATGTTTTTTGAGGGCCTTGTAAGGGCCAAGGAATCTGCGGACCATCATGCCTCTACATCCTGAAGAGATCTTACCTAGAGATCTAGAATTCTTGCCAACATGACCAAGAGAATGTCAAATTGCACACAAAAAATCCCATTATGAGCAGCCACAGATATAATTCATTCTCTCTGACACACAGTGTCACCAGTGCATGCCACCCATGCCTGCTCCTAGTGGTGCAGCAATAAAACTTCTAGCATATCTGCAAAGCTAAGCAGGGTCTGGTATAGTTTCAAGTTGGATAGGGGGCCATGTGCTGAGATTCCTGCTTTGCAGAGGGCTGGACTAGATGGCCCTGTATGTCACTCCCAACTCTACTATTCTATGATTCTGTGATTTCATGTCTGCCCAATGTGGCCCCACAATCCATTGGGAAATTCTCTAATGAAAGCACTATTGACATGAATGAAAGAGCATTGCTGTGCTTTTGCATAGCCCCCGTTGGCTTCAATGGGGTTTGTGCAGGACAGCACCCCAGTCTTTGCAGCCATTTAACATCCTCTCTTGCAGCTCACCCAGGAGAACTTCTAAGTGGTCTGTGTCCTTTTGCTTTCCAATTTTTGAACAATATGAAACTGTTGGGAAAGTGCCATCTCTCTACCTGTAGCCTTCTATGAATTATAAAGTTAGGTAATAAATTAGAGATGGGATTAAACACATTAAGTCACCCAGTCCATACCCCCAGGGGACAATGCAGGACATTTTCCCGCAATATATCCTGCTGTATTGTGTCCAGCCTAATTTTTAAATGTCTCAGAGGATGAATAAGAGTGCTCAGAGGCAATGTGCAAAATAGGATCACAGGCCAACTGAATCTATCTATGAAATTTAAGAGGCTAATATATCAGCTTACACCAGGCCTTTTGTTTCTCAAGTTTTAGACAGCAGCTTTCCGGTGCTGCAAAGTAGAAGGACCCATGACAAGGTTGCCATATGTCCTCTTTTCCCAGGACATGTCCTCCTTTTCATGGGTAGAGTCATCATAGAGATCCATAGTTAAAAGTAGAAGTCGGAAAGCATGTCCTCTTTTTTTGCTCTTCAAAATATGGCAACCTTGCTCACCTTCTGCTTGGAGGTAACTAGTGTCCTGAGCACACCCAGCCAAGGAGGACGAACTCTTTAGTGACAAAAGTTCATCCTTACAGCAGCTCCTGTGGTGTACAGAACACACACACACACACACACACACACACACACACACACACACACACACTTCCAGTGGCTATGAAGCTGGCATTAACTTTTCCAAGTTTGGGCTCCAACTGAACAGTTGGAGCAACAGTAGGCCCATGCCCCTTCCCTGGGCTTAAGTCAGATATCTGACTGAGTGCACACAAGCAACCGACAACTTCTCCCACACCCAAGTCCTACCACCCTGCCCCTCACTGGATTTTACCGCCTCGCTCCTCCTCTATAGGAGAAATACACTACGCATGTCCCAAACAGGTAGTCTTCTCTGTGGTGGCACCCTGGTTTTGGAATGTTCTCCCAAGGGAGGCAGACCTGGCACAGACACTGTATTCTTTCTGGAACCAGGTTAAAACATTTTTACTATTAAAATAATATTTTCATTTGAACGAATGGTTTTACTCCTCTCAATTTTATTGCATTGTGGTTTAATGTGTTCTGTTTTAATATCATATCCTATGTATACTTCCCTGGGGCCCATTTTTGGATGCATGCATGGTTTGTTTTATTTTATTTTTTAAAATCAAAATCTATCAAGCTTCTTATACCCATTACCACTCAATACAATGGGATTTACTTCTGAGTAAACATGCCTAAGACGCAGAAGCCTTGGCCAATTGGCATCAGGTCATCATTAGATCTGTTCAGGGATGCCACCCCCGCCCTCAGCATGGAAGAAAAAGAGGAGACTTATCAAGCCATTGGTATCGAGCCATAAAAGCCAAATTGTGAGGAGGGGCTGACATGATAATCTGGCTGTTGCAGCAAAGGCTCTCATAGCACCTTGAAGCATAAATATATTTATTGAATATATGGTCACTTATTCAGTCTATATCATAAGGTAAAGGTAAAGAGACCCCTGATCATTAGGTCCAGTCGTGACCGACTCTGGGGTTGCGCGCTCATCTCGCATTATTGGCCGAGGGAGCCGGCGTATAGTTTCCAGGTCATGTGGCCAGCATGACTAAGCCGCTTCTGGCAAACCAGAGCAGCACATGGAAACGCCGTTTACCTTCCCGCTGTAGCGGTTCCTATTTATCCACTTGCATTTTTGATGTGCTTTTGAACTGCTAGGTTGGCAGGAGCTGGGACTGAGCAACGGGAGGTCACCCCGCCACAGGGATTCGAACTGCTGACCTTCTGATCAGCAAGCCCTAGGCTCAGCGGTTTAACCCACAGAGCCACCTGGGTCCCTGGGTCTACATCATAGTGGCATTGAATTATGACTATTGTGCTATTAATGTATTAAACACTCTCTCTTTTTTATAAATCACCTTGAGTACAACCTATTTGTGCTAAATATGGATATAAATAAACTGGCTATGACAATATAGCATGCATACAGAGAAAAGATGGGGACTTTATTTGCTTTCTTTTCTTTTTCTTACAGTGTTCAGGCCCAAATATCTAGCTGCACTTGGCTGTGTAGGCAGCAGGGAGCCATTCGTCTGGCACTCACTGCCATGTAATCCCATTAGCTCCTACTGGCCATGGCTAATCTGGAGCATAATCCACAGGTAGCTCCCCCTGTGCTAGCTTCGCCGAAATGAACAGGCGTCTTGCAAAATTACTGCTGTGTTCTCGTGCTACTCCAATTCACTCCAGCGGGGTTTGTTTTCACAGGGGCCCTTCCTGGTGGGTTGTGTGCCCCTGGAGGATTTCAAAGGCAACAAGAGGCAATGCGCCATGGATCTTGGCTTAGTCTTGCAGGAGCAGGGGCTGGGGGCAATTGGCCAGTGAGTCCAAGCAGGGATAAAGCAATCTTGTTGGAATAGTCCGTGTGACCCCACTTCCACATTGCCGCTGCTGCCACCAATGATCACAGCAAAACCTTGCTATCTTTTGATTTATCTGGCTTTTAATTCAATAACTTACTACAATGGAGGGGGGGGAGGGAAGCCAGGAGCCTGCGGGGAGTAGATAGGGGCTTTCTCTCTTTTCTTTGCCGGTCTGCTTTATTATCCCTAATAGGCTTTATAAATGTTTTCCAAATCCAGCAGCAACGGTTTATTTGCTGCCTAGCATAGCATGTAATCTTTTCTAGAGGTGGTATTGATCTTGTTAAAAGTCTCCCAGCCATTCAAGTCCTTAAGCAATGCCTTCTTAGCAGCCACTTTCCCGTGACAAAGTGGCGCGTCCTTTTGATACCTTGGCCAGTGACCAGCGAGCAGGTGGATCGGGAGCTGCGAGATGAGAGGAAAGTGGAAGGTGTGCTTCAGAAAGCCAGGCAGCTCCTGGTTCAGCTCTGCTTCACACAAGCCGGTATCTCTTAGAAGATGCTACATCCGCTATGCAGTATTTGGAAGGGTATGTGGGCAGTAAAGCTGTCCACCTTTACCAAGTTGCTGTCTATTTGGATTTTATACAGCACAGGTGGCGCTGTGGGTTAAACCACAGAGTCTAGGGCTTGCTGATCAGAAGGTCAGTGGTTCGAATCCCTGCAACAGGGTGAGCTCCCGTTGCTCAGTCCCAGCTCCTGCCCACCTAGCAGTTCGAAAGCACGTCAAAATGCAAGTAGATAAATAGGGATCGCTCCGGCGGGAAGGTAAACGGCGTTTCCGTGCGCTGCTCTGGTTTGCCAGAAGCAGCTTTGTCATGCTGGCCACATGACCCGGAAGCTGTCTGCGGACAAACGCCAGCTCCCTCGGCCTATAGAGCGAGATGAGCGCCGCAACCCCAGAGTTGGACACAACTGGACCTGATGGTCAGGGGGCCCTTTACCTTTACCTTTACAGCACACTTCAAATATGTTATCAAGCAGCTTACAATAAAGCATTATAAATACCACTCAATAACACAGTAAAATTAAGCTAAAAGCAGCAATCCTAGGAAAGCACCTTGGAAACAATCTAAATAAAGCAAAAATGAAAAACTTTGGGAAAATAAAAAGGTCTTTGGTGATGAAGGGGCATTAGAGTGAGTTCCAGGAGAGTCTCCCTCATCTCAAAGGTTGGGGGAACCTTGAGGGGGCCTTTCTGCCGATTACTGCAATAAAATGCATGACATGAACTTTGCAATCCCTCTGAAAAAGTGCTACAGGAGTATTAAGAATTCTTGCCAGTCCCTGGAGCGTTGCTGGCAGAGACGCCCATGCAGAGCAAGAAGGACCCCTGGCATTGAGCAAAGGGGCAATTTTCCTTTGTTAGGGAAATTGCCTGCTATTAGACCAGAATGACAGGTGTTTCCTTAATGGGAGGTAATGGTTGGGAGATATATGAAGAATAGCTCTTCTGGAATGCGAAAAGCCATTAGAGCTTGGAGGATGTGAAAATAGCAGCTTCTACAGGTGGTTTAGACCAAGAAAAATCACTAATAGGGGATTCTTATGGGACAAGGCAGGGGGAGTTCAGTTCTTCAGCCAGAGATCAGCTCTTGTTGAGCCCAATTCCTGCTTTCCTACATCAGCTACAGGCAGTTGATCAGTGTTTGGCTTTTCAGCTCTGAAAGAGAGAGTGAGAGAAAAAGAAAGAGATGTGCAAAAGTCTAGGCAAAAAACAAAATCTGAACTGGAAATGTTCGCAAGCTAGCTAAGCTCACACAGGTTGGCGGGGGGGGGGGGGACTTTGGTAAGTGCTTGACTAGCTGGACCAATTATGGCTGAGGTCATGCTTGGTTACGTCTTCCCTACAGTCAGGGCCAGATTTAGGTTTGATGAGGTACTGAAGGTAATGGGGCCCTTTATATGTCCAGCTGTCCTTTGTCGACATCAAATTGTTGCTGTTTTTTGTGTTGAATATATGCTATATGGTAATTTATGGACCTAATAGGTATCCAAAGCCATTTGCACATGCAGAATGTAGGCACCCTCTATATAGAAATGAGCAAACCAGTGATATTTTGGGGAGCAGGCTAGCAGGCAGGGCCCATTACTTACATCATAGGAGCCTACACAACACACAAACACTGTTGCTGTATGTAGGTTTTATTTGTTTTTTATCTTATATTTTGGAAATGTACATACAGGGGGTTTTTTCTTTAGTTTTTTTAGGGGGCCCCAAGAGAGTGGGGCCCTAAGCTATACGGTAGCTTGTTTAGCTTGTATGTAAATCTGGCACTGCCTACAGTTGTGAAGCAGAAGCAACAGCCAAAGTGGATCAGTAAAGGTAAAGGGACCCCTGACCATTACGTCCAGTCGTGACCGACTCTGGGGTTGCACGCTCATCTCGCATTATTGGCTGAGGGAGCCGGCGTACAGCTTCCAGGTCATGTGGCCAGCATGACAAAGCCGCTTCTGGCAAATCAGAGCAGCACACGGAAACGCCGTTTACCTTCCCGCTGTAGCGGTTCCTATTTATCTACTTGCACTTTGACGTGCTTTCGAACTGCTAGGTTGGCAGGAGCTGGGACCGAGCAACGGGAGCTCACCCCGTCACAGGGATTCGAACCGCCGACCTTCTGATCAGCAAGCCCTAGGCTCAGTGGTTTATCCACAGCGCCACCTGGATCAGTAGCTGCACCTAATTCAAATCCCAGCTATGGTTTCCAGGAAATCTGAATCCCGATGATGGAATTTTTCAAAGTGCTGAAGGCGAAGGCAGTGTGACAGAGGCACTGCTGTTGTGTGTAGTGTTGTGTGTAGTAAAAAACACTTGCCACCAGTGCTGTTTGACTAGAGAAAACGAGATGTGTGTGTGCCTATTATCAATACACTGTACAGTGGAACCTCGGTTTTTGAACACCTCGGTTTATGAATTTTCGGTTTACGAACACCGCGGACCCATCTGGAACGGATTAATTCACTTTCCATTACTTTCAATGGGAAAGTTCACTTCAGTTTATGAACGCTTCAGTTTATGAACAGACTTCCGGAACCAATTACACCCATGCTTCGAGTTAAGTATGCTTCAGGTTGAGTACTCCACGGACCCACCTGGAACGAAGTAATCCACTTTCCATTACTTTCAATGGGAAAGTTCGCTTCAGTTTATGAATGCTTCAGTTTAAGTACTCTGCGGACCGTCTGGAACAGATTAAGCCACTTTCCATTACTTTCAATGGGAAAGTTCGCTTCAGTTTATGAACGGACTTCCGGAACCAATTGTGTTCATAAACCGAGGTACCACTGTACAGTCAAAGCACATTCTTTCCCTCAAAAAATTCTGGGAACTGTAGCTTACCACTCAGAGATTTATAATTCCCAACAACATGAAGGTGCTGTGTGTGCCCAGAAGGTGCTGCCTCCTAGACCCTAAGCATCCTCTTGAAAATGTTTGCACCAATGTCACTACTTTCAGGCTTAATTCCTTATCTGGAACTGGAGGCAATAATCTCCCTATCAAGGGTTGGTGTGTCAATTGAAAAGCACTCTGCATGTTAAAGTACAATACATGTACTACTATTATTGAATGTTCTATGAGTTGTCATTTTGCTAAAAGAAACAGAAGAGTTCTGCAGATTTTTAAAAGGGTCCATTAAATGGGAAAATATATTTTTAAAATCTGCTTTTTTGTGTGCCAAGGGTTTTATTTAGTTTCACCTCCACATCCAAATTCTCATACACGCAAACACACACACACACATATGCAAAATGAGTATAAAAGCCATGCGCTGTCAGTTATCTTCCCCACTTCACCTCCTAGGAGGTTTCTTCTGTCAATCATACATACTACCAATGCATGACAAGTAATCCTCCTTCCTCCAACCTTCTAACAATGGTTCCACTGGTGGAGTTACGAAGGAGCCATTTCTGCCAGGTCATACTTCAGTAGAAACAATTCCTAGTAGTTTTCCTGGACTGCGCCACTTTGAGGTGCAGGTTGGAGAATTGCATTTCTGAAGGCTTTGCCGTGAGGGTGGGGGTGTGGGGTGTGATTCCCCCGCATGCAGAAAAATTGTATAGCGGCAAGATGACTAGATTGCATCTTACTCCCTGGTGTGCGAGTTTCCTAAGTGCAGTGCTTTTTTTGAGGTGGTGTGGCGGAGGGTTTTGGTTGACAGAGCAGTTGAACATGCCGGACCCTGGTTGCCGTTTGCATCGCCCCAGTCCAGAAAAGCTTTTCCACCTGAGATCTTGCTGAAGGTTTAAACTGGAATGCCATGGGGTGAAGGTGGCTGAGAGAGACCTTGCATTTGCCCTCTGACGATCCTACTGCCCCCATTGTGTCAGTGTTGCTTGCAAGCTCATCTGTCATGGGGTCAGCTCGTGCTGGGGCGCAAGGGGTTGCTCTCTGCACTGCTGGAATATTTATCTCCTCTGGCTGCAGTGCCCAGACAGATGACACTTTGATTTGTTATCTCGCAAAGCCAGGGCCAGTCTTTCCCTCAGAAGCCGGGGTGGGGGGGAGGAAACTGTGTTGGGAAGAAAAGAGTTGCTGCATGAGGCAGAAAGGAAGAGGTCTCACCAGACATTGGCAAATGGCTAAACTGGGTAAACTTTTAAAACAGAAGCGCCAACAACCCGTTTTCTCCTCAGCCACATTCCCCTGACATTTCTAGGGCCTGTGCAAGGCCTCTTTTCGCAGCATAAGCGATGGCCCCTATTTTCGGCTTGCTGTTCCTAGAAAATCACTGCCTCCGATTCTTCTTTTGCAAATGCCTTTAAAAATATATTATTTGTTTATTGCATTTCTGTCCCATCTTTCCTCCAAGGAGTGCGAGGTGGCTTACATACTTTTCTTCCTCCTTGTTTTATCCTCATAACAACTCTCTGAGGTAGGATAAGGCCAAAAAGCAGTGGCTGACCCAACATCACCTAGAGAGCTTCATGGCTGAGGAGGGATTCGAACCCTGGTGTCCCAGGTCCTAGTCTGACACAACACTACACTGTCTCTCTCTGCATACATGTGTACTAGCTTCAAGTTTCAAATCCCAGCCCCAGAGTCTTTAGGAGTTAAATCTTCCAGAAGGCTGTGACACATTGTCTCTGTGCGGATGCACACATGAGCTCTAGCATGTCACCATTTGAGACACTACAGCTACCGGCCAAGGAGATTCAGTTTGAACTGTTTGATATCATTAACCAGGGGTGGCCAACTCCCAAGAGACTGTGATCTACTCACAGAATAAAAAAAACTGGCAGTGATCTACCCCCTTTTGGGGGGTTCAGGTCAAAGTTAGTTGTTGAGCTTTTTTTTAGGAAGGAGACAGGCCCGTTTTGGGGGGGTTCGGGTCAAAGTTGTTGAGTTTTTTCAGGGGGAAGGGGTAAAATGTTGAGCTTTTTTTAGGGAAGCCACAGTTGTTCAGCTTCTTTGGGGGGAGCCAATGATCTACCAGTGATCTACTGCAGACGTCCAGTGATCTACCAGTAGATCACGATCTACCTGTTGGACATGCCTGTTATTAACCAACAGAGTCCCCTGTTTGCTTCCAGACAGGGGCTTAATATGCAAAGGGGTCACTGAGACATTGCAAATGGATTGCTAGAAACAGGGTTGTCTGGGTTCTTTCCCCAACTTACCAGATTTTACCAGTAAAGGGGTAGTACAGGCTGCCCGTCAAATCATGGGGGTGCTGGGGTGGGGGAGGAATCTTGCACATAGGAGAGGAGCACCAAGCCCACAATAAACACCTGTCTGGACAGCGATGGTTTTCAAATGCCTCTTTAACCAGAACCAGCACAATACAGTGGTTAGAGTGCTGGCCTGGGAGACCAGGGTTCAAATCCCATTTCAGCCCTGAAATCCACTGGGTGACCTTGAGCCAATCGCTCACTTCCAGCTTAATCTATCTCATAGGGTTGTCGTGAGGATAAAATGGGGGGGGAGGAGGAGGAGGAGGGGGAGGAGGAGGAGGAGGAGGAGGAGGAGGAGGAGGAGGAGGAGGAGGAGGAGGAGGAGGAGGAGGAGGAGGAGAATGTTCTATGCCACCTTGAGCTCCTTGGAGGAAAGGTGGGGTATTAGTGCAATGAATAAGAAATGAATGAACCATAAAAAAGTACAGCTTTCCTCCCTGGCTTCCGATTCCTCACCTTGATTTTAAACACCTTCCAAGACCCCAAGGAGGTAAGCTTAAAAAAAACAAAAACCCTGCTACTTCAAAACTTGGCAACCTTGCTTTAGGATCTGGCCTAAAAATGCAAAGAAATGTGAGGATTGTCCAACTCACAATCCAGCATTCAGGCAACATTCAACCCCAGAGAAGAAATATGGGGGGGGGAGCAACAGGTGGTGCTGCCAGGAGGGAGGAGAAGTACAGGGGTTGGTAGCAGGACACCAAAGTGTACAGCAGGGGTTAGCAAACTTTTTCAGCAGGGGGCCAGTCCACTGTCCCTCAGACCTTGTGGGGGGCCGGACAATATTTTTTTTGGGGGGGAAGTATGAACGAATTCCTATGCCTCACAAATAACCCAGAGATGCATTTTAAATAAAAGGACACATTCTACTCATGTAAAAACATGCTGATTCCCGGACTGTCCGCGGGCCGAATTGAGAAGGTGATTGGGCAGCATCCGGGCCCCGGGCCTTAGTTTGGGGACCCCTGGTGTACAGTATGTGCATTGGGGGCGGGTGAGTGAGGTTCCATAGAAGCAACCCACTAGAGCGTCAGTCTACAGACTACAGTCTACAGGACAGGGACAGGATCCAACCTGGTTCATCATAGGAGTTAGGACAGAGCATAGCAGAGAAGGCCCCCCAAATGTAATCTCTGGTCAGTCATGAAATGAAATACATATTAAATAATGAATAGGGGGGCAGCTCCTTGGATGATTGCGTTAGCATTTGCTAGCATTGTATAGTTGCCGTGTTTACTGTAGCGATTTTTAATTGGAGTCCATCTTATTTGCATATTGGATTTTGAATTTTTAGCCACTTTGAAAGCCTGGGCTGTAAAGTAGAAAAAAAGGGGTGGGGTGGGAAATTGGAGATAAAATGAATTCACTGAGTGGTCCAGAGTGAGTCGTTATCTCTCCTCAGCAGCCTTCCACATCACCCCCCCCCCATTTTTATTGGGTTACTAGATTGGTAAAGAAAAAGCATTTATATGTGTTGAATATGCATTATAACACTGTGACACCAGATGTGGAGTTCCATTTTTTTGCCAGCACGATTTCTCATACAAAGTTTACGTGTTTTTGATGTGTCTCGATCCAGCCTTGGAATAGCACTCTATGAATGTGAAGTGTTGCTACATGAAGGATGGCTTCTGGTAGTTGCCCGGCTGTGCATTCCCTTGAGAAAGAGAGTCAGGTCTGGAGAACCCATTGTAGCCAAGGTTGGTTCTCTAGGTCAGAAACGAAAGTGAACCACAGGAGGTCCCAGCTTGAGACTGAGGACCAATGATAAACTCAGAGGTATCCCTCCTTTCTTCCACAGCATCCCTTTCTGTGCACGTCAGCTACTCCTGCCATGGGCATGCAATGGGCCTCTACAGATCATCACTTGCCATCAACCTATCTGGTCCTTCTTCTGCCCCTGCTGCTCCTCTTGGAAAAGGAAGGTGCCAAAGCAAAGGAAGCTTAGCGCTGAAGTCAGTGCAGGGAATGAAGATCAGCATGAGCCAAAGAATGCATTCAAGAGAATGAGATGGAGGACATATGAGAAGCTGAGAGCCCAGCTTGAAGAAGGGACTTCAAGAAAACACAAGGCATGACAAAGAGGTAGTATCCAAGCCCTTGGCAAAGAGCTAATGTGGAGAAGGAGGGGGAGCCTTAATGAATTCTATTTGGCTCTAGATCGCCTGACACCTTTGCTAAGCCAAGTATAATTAACATTATTAATGTTGAGACCACAAGGTCTTTGCCCAGGCCTCTCACCTTTGGGAAGCCTGGAGTCCAGCACCACTTAGGGTCATTATCACACAGAGTTCTCCTCCTGCCAAGCCCAAGAAACAGAAGGCGACCCCTCAGCCATCTGGCAGGGACCTTTCCAGGTGAAGGGGAGCAATGACCGCAGCTCAAATGACAGTCAAGGACAAGACAGCCAGGCCATTTTCATTGCTCCATTAACAGGTAAGCTTCTGGCTCTCTTTCATGCCATGCATCTTGTGAATAGGATGGAGTTATAACAACTCTTCTGACATGTCCCTTTAGAACAGAGCTGTCCACCATTTCAGATGTTTTAACTGATAGATCATCTCCTTTTTTAACCAATCAATACATGTAAATAAAATTTTGCATTTTATCAGAACTCCACTCTAGATGCCTTTGAGATATTGAACAAGTTGAACAAGACTGACACTCACTGTCAGAAGGAGAGGCTGTTGCCAATATTTTATTTTTCATTCCCTATCAGAGAAACACAGAGGATCCAAAATAGCCTCACCAATTAAAAACACATGTGCCCCACCAGCTAAAACAGCTCCCCACTGAATAATCGATGAAAGCATTAGTTGATAAATGTACCAATTAAACTTGGTGCCTCTACTCTGGACAACTGACTAATGGATAAAGAATGCTACTAACACACACACACACAAGCCGCCTGCTTATTTGGCTATGAACAATTCCCAGGCGACTCAGCAGCAAAAGAAGTTGCCTCCTAGTTACGTACTCATTGTATATGTAAGAATTGCCCCACAGGCTGAAGGCTTTAGCTCATTTACAGTGAGACAGAAAGCAAAGTAGCACAGGACAGCTCCTCTTCACTTATTAATGGCAGTACTGTATAGAAGGAAACTTCGACAGGGCTGAACTTGGCCTGCCTTAGCATTATAGGCTTGTCATAAAAGCTCACCCGGGCTGTGCGCAGCATACTAATCCTTCCCAGCCTTCTGACAGATATCCTGCTTATGTGAGTCTGCAGAAACGGAGGGGCTTACCAAACACCCAGGGAGTGGAGGGGGTGCCAGAGTACATTTCTGACCTGCTGCTTGCTGCCCAGAGGTTGTGAGTTTGATGGGACTGTCATGAATTGGAACGATATGTGCAGCTGTTTTGTCCACCCTCCGAATGCTCGATGGCCAGGAAGGTCATGGGTACCACATCTGGAAGAACATTTTCCAAGCGATGTTTTGTTTCTCTTACAAGGCTGAAACGAAATCCGGCACTGGGGGGGGGGAGGGACACTCCATTGTCCTTGGTAGACTAGCGTGTTACTCCCAGGAGCTTTAATTAACTGCCTATCTTGTCTCACGGAGCTACAATGTTTGCGCATTTTCATGAGAAGCTCCATTGGACTCCTTTCATGGGCAAGGAGCCTAATCCTCTTGCATGCTTCAATGTCACATCAATTACCCATTCGATATTGAATTATCTCCATCAGAGTATTAAGCTAATGAGATGCGCTCAAGACTCCCGCACCGGGAATACCAAATGCAATGCACTCCCATCTAGAACTTGCACTCATTTGTTTTGCTATGTAATTAATGCCAATTAGTGTGTGTTCCTTTTCCCTCTTACACAACAAATCTAACAGCACTTTCCCTCCACTCTCTGAAATGTCTTTTTGGCTTGAGACAACTGAAGAGATTTCCACCTTGTCTGTCTACAGGTGTTTAGTGTTTGGAGGGAGGGACTAGGGACGTTTGAAGGATTTGATTCACTTCACATTTAACGCTGAATGTATATGGCTTATCTTTGTAGATCATGCCAAAAGTATAATATTGACATAACTAAAAGGACATGAGACCCTCCATGATAAGCTTTGGTGACCCTGGATCAAGCCAGAATCCAGCCCCCTGCTGAAAGGCATTTGGGCATATCCTGAGTTAATGCGCACCTGACCTAATCTTTTAGAATCTAACACATGCAAATTTAGTTGTTAAGTAGAGGGTATTCAGCTCTCCAGGGGGATCCATTCACACAACAGTAGGGGGATTTGAAGGCAGATAGATATGCCTGGTTCACTATCACAAGTCTTTTGTTAAGCAAACAGGATGGCCATTTTTAACCATTTCTCACTATCCTGGAAGGAATTATGGACATTGTAGAAATCACTCAGTCCCCTCCCTTCTCCACTGGTATGCTTGGCCAAAAGGTATAAAACCCCATTATGGATTCAAAGGTTGGTTAGCTCTCCGAGCTCCATCAGGGCAGCACTTACCCAGCACTCCCCAGGACTCAGCACATTTGCTTTAATAGGTATACTCCCCCCCCACTTCCTTCTTTGCACTTCTAGTTTCTGCTCATGTTTTTGTAGGCTTTTTAGATTAGTTAGGGAACCTTTAATCAAGGTGTGTATGCATTGTGATTTGCTACCTACTTTAGACTGTAGCTTTCCTGTCCAAAGCAACCTTTGTATACCCTATTCTCTCGCTCCTATTTCATATAATAAACCAAGCTTTTTTATTTCTTCATGTGAGAGCTTCTTGTGGGCATAAGAATAATACATGCATAACCACTGCACGCATAGCTGCCAAGTACCCCGTTTTCCCCGGGAAACCCCCGTTTTTACTTACCTTTTCCCGGTGGTCCCCCGTATCACTTCGTCTCCCGTTTTTCTCCATTATTTTCTCCTGCCAGCAGCCATCCCCCCCCCCCCGATTTGCCCTTCTATGGGCACAAAAAATGGCCGCTGCCGGCTTCAAAAGTCACATCTACGCATGACCGAAAGTGCGTATACGCGACTTCCGGTGTCGGCGGCGGCCATTTTGGTGCCCATAGATGGGCGGGGCAACACCGGAAGTTGCGTCGACGCACTTCCGGTCATGCATAGAAGCTACTTTTGAAGCCGGCGGCAGCCATTTTTGGTGCCCATAGAAGGGCAAAGCGACACCAGAAGTTACGTCGACGCAACTTTCGGTGCCACACGGCTGCCGGTCCCGGATTCTGCAGTCCGGGACTTGGAAGATAAGACTGCACATCATAACTCTCCAGCAAAAGATCCTAAACCTCTCAGCAGTGTGTGTATGAACACACATGAGTTTTAAGATGCTTTGGGGCTGTTTCTATTGGGGCTGTTTCTATTGTTATGTGTTTGCCAACCTGGGCTCTTTCGGGAGGAAGGGCAGGATATAAATTTTAAAATAAGATAATAACACTAATAATATGAATACTATAAATAAAGGGGATAACTCCCCACCCACCCCCTGAGATCCTTGGTAGGAGGGCAGAAGACAAAGGTCATGAATGAAATATTAGGAAGCAGGTGAGTTGTGAGCCGGGACGCCACACCTTTTCATTGCACTCCACCCACAAGCCCATGAAGGGGCCGTGGGCAAGCTGCTGTCTTGGCCACAGTCCCCACCACACTGCAAACCACGGGGTCAATAGTAATGGCCTGCTTTACAGACTTGATTTAAGACACAGTGGTTATCTTCAACTAAAAGCTGCCCTGAGTGCAGAGGGACTTGAGAGAAAAGCATTGTAAATAAATGATAATAAATATTGAAATAATGTATGCAAAGTGCTCCTGACGCTCAAAAATGCTATAAATTCTCATTTTCCATGTATTTTACCTCCGCAAGAGCTGTCCGTGGCGAAACTGCTTACTGCTAGAGCATCTGTTTCTTGGGCTAGTGCCATCAACTTGAGTTAAGTACATCTAAATTTCTAGATACCGCACAGCTTAGCTTCGAGGAGTGGCTCCAGCAGTCAGTGGCTCCAGCAGTGGCTCCAGCAGTCGGGAGGCATGATGGGGAAGGCCAGGAACCAAGCACTGGCATTTTTCCTCATCCATTGCTTTCTGCACAGGCTCAGCCTTTTCCACTACACATGGTGTAATAACTCAAGGACTGCCTCTCATAGCTGCCAAGTCTCCCGTATTCCCCGGGAAATCCCCATTTTTCCAGCTGTTCCCTAGCTGAAAAAACGGGGTTTTTTGTTTTTTCCCGGTTTATTCTGGCGCGGCGGCCATTTTGGAACTGGGCGGGGCATGCTCGGAAGCGACTTTAGATGCTGCTCTGCCCAGTTCCAAAATGGCTGCAGTGCGACTTCTGGCGCAATGGCCATTTTGGAACTGGGCAAAGCAGCATCAAAAGTCACTTCTGAGCATGCTCCGCCCAGTTCCAAAATGGTGGCAGCGCTACTTCCGGTCTGCTACTTACGGCCCGGTCCCTTATTTCTCCGACAACAACTTGGCAGGTATGCTGCCTCTCCCCATAGGAACGGACCTGAACCCTGCAATCATCATCTGAGGCCCATTTTTGTGTGCCTCCTCCAAGAGAGTTCCAGAGTGTGACAACTTTATTATCATCAAATAAATAAATAAATAAATAAATAAATAAATAAGGTGGTTTTCTGTCCAAAGTGCAAGAGAGAGGGAGAGACTGCACTGCCAACTGCTGCAAGATGGAATCCGGCCCACTTCTGAGTTCATACGATTCTTGGGCGATTCTTCTTTTGAGTGGAGTGCTTCCTTTCACTCAAAACAGGCAGGATGATCAGCTAACAGGAGGGTAGTAGCAGTGGTGGAACAGAGGGCTTGTCCACATGGGGCTTTATTGTTAGTCTGAGGCTTTCTGAGATTTCTGGGCATTGTTCACATGACGTTGCCCTTGACCACAGCCCATCCCTCTTTTTTTTTCCTAGAGTGAATTCAGGTTTCACCAATCCTGGGAATATCTGAAAACAAAGCAAAATGCAAGCACAATCCACTTAGGCCCAGCTACGAGGTACACTGCTGCTGCTTGCCCTCATTTTAGTTAGGGAACCAGCAACATCAATTTAGTTAGATGTGGCACCAGCAACATCTATGCAATCTGTGAGAATGCATTCAGAAATCCAGAGTTTGTGTTTGTTTGCAGAATGGAAAGAAATGAGGAGCCTTTTTCCTCTTTCCCCAATTTCTAGTCCCTTACATGAAGGATCACTTGATCACTTGATCCTTGATCACTGCAGATGGTGACAGCAATCACGAAATTAAAAGACGCCTGCTTCTTGGGAGAAAAGCAATGACAAACCTAGACAGCATCTTAAAAAGCAGAGACATCACCTTGCCTACAAAGGTCCGTGTAGTTAAAGCTATGGTTTTCCCAGTAGTGATGTATGGAAGTGAGAGCTGGACCATAAAGAAGGCTGATCGCCGAAGAATTGATGCTTTTGAATTATGGTGCTGGAGGAGACTCTTGAGAGTCCCATGGACTGCGAGAAGATCAAACCTATCCATTCTGAAGGAAATCAGCCCTGAGTGCTCACTGGTAGGACAGATCCTGAAGCTGAGGCTCCAATACTTTGGCCACCTCATGAGAAGAGAAGACTCCCTGGAAAAGACCCTGATGTTGGGAAAGATGGAGGGCACTAGGAGAAGGGGACGACAGAGGACGAGATGGTTGGACAGTGTTCTCGAAGCTACAAACATGAGTTTGACCAAACTGCGGGAGGCAGTGCAAGACAGGTGTGCCTGGCGTGCTCTTGTCCATGGGGTCACGAAGAGTCGGACACAACTAAATGACTAAACAACAAGCAACAGCATGAAGGAACCCACGTGAAAACATTGGTAGGGATTGGGGGGGGAGAATGGCTTTGCTGGAGGGTGGAGGTTTGTTTGGAGGTCCAATCTTGCCCCACACAAAGCAGTGACTTGGATCTCTTGTGACTTAAAGAAGTAACACTGAAATGGCTTTTTGTTTTGCTAAACTGTGGATTGAACTTGGAATTCTGCCCTTGTGTGGAGGCACGCCTGCCTGGAGACAAGCAAAAGGCTCCTACACAATGAACGCAAACCTCCCAGCACCAGGGCAACTGTCTTGCAGGCTCCCTTGTTTAACAAGGTTGTTTTTCTTGCCTTCGTCCTTACACCCCCTCCATCTCCGTTGTTCAGGATTTCGTGCTCTTGCTTCGGAGACTCGGTTTGAACAATATGCCGCAATTTCTTCCTTCTTGATGGGGAACCACAACCCTTCAAGCCGAGCTTTTGAGAAAGTTTTGCTGCTAATCAGCGTGATTAGCTCAGAGTCCACTCTCCAAAGAAGGGTCACGATCAGGCCTCGGCTTGCCGCACAGCAAACAATGCTTGCTCGCATTTCAAAGCTGCCCCGCTAACAGACTGCTCTGCACGTATCTAACTGAAGTACAGCACACACAGCCGAGCCGAAAGGAGTTCAGTGGCCTTGACAACTGGCAGGCATAAACTTTTATGTGTCAAGCTTTCCGTGGCAAAGGGCTATTATTCTCTGGCACGGCAAGAGCAGCGTGCGCTTTTTACTGAGCAGAGGCCCCTCCTTTTGCATCACAGAGCTCCGTGGCCCGGGGATATTATGTGCATTGTACCAAACAGCAGAAGCCAATCATATATTATTCTGCGAGGCGACAGCGGAGGAGCACCTTGACAAAGGACAAATGCTCATTGACTTCAACAAGCTTTGGAATCCTTCCCACACAGATCAAAGGGGAATTTGGGGAGTACGAACCAGAAAAAAGGAGGAAGTTGCTGAGGACTCATGGCTTTGTCTTGAGACATGTCCTAACAAAAGGAACTGACTCTGTCATTTTAAGACTACGAGAAAAGCCTTGCTAGATCACACCAAGGTCCATCTAATGCAACATGTTGCTCTCTGCTGTCTTAACACGGGAACAACCTTCTCTAACCTGGTCACACCTGCCAAGTTCCTGCTAAGTTCCTCTCTGAAAAATAAGGGATCGGACCGGAAGTAGCGCTGCCGCCATTTTGGAACTGGGCGGAGCATGCTCAGAAGTGACTTTTGATGCTGCTCTGCCCAGTTCTAAAATGGCCGCCGCACCAGAAGTCGCGCTGCAGACATTTTGGAACTGGGCAGATTAGACAACTGGGCCAAAGCAAACAAGATGAATTTTAACAAGGAGAAATGTAAAGTACTACACTTGGGCAAAAAAATAATGAAAGGCACAAATACAGGATGGGAGTCACCTGGCTTGAGAGCAGTACATGTGAAAAGGATCTAGGAGTCCTGGTAGACCACAAACTATAGCATCTAGATCAAGTATAGCAGGGAAGTAATAGTACCACTGTATTCCGGTCTGGTCAGACCTCACCTGGAGTACTGTGTCCCGTTCTGGGCACCACAGTTCAAGAAGGATACTGAGTTCAAGGATACTGACAAGCTGGAACATGTCCAGAAGAGGGCAACCAAAATGGTCAAAGGCCTGGAAATGATGCCTTATGAGGAACGGCTTAGGGAGCTGGGTATGTTTAGCCTGGAGAAGAGAAGGTTAAGGGGTGATATGATAGCCATGTTCAAATATATAAAAGCATGTCATATAGAGGAGGGAGAAAGGTTGTTTTCTGCTGCTCCAGAGAAGCGGACACGGAGCAATGGATTCAAACTACAAGAAAGAAGATTCCACCTAAACATTAGGAAGAACTTCCTGACAGTAAGAGCTGTTCGACAGTGGAATTTGCTGCCAAGAAGTGTGGTGGAGTCTCCTTCTTTGGAGATCTTTAAGCGGAGGCTTGACAGCCATATGTCAAGAATGCTTTGAAGGTGTTTCCTGCTTGGCAGGGGGTTGGACTGGATGGCCCTTGTGGTCTCTTCCAACTCTACAATTCTATGATTCTAGGGCCTCACAACTATGGCATGGTCAATTGAGCAGAAAGGGAGGCAAGAAGCACCAATTTTGGGGCTCACCCAGGGTGCTGCTGAAATTTGAAAGACCAAATTCTGCCCCCGACCTAAGCCTCTGCTTGTGGGACACGCAGAGCTCCAATGGGGTTGCAAAGTGGTTCCAAAAACCTCCATCCCCCAGGGAAATATTTCTATGTGTCCCTTTCCCAGTCTTCAGTGATTGGATTGGATTGAGGAAGCCGAACAGGGTCCTTCTTTTCCCTTCGCTCTGTAAACAAATTCCAGCTTATCTCTCCACGTCTTCACTCAGATCGTACAGATCTTTCTTGGGCCAAATTAACAGAAGAGAACGCAAACAGCAGTAGCCAGCCAGTCAGAAGCAGATTTACTTGGGGTTTTGCTATTCTTTTTTGAATTCCCTGAGATGGGGGCAATCCGGCCTCACTCAACAACAAAATGTGGAGTAGTGGGCATTGTCATGGGAACAATGCCCAGAAATCTTGGACTCAAACTCATGGTGAAGCCCAGTGTGGACCAAGCCCTCCAACAGGCACCATCTCCCCGCCCCCCACTACTGCTCAGGTCTCTGGGTCTGGGGTCACCAAAAATTTGAGGTTTGCCCTGCCAGAGCCTCTATAATGCCACTGCTTATTCTATATTTGGAGGCCTGCAAAAACAAAAAGGGGGAGGGGGGAGCATAGAGAACTTGGCTGGTCACAACACACCACTGGTTCTCTGTGTTATTCCTTTTTATTTTTTTTTTTTAAAAAACCCAACTTATATTGATTTTCAGTTACAGATGAAATAGATATAAGAAACAAAGGAAGAGAAAGAGAACAGCATCAACAACAACAAAAGAGAATACTGCATGAAGCTCTCTGTGTTATTCCTGGTGGGTCATATGATGGTCAAGTCTCATCCCAAAGTTTATTCATGCACAAAAAATGAACTGTAACTATCCGGATCAGAAGGAGTACTCACTTGGAAGGAACTGCACAGCTTGTTTGCAACCTGTACAGCACATTTCAGGGACGCAGGTGGCGCTGTGGGTTAAACCACTGAGCCTAGGGCTTGCCGATTGGAAGGTCGGCGGTTCGAATCCATGCGACGGGGTGAGTTCCCATTGCTCGGTCCCAGCTCCTGCCAACCTAGCAGTTCGAAAGCACGTCAAAGTGCAAGTAGATAAATAGTTCCCGCTACAGCGGGAAGGTAAACGGTGTTTCTGTCTGCTGCTCTGGTTCGCCAGAAGCGGCTTTGTCATGCTGGCCACATGACCTGGAAACTGTACGCCGGCTCCCTCGGCCAATAATGTGAGATGAGCGCCACAACCCCAGAGTCGGCCACGACTGGACCTAATGGTCAGCGGTCCCTTTACCTTTAAGCACATTTCAGACACACAGCCAAACCAACAAATCATCAGCTATCTCCATGGCTGGGTTTATGCCAAAAAGTAAGAATCTGCAATTACTATTTAAAAACAGCGCAAATAAGATCTGCAGTTCAGAGAATATTTGTCAACCATGGAACACTAAAGGATTTATTATTATTTTTTACTGCCGATGTGCATTCGCCTGCCCGAGTAAGCAGGCTGACTGAACAGGACGTGCTGGAGATTAAAACCATTCCCCAACTCCAGTTTCACAGAGCCGCTCAATGCCCAATAGCAAGTTCGATGAGCCAGACGGCATTTCTAACAAACAGCTATGCAAGGAAAGCTCTGAACAAAGTTCCTGCCATCCAAAATTTAAAGCACCATGCCAGGGCTATAGTTTCCCCTCTCACCAAGCTACAATTCCCAGCACTCTTAACAAACTACAGTTCCCAGGATTCTTCCAGGGAAGCCATGTGCTTTAAAATGTGCAGTGCATGTGCTTTAAATTTTGGTGCGGATCCAGGTGCCATCCATCAGTGTGCATCCCCTACTTCTGTTAGTAGGGTAGATCTTGGGGGGGGGGGACACATGTTTTAGATTTTTTAACCCACTGTTTTGTGCAAGTGTGGTATACTGGAAAACATATATCTCAAAAATAAAAATAAAAACAAGTTCGCCAAGCACACAGGTAAACCAACACCTTTGTGTATGCCCACAATGGACCTCAGGTTTTGGGAATTCAGAGAGGGTGGGGATGTAGTGTGGGATGGAACACTGGGGCAGACAAGTCACAACAGTTCCTAGAGTGTCCACTAAGAGGGACTCACCTGGGGGAACACCTGACTCAGTTCCTGTTGCTCCAGATATGCAGATGAGATGGATTAGCTGGCAGACCAAAGCCGCTAGCCAGCATCCATTCTCTCTCTTAGCCTTTTCTCCTTCAACGGGAACACATCTCCAGAGAATCTCCAGTTAGGATGGTTCTCCCTCTTGGCCTGCTGCCAAGAGAGAGACCAGATGGAGCCTCACTTTACTAAGTAGACTCCAGATGTATATACTTGTAACTTTTCTACGTAAGCCTGCCTTTCTGAGATTACGCTGTTAACTCAGGATGTCATGTGAGTAAACTCTATCTAATTTTAATACTATTGTGTCGTGTATTTCTTTTAAGAGGGACAAAGGGGATTTGCCAGGAAGTATAATATTGAAGTATATTTGTTGTAGAGGTTGTAGCAAACCTAACGCTCACGCTTTGCTGCGCACAAAAGGAGAATGTCACTCTGCTGATATTGGAAGCTTGCTAACACAAGCTTGGATAGGATCTATCTAATAATATATCCTAATCCACAACCCGAACATTCCCACATGTAGTAATTGAATCAAGGGGCAACAGCACACAGTGCGACTCCTCCTCATCATGTGGAAGGGAAACACTTCAATTTAAATCACCCGTGTGGACAAATTTGCACAAAAGTGCATAGAGAGAAATCAGATCTGTGTGAGCCACACGTGCATTAATACTCGGGGTGTATGTCATTGCCTAAATAATGCATCTGTTGAGGGCACGGCGTTTAAACAGCTGTAATTTCCCTGCATTTTGGAGCTACACAGAAAACTTTTAGCCCCAAAGGTTTTTGTCAACTGAATATTTTTACAGTCTGTGACTCCAGGCTGAGTGCAGCCTGCCCCTCCTTATCTTAACAGCAGATCCCAAAAGCATGAGAGAGGGAGAGGATCGGGGTGTGTGATCAAAAGGGGGAGATATACAAAAATTCCCACAAATCAAAGTATCTGCTTTATTGAACAAAATGCCTCATACCAAGCCCAAGGCAGTAATATTAAGTGGATAGGTGAGACTTCCCTGACACTTGACAATGCCAAGTTTCAGTGAGTCAGGGCAAGAGATTTCAGCAGGGGTCAAACCAAAATGCCAGTACACAGAGCGGGGTGGAGAGAAGGTGGGAGAATTTAAGTCTATGTCAATGAGTCCTCCCTGAGTCTATGCCCGTTGGAACACACCACAAGAAATTAGAAAGATCCATACTTGCAGTTAATCCCATACTAAATACTAGCAAGTCACATCTGACTTTTGTCTTTCTCAGTACTCATTCTTTTTTTGGAAAAAATAAATAAATCCATGTGTATACCATATCAGTTTGTGGGGAAATCGATTTAAAAGGGAAACGTTTGGGGCAATTAATAGTTTGGGCCAATTATTAGTTTTTACTGATAGTACAGTGTAGAGGTGAACTTTAATCATCTATGTTTTAAGGTTTCAGGTGACAAATCTGACAGTATTAGAATGAAGGATGGACTAACCATTACATTTGATTTCTAAATTCACCACACACCAAAGTTCACCAAAAGTATAGAAAGAAACTACCCAAGTTTCCTTGAAGACAATGAGCTGCACACACAGTCAACACTTCTACCCACTCAGGAATATCTTGCATTATCAAGCTGATTTTCACGTGGCTCATCCCCCCTTTTATTCTCCCCTCTCCCTCAGATAATGATGTTGGGAGAAGTTACCATAGCAACACTGCAAATGTGAACTGAGGTCACATCCAAACCATACATTAAAGCATTCCTACCCCATGTTAACAGTCATGGTTCCCCCTAAAGAATTCCAGAAACTGTAGTCTCTTGAGAATGCTGAGAGCCGCAGCTCTCTGAGGGGTCTCCTAAGAACTCTCAGCACCCTGAACAAACTACAGTTCCCAGGATTATTAGGTAGAAGCCAGGATTGTTAAGGTGGAATCAGAGTTCTTTCAATGCCACAGTGCTGATGTTACCTGGTTTATAATGAGCATGCATCCAAGCTGTGATTTGTGTTGCTATTGTCCTCACTCAAGATTGTGGAGACAAGATTTCTTCTATCACATTTGTATCTCAACTTGCACCCAGAGTTCAAGGTGGCATGCCTGTTTCCTCCCCATTTTATCATCAGAATAACCCTGTGAGGAAGGAAGATAGGTTGAGAGGTAGTTATCGTCATGGCCGATTTAGGATTTGAATATCAGTCTTCTGTCTTGCTCACAGAGCCATCTTTCCTACTGGGCTTGCTGGTGCATTGCACCAGGGCGTCAGCCTCTCAGGGGTGCCCCAGCGAGTGGGGGAGCTGTGAAGCTTTGCCGGCGGCCTCCCTTTTCCCTGCACGCCCGCCAGCTGCACCCCATCAACCATATGGCTGGCGGGCGTGCAGCTTGCCTCCCAAGCCTCCGCGGGAGGAGAGCAACTCTGGGAAAGGGGGGGTGCCAGAGGGATCTTTGAACCACGGCGCCAGATATGCTTAAGACGGCCCTGCTTGCTCATTTTAAATTTGCACACAAGCTCTTGCAAAGAGCACTGACTCGATACAACAATTCGGTTTTTTGGGAGGCTGCCTTTGCTTATCATAACGGTCAGTGGTGAGCTCTTAAGGAGAATTTTATAGCCTCTTAGATTAAGAAGATCCTACTAAAAGTCAACAGCAAATTGCAGCAGGTAAGATACGGAAGTGTGCCGAAGAGAGATTGATCAGCGGTTACAGACGGCTGATCTCATTGAATGCACGGGGGGGGGCAGGTTTAGGGGGCAAGGAGGAAAGGATACAACTGTGTGAAAGCACAACTGTCATGAACCCCAGCTTGCTTACTGGGGCAGATGGGTGTGGCAGCCCAAAACATTTGGAAGGCACCAGGTTGGGGAAGATTGGTGTGATGGTGTATACCAGTAGTGACTCATGGAACTGGCCAGTGATCCAAGAAATCCCAAGAGGGGGTGGGGAAAGTGTGGCCTGAAACACAAGGATATGCTTCAGGGCTGACTGGTATTTCAGACTGCACAGCTTTTTATGGTGTGCTTCCCTATCCTTATTATTTATTATTTATACCACGCCCATCTGGCTGGGCTTCCCCCGCCACTCTGGGCAGCTTCCAACAAATACAAAAATACATTAAAATATCACAGATCAAAAACTTCCCTAAACAGGGCTGCCTTTAGGTGTTTTCTAAATGTTAGGTAGTTGTTCATCTCCCTGACCTCCGATGGAAGGGCGTTCCACAGGGCGCCACTACCGAGAAAGGCCCTCTGCCTGGTTCCCTGCAACTTGGCTTCTCGCAACGAGGGAACCGCCAAAAGGCCCTCGGCGCTGGATCTCAGTGTCCGGGCTCAACAATGGGGGTGGAGATGCTCCTTCAGGTATATAGGACCGAGGCCGTTTGCTTTCAAGGTCAGCACCAACACTTTGAACTGTGCTCGGAAACGTACTGGGAGCCAATGTAGGTCTCTTAGGACCAGGGTTATGTGGTCTCAGTGGCCGCTCCCAGTCACCAGTCTAGCTGCCGCATTCTGGATTAATTGCAGTTTCCGGGTCACCTTCAAAGGTAGCCCCACCTTAGCCTATCCTTCCTAATATTGACTACAGAACTGCAGGGTTGCATATGGTCAACGTAACATTTGAATCCGATTCCAGAATCTATGCCTGGAATCCTAGACCTGGGAGCACGCCATGCTAGCGTGTTGATATGCAGACACTTCAGTGATCTTGGTCAAACGTGATGCCCGTCACATGGAGCCCCACACAATAAACATTTTTGTGCAACAAGCATTACCTTCACACTGGTCCTCGTGAGATTTTGGATTCCAGGAAAATGCACACGCAAAACCACTATGGTAACTTTCCAGTTTAGATGGAAGGCATCTGATCATCAGTTCTCTGTCCGATGGTGAGGCAGACCAGCAGAAACATTTGAACCTTCAGGCATTGTCTTTTGGTGGGAAGTATGTCTAAATACTTCCAGGGACCCAGGTGGTGCTGTGGTTAAACCAATGAGCCTAGGGCTTGCTGATCAGAAGGTCGGCGGTTCGAATCCCTGTGACGGGGTGAGCTCCCGTTGCTTGGTCCCAGCTCCTGCCAAGCTAGCAGTTCGAAAGCACGTCAAAATGCAAGTAGATAAATAGGAACCGCTACAGCGGGAAGGTAAATGGCATTTCCGTGTGCTGCTCTGGTTTGCCAGAAGCGGCTTTGTCATGCTGGCCACATGACCTGGAAGCTATACGCCGGCTCCCTCGGCCAATAATGCGAGATGAGCATGCAACCCCAGAGTCGGTCACGACTGGACCTAATGGTCAGGGGTCCCTTTACCTTTACCTTTACTATGTCTAAATAATGTTCTATGCCAGGGGTAGGCAACTTAAGGCCTGGGGGCCGGATGCGGCCCAATCGCCATTTCAATCCGGCCCACGGACGGTCTGGGAATCAGTGCATTTTTACATGAGTAGAATGTGTCCTTTTATTTAAAATGCATCTCTGGGTTATTTATGGGGCAAAGGAATTTGTCCCCCCCCCCAAAAAAAAAAATTCCGGCCCACCACATGGTCTGAGGGAAAGTGGACCAGCCCATGGCTGAAAAAGTTTGCCGACCCCTGTTCTATGATCTTCATTTGGAGGGGGGGTATATGCTGTATGCCCCCCCGGAGCCAACGTTGTATCACCTTCTGGTTTTTGTTTTGCAAACACTTAGGCCTATCCACTTTTCCCAATGGGCAGCTGAGCTGTCTTCTAAAGCAAAGAGAGACACCTTGTGTTGGACGAAGAGATGGGCAGGGTCTCGTCTGAATGGTCCTTGAAAGGGCTATTACAGCGAGGCTTTCTCCTCCTCAAGGATAACGCTTTCCAGGAGCCCTGCAGTCTTTTTCTCTCACAGCTTCAGCTGCCCCGTTATGCTCTGAGGAGGGATGTGTTTGAAGAACATAGTAAATAATGAATAGGCAACCGACTTACCCCGTTTTATGCCTTCAGCCTCTTTTGTCGAACTGTCACTCTCTTGCCATTGCCAGCCCCACCACCTTCCTCCAAACTCCCTCCTTCTCCTCCACACACACCCTTGGAATATTTGCCCCCGCCAGGCCTTTTGCAAAGGGTTATGGGCGGCACATCCCTTTGAATGGGCTGTGCCAGGAGTGGGGAACCTTTTCTTTCTAGCCTGGGGGCTGCACGTCCTCATGGACAGCCTGTCTGGGACCACATGCGAGTGATGCACATGGTGAGAGGCAAAGGTGGGTAGGGTAGCAGGTGTGACTTTTACCTCTAAACACTAGGCCATATTCCAGCCACACACAAGTCAGAGATTTCTACACACACTTCTCTCCCACATTTCTCTCCATTAAGACAAACTAGAGGTTTTAATAGCGCTTGAAGGACCCAATCCAGCCAGGCAAAAGCACTCAAGGAAGGCACATAGCAGCGCCAGTGAGAAATGTGGCTTGCAGAGTCACAAGGCCTAGACTAGAGAAAGAGGGCTGGAGGGCTGCATTTGGCCTCCCCAGGACTGAGGTTGCCCACCCCCTAGTTGCAGTTTGAAACGACCGATATATCAGTGTCCTAAGTTCTTTTTCAACACACTAGAATGAAAGCTGCAGTCATGTGCACACCACTTACTTGTGTGTTGTTGTTGTTGTTGTTGTTGTTGTTGTTTTGTTGTTTAGTCGTTTAGTCATGTCCGACTCTTTGTGACCCCATGGACCATAGCACGCCAGGCACTCCTGTCTTGCACTGCCTCCCGCAGTTTGGTCAAACTCATGTTTGTAGCTTCGAGAACACTGTCCAACCATCTTGTCCTCTGTCATCCCCTTCTCCTAGTGCCCTCAATCTTTCCCAACATCAGGGTCTTTTCCAAGGATTCTTCTCTTCTCATGAGGTGGCACTCTGTCCACCAAATTTAAATCCTTAAACCTGTTCCTCACTTCCACTGTGTATTCATAAGGGATTTGATTTAGAATGTATCTTACTGGCCCAGTGGTTTTTCCTACTTTCTTTAGTTTAAGCTGGAATTTTGCTATAAGAAGCTGATGATCTGAGTTACAGTCAGCTCCAGGTCTTGTTTTTGCTGACTGTATAGAGCTTCTCCATCTTTGGCTGCAGAGAATATAATCAATCTGATTTCAATGCTGCCCTTTTGGTGATATCCATGTGTAGAGTCGTCTCTTGTGTTGTTGGAAAAGAGTGTTTGTGATGACCAGCTTGTCATCACTTACTTGTGTGTAAGTCCCACTAAATTCAGTGTAAAAAAAAAAAGGTAAAGGACCCCTGACAGTTAAGTCCAGTCACGGCCAGCATGACTAAGCCGCTTCTGGCGAAACCAGAGCAGTGCATGGAAACTATTTATCTACTTCCACTTTTATGTGCTTTCAAACTGCTAGGTTGGCAGGAGCAGGACCGAGCAACGGGAGCTCACCCCGTCGTGGGGATTCGAACCGCCGACCTTCCAATCGGCAAGCCCAAGTGGCTCAGTGGTTTAGACCACAGCAACACCCGCATTCTGAGTAAATAAGCAGATTTGAGTAACCCGTTTTCCATAAATAAATATAAAACACAGTAAATTGTCTTTAAGGGAACATTAGGTTCAATAAACTCAAACTATGTAGTTTGAATGGGATTTTTCTTAAAAGAAGCTTCCTTATATTATCTAGCTAGCATTTCAGGGGCTGCATCAGAAAGGTCTTAGATGCCTTTAACTAGGGGTGCTGCTATTTTTCAAATTTGGGGTTTTAAGTGTAGAAACCACATGTTCTATCCCTGAGCTACGGACCCTCGCACATACCTTGCATAGAATTAAAATGTAAGAGTGCCATTGCACAGCCCCCATGGAAGGCTTTGTAGAGCTACATCATTTGCATTAAGTCAAGGCAAGATAGGACAGCAAAAGAGAAGACAGCTTGCCTTATATAATACAAGTGGCCGTACCATGAAAGGAATGCTGAGTGGGGAAAAGGGGTGGCTTAAATTAAACATCAGGAGAGGTCTGACTAGACTGGAAGGGAGGAACCCTGGTGGCTTTAAAATAAAAAGTTTTAACAAGAAGAAATAGTTTCTGTTTTGTACCCATCTCTGCCAACGCTAAAACCTAACACAACAGAGCATTTCTAAAGTTCTTTCTCACTGTACTCAAACCTCATTTTAAACCACAACTTTCTGCTCCCTCAGAGTCATCCCAACTTTATACACCAACTTTATCTTTCAAGGAGCTCAAAGTGGTGTAAATGTTTCTCCTCCTCCCCATTTCATCCTTATAATAAACCTGTGAGGTAAGTTAGGCTAAGACATGGGTAGGCAAACTTAGGCCTGGGGACTGGATCTGGCCCAATTGCTTTCTCAATCCGGCCTGCGGACGGTCCAGGAATCAGTGTGTTTTCACATGAGTAGAATGTGTCCTTTTATTTAAAATGCATCTCTGGGTTATTTGTGGGGCATAGGAATTCGTTCATTTTTTTTCCAAAATATAGTTCAGCCCCCCACAAGGTCTGAGGGTCAGTGGACTGGCCCCCTGCTGAAAAAGTCTGTTGACCCCTGGGCTAAGAGATGGTGACTGGCCCAAGGTCACCCAGGAAGCTCCATGGTTGAGTGGGGATTCGAACCCTGGTCTCCCAGGTCATAGTTCTGCACTCTAACCATCATGCCACACTGGTTCGAATCTCTGCCAGTGCTTAAAATCACCCTTCTTCTCCAAATCCCTCCTTTATTCAAACTTCCGTTGTTGGTTAAAACAGTCACTTAAAAAGGAGGGAGCAGGGGCATGGGGATAGGAGATGGACATGAAAGTGGGGAAATAAACAGGACTGCAGAATAGGAGGGTTCTCGGTTTCATAATTTGACAGAAGGTGAAAAGGAAGCTTAGTAGTTTAATGGGGTGGGAAGGGGAAGCTGCAGTGAATTAATGTGCAGGGGTAGGCTGGCAAGAGCAAAGCACAAAGGGACACAGCTCCTAGTCTAAGATTAAAAAGAAAACCGCTAAAAGTAGACTCGTTTCCCTCCCCTTATTTGGTGTAAGAGAGGACCCACTCTACTAAATTCCGTTTTTCCCTACCCCCTGCAGCTGCAAAATGCCCATTGTGTTGCATTTCTGCAAGCTGCACAGTTTCAATTTGTACCACATCAATAATGCAATGGAGTACTTACTTACATCAGCGAAGGCCCCGGTGATCCATAATTTTTATCCACTGGAATCAAGTGCTGCTCAGCTACCAGGCGAAAGGCTTCTCCTCCCCCCCAGGACCTCCTACTATCAGCATAGATTAAGAGATGTTAAGAGAGTCAGGCCAACCACCTTGCTTGTTTAGCAGGGTTCCTAATTAGCTGTAAGCTTTAAACGCAGCTCACTGGGACATTGGAAGCCTAGTTCTTATGGAGGCAATATATCTATGTCCGGAGCGTACCAATGGAGATTAGAAAAGGGTTCTCAGGTAGGAGAGAGAGAGAGAGAGATAGAGATAGATAGAGAGAGAGAGAGAGAGAGAGAGAGAGAGAGAGAGAGAGAGAGAGAGAAACCACCACCACACACTTCTTTCTGCACACTCACCTGCTATTATGTCCGGGGAAATGGCTAAAATATTATCTCTGACATCTAGGTTTCTGTTCTGACCATTAAGACCCCGGCAGTATCTCACGGTTTGGCTGCAAGGGGCTTCAATTCAGGACAGGGCATTCCTCCAACTGCTGTTTCCTGCCTTGGCCCTGACCCACCTCTATGGGGACTTCCCAGCGCAAGTGACCATCAAGTTTCTAGAGGCCCTCCAAGGCCAGTTTCTCACACCACAGCTTCCTCGGTATTCTCAAAAAACTTGTATACAAAGGTAGAAGTTATTACCTCAAGTTACTTTATTGTTCTCATTTTCACAAATTTCATATTGCCAAAACAGTCAGAGGAAAGCTCATACTAAGTGTCCCGCTCTCTTGAGGGTTCATGACATCCAAGATAGATTGCCCCATACTATTTCAATAATGCATATTGATAAACAAGCAGAGTTGCACCTCCTCCATGGAGAGAAGGTGGAAGATCCTATGGGGGTGCAATTTTTACATCTATTTTCAGTAAATGTATTCATATCTTTCAATTTATTCCAATTAGGGGCCCTTGAAGAACATGATGAATGATTAGGAACACTAGGTAGCCCGGCCCTCCCGGAAATGGGGCAGAACATGGGCAATTATTTTTATTGCTTTTAATGTACCATGGCTGTAGCCAATGTTGTTGCTGGGAAGTTTTTGGCATTCCCAATTGTTCTCATTTTCACAAATTTCATATTGCCAAAACAGTCAGAGGAAAGCTCATAATAAGTACTCCGCTCTCCAACTCTTCGTGACCCCGTGGACCAGAGCATGACAGGCACTCCTGTCTTCCACTGCCTCCCGCAGTTTGGTCAGACTCATGTAGCTTCGAGAACACTGTCCAGCCATCTCGTCCTCTGTCGTCCCCTTCTCCTTGTGCCCTCCATCTTTCCCAACATCAGGGTCTTTTCCAGGGAGTCTTCTCTTCTCATGAGGTGGCCAAAGTATTGGAGCCTCAGCTTCACGATCTGTCCTTCCAGGGAGCACTCAGGGCTGATTTCCTTAAGAATGGATAGGTTTGATCTTCTTGCAGTCCATGGGACTCTCAAGAGTCTCCTCCAGCACCATAATTCAAAAGCATCAATTCTTCGGCGATCAGCCTTCTTTATGGTCTCCCCCCTAATTGACTTCCCAAATCTACAAGTCTCAATAACTTCAATGGATCTATTGACTGCAATCACTGTCCTGGGGAAACAGCTAAGGATCGAGCCAGAGATGTGGTGGGGAAATCCCAATTTGGGAGAAAGACAGGATATAAATACACTAAATGATGATGATGATGATGATGATGATATCTGAAAGCAAAATATGGCATGGGAGGGTGGGGGCTTCTCAAGAGTACTCAGTAAAGGGTGGGATTCAAGGCAAAGGAAAACGGGAAGCATTGGCAATGTGGTTTTAAATTCTCCAAGTTTATTCTTGCCAGCTACTTACAAAACCTCAAAGACCCGTTCACCTTCTTCTGCCTAAATCAATCACATGCTCCACTGGTTTTATTCTCCATCCCTGACTGATTGGTTTAACCCGCAAATCTCAGCAGCCAGGAGGAAGCCAGCAATCAAGCTCTACGAAACCCAGAGAAATGATCATGTCTTCACTTCACAAACAAACAGTTGCATCCCAATTAAAAACGTGCTAATATTGTGCAAATGACTCCTATGCCCTGCTACATATTGCATTCCGCTAGAAAATATTTATCCATTGTGTTTGAAGAGTTTCTGTTAAGAATGGCCATTTTGTGATATAAACTATGCCAAGAACAGAAAAAGTATTAGAAAAACTTTAGGACAATGTCATATAATTCAACTCATTTCAATGTTATACTTTTATTAACAACTTCACATGCAGAACAGGATGGAACGGCAACTTCTGACCTAACCAAACCAAATGCACAAGACACACCTGACTGGATGGCACTGCTGCAATAAGCGTCAAAGCACCCACAGAATCCACGTTCCGATTTCCATTCTGGGCCACAAACAGTCTTCTGGAAAAACAGCCCCGGAACACAATGATCAAGCTATCCAACTGTGCCAGCCACACACGACTGGATTGTGTTCATGAAGTACGCCACGCAACATCCATAGAAGCAAATTTCCAATAGCCATTCTGGGCCGCCAAGTGTATTCCAGTTTCTGATGCAGCCAAATGAACCAAATTCATGGGTCATACATGACTAGATGAGGTTCCAGCCCGGTTCTGCTTACTGGAAAAGGTGGGTGGATAACAACCCACCTCTTCTAGGAAGGGGAACCTGGCTGGGAATGGAAGGGCCCTCCAAGGGTCCACTGAGGGCCCCAAACACCCTCCTCCCCCTACCTCTCCCATGCCACGTCCATCATCATGGGTGTAGCAAGCATGGCTATGGCCCTCTCGCCTCTCCCTAATACTTCATCGCGCTTCCTGGTGGTACTGTATTGGCGATATTTAGTGGTACAGATTTCAGCAGCAGTGAAAAGTTAACAAACCAAACTTGCAACTCTCTGAACCGGGCCATTGTAATTGCACAACTTGTTCTGCTGTCATGTCTGATGAAATGTGCTGTCCCTTGAACTCTGTTTTATTGAGGTGATGACGGCAACCATTGCCATGCATTGTTATTTTTCTAACCCTGTCTGCTACCTACACAGCTCTCAAACTGCACAACATGATTAGGGGGATAGTGGCGCTTGATGGTACTAAAGCAACTTTGTAAAGAAAACCAAGGTCATTGTAAATTACACAGGTTTTATTTAGTCATCTTAACTGTTGTCCTCAGTTCATCTTGCTTATCATGTTTTCCATTTATTTCTCACACAGAATAAGAAAAAAATGCAGGCTTTTCTCCATTGAAAAGAAGCTGGAAATTCTAAGGACAGTTTAAAAAGGTAAAGGGACCCCTGACAGTTAAGTCCAGTCGCGAACGACTCTGGGGTTGCGCGTTCATCTTGCTTTACTGGCTGAGGGAGCCAACATTTGTCCGCAGACAATTTTTCTGGGTCATGTGGCCAGCATGATTAAGACGCTTCTGGCAAAACCAGAGCAGCACACAGAAACACCATTTACCTTGCCGCCAGAGCAGTACCTGTTTATCTACTTGCACTTTTTTGGCATGATTTCAAACTGCCAGGTGGGCAGGAGCTGGGACCGAGCAACGGGCGCTCAGCCCGTCGCGGGGATTCCAACCGCCGACCTTCTGATTGGCAAGCCCAAGTGGTTTAGACCACAGCGCCACCCGTTACTTTGTATTATTACCTGAAATGTGGATTTCACTGAAAATATGTTTTAATGTTTAATATTTTAATGTTTCTTACTTAAACTGAGCAATCTTTATAAGAGCATCTGTCAGAGGTTCTTGCGGCTACTCTTGAGTAACAACACTCCACACCTCCTTGTCTTTAAGGTGTCTTTATTGTGCATATTATTTACAGTGCAAAGAGTCTGGAAAACATATCTGCTTAGTCCAAGTCAGAACCTCGCAATGGCTTCTTTCTGTTTCACGCCCAACATAACAGCTTGGGAACCCCAAAGTGCCTCCCCCTTGCCCTTTGGGGTGCCATGCGCCAATTCCGTCATTTCCTCCCCAGCTGCTTCCTTCTCTACATGGTGTTGAGGCTCTCTCAAGCTATCAGAGCCTCTCTCCTCCCTCTCTACTTCCTGATTCCTGTAATCTTATCCGCTACTGGACTAGCTGCTCTGTGAAGAACTCGACCTGATGAGGGGGGGCTGTCCCCTATAAGCCCTCCCCCTTACAGCATCTTTATAAGAAATAGATTTTTTTTGTTAACGCAAAGGTGTTTCTTTGGAAAATGTGAATGTATCGTATGTACTTTTGCCATAGAAATGCTTTCTTTAAATAAATGACTTGTTTTCATTTTTCTTTTTCTTATGCATTTTGCAATAATCATTCTGTTTGCTTCTTCTAGTACAGCATTAATTCATGCAGCTACAGCCAAAGTGAATTGTTTTTCTCGAAAGGAAAAGTTAAGAAAGAAAGCTTCACAAACCCTTTGAGCAATTACTGCTGACATGTGATGCTTTTCAGCACCACCAAAGCAATAAACAAAAAACAATTAGGGCCAACAACACAACTGAGGATCAATGAGCGAGTAAACTTTTAAAATAGCCAAATAGTAAAACAAAGTACTAACTCTGTATGTCTCCCCCCTCCTCACCATTTTTTGGGCTTTTTTCCACGCATCCACTTCTGCCAAATGAGCTTTCCCCTTTGTTTGTCATCATTTGCCAGCTGAGTAGAACACAACCCAGAAGCTGTCCGCCACTCCCCAATTTATCCTAACCCCATAATTCCTGCAGCTATCCCAAAATTCTGCAGGTTAGTTTTCTAGGGATACCTCTACAGTGTATTGATTGGTTCATTTTAAAAATGCCCACAAAACCAAAAAGATACTTCTGTAATCTCTTTTAGTCCATCCACCCAAAAAACAAATAACTATAAAAGGTACTTGGCACACAAAAAACCACAACTATTTGTTTATAATTTGGCTGGTTTCTATGTTGTATGCCATTTCCATACAAATTGCTCATAAAACAATAGGAGAGAACAAAGGAATAAGGGAAAGCCTTCCGCTCCATGCCTTGCTTGTGAGCTTCCAGGGGTACCTGGCGGACTACATCTCAGAATGGAGTCCTTTGTTTGATATGCCTTAGTCTCACCCAAATAGGCAAGGTTTATGCTCGTGGCCAGAAAACTTCCAAGTGAAAATTTCCCCTTGCCATGCATAGCTAGATGCAGCAGATGAACAGGTCCTCGGAGGTGCCATGCATGGCGTAGGAAGTTCACCCTCAACAAATTTATGATTACTCATGTTTGTAAACAACAACAGCCTATAAAAAAACCAAGTATTCTCATGTGTGAACTAAAGCCTAAGAATAACTTTTAGAAAACATCTGAAGGCTCAGGGGTGGAAGTGAATCAGCACCCTGATTGGCCTGCAGGAACAACCAATCAGGCTCTTGGATGAAGCGAGTCAGGTCAGCAACCTGATTGGCCTGCAGGAGCAGCCAATCAGGCTGCTGGCAGAAGTGAATCCGCAACCTGATTGGCCTACAGGTGCAGCCCTGAAGTAGCCAATCATGCAAGGCCTATCAGGCATCCCCAAACTTCGGCCCTCAAGATGTTTTGGACTACAATTCCCATCTTCCCCAACCACTGGTCCTGTTGGCTAGGGATCATGGGAGTTGTAGGCCAAAACATCTGGAGGGCCGCAGTTTGGGGGTGCCTGGCCTAATCTGTGTCATCTGAGATCCATCAGTTGCAGGGGAGGGCTACATTTCTTACCTCTTCACTGGCAGAAAGAAAGGTTGGGGTCCTGGGGGTCTACTAGTGTTCACAAGGCAATTCTGCACACGCACACCAACACACACACACACACAAGCCTGGATTTCAATTTCAAAACTGTTTTTTTATTTAAATGTGGGGGGAAAGGGACAATAACTTGCAGCATCAACTGATTTGTATTGGAAAAACAAAGAAGGGTGATAACACAGGGTTAAAGGCCAACCCAGTAGTCTAATATACTATACTCCCTAAAGTCCAGACATGACAAAGAGATACGTCACATGGGCTATTGAGATCCTACAAATAACTCTATGGACAGTGGAAATTTCCCTACTTTTCCCTGCAAGATTTCTGTTGTGCTTGCACCCTGCTTGCAGGCTTTCCATCCACACGTGGTTGGCAGCTGCAAGAATAGGATGCTGGAGCAGATGAGCCTTTGGTCGGATTCAGCAGGGCTCTCTTCTCAAGTTCTTCTAAAGCCACTCCAAGTAACGTTGTTCTGTAGTTGCTGCTGAGTTGGTCCGTGTAGGTCTTCCTTTTTCAGGCATGCTGGGTTGGCTAGGCTTCTCGGTGACTGAGGTTTTGGAGAAGTGCTGAGAAAGATGAGTTCCACCACAATACAAAGCCCTCTCCATGTGTGTGTTCATAGCAGTTCTCACAGACCAGCAAGTCCTCAGACAGCAGCACTTCAACCGGGCAGAAAGGAGACTCGGGAGACACCATCTCATCTCTTTATAGAAAAGGCCTTCAGAATCTTCTCCCATCTTCGCCTCCTCCCAGCTCACGGGCTTCTTACTATTATTCTGTTTTTTAGGATCACAGTCATTCATTGGGCAGTGGGAATAACATCCAACCAAATGTAGCTTTTGCAGCCTGATCATTTTACACGAGTCCGTGTACTCTTAATTCACACGTAAATGGACTTATTCCCAAGTGATTAAGCTCTTTTAGGGGTTCAGCCTCCTGCCTGCAGTACGTCCAACCCTAGGAACATTTGCTCCAAATTAAGTTCCACTGATTCCAGTGGTTTGCACCCAAGTAAAGGATCATAGAATTGCAACCCCCAAAGTGTGATCCTATGCATATTTACTTAGAAGTAAGTTCTATACTGTTCAATGGCTTTTGTCCCGAGTAAGTATATGTAGGATTGCAGCCTCAGCACCCACACTTTCATGGGAGCAAGCCTCATCGGACTTACTTCTAAGGAAATATCCACAGAGATCAGCTGCATGTCTTGTAAGATTCATTCACACTGAATATATGTCACTGTCAAGTGGGTCTGAAAGTATGGCAGCAGCCATCCTAAAGGAGCAGAAGTTCCCCATTCCCCAAAAGGAGCCTCAGTTATTCTTCCTTATGACTAGATCATGAGCGGCTATGTCTCCTGGCCATGGAGAGAGTCAACTCCGCTTTCTTTTCCCAGAGTTTCTCATCTCCTTGAAAAATTGGCTTGCAATCCTAACCCCACTTTCATGGGAGAAAGTCCCATTCTATTCCTATAAAAGGAAGTGGGAGTCTTCTCGGCTTTATTTCCCTTTTCATTAACTTCTGGCCTCCCCAGGGCTGACCTGGGATGCCTTCGTTTTGTTCTTGTTGCACATGAAAAGAGTTACACCTGAATAGCACCTGCTTAAACAACACTTTGATCAAAAAGGGGGAAAGGTACACATTCACACCCTCAAACTTTTGCTTATACTCTTTGGCTAGAGAACTGCAATACTAGAGGATGAGGTGAAGGAAGTGGCAGCCAGCTGCCTAAATCAGATCGGACTAGTTATCTTCAGGCAAGTGGATGGTTTCTGATCTGCCAGAGGGCAGAAACATCTTCGTAGTTAATACACACACACACACACACACACACACACACACACACACACGTATTATTGTGGATGAGGTGGGTAGCGTCGCTGAAAAATCCTTGGGCCGGTGCCTGAGGCCGTTGGCGTGGTAACCTGTTAAAGAAATAATTATGTTGAATTTCTAACACAAACCCTTCAAAAATAATGCAGCCCAGAAGCACATGGAAGATAAATAAACACTTGCACATGCAACCCATTTGGATACAAAGCCTGCATTTTCATGCATTTTATAGGCATGGATTTTGAGATGCTTAACAGAATTTTAGACACGCACCCTCTCAGGTAGTCTTAGCTCTCCCTCTACAGTAGGCACGATGGCAGGGCCAGCCTTGAGCACAGCTCTACACTCAAACCAGTGGAACAAGGCACCTGCATCAGAGCTTTTGACAAAGGACTCTTGCAATATGGTAACTGTCCATGAAACCAGCCCAAACCAGACTGAATCCCTTATCACCCCTGACTACGAGCCAAGCTCTCAAGGAACTTGATAGTGCAAACAGGGTTCAGCAGACTTTTTCAGCATCCACTGTCCCTCAGACCTTGGGGGCGGGGGGCGGACTATTTTGGAAACAAAAATGAATGAATTCCTATGCCCCACAAATAACCCAGAGATGCATTTTAAATAAAAGCACACATTCTACTCATGCAAAAACACCAGGCAGGCCCCACAAATAACCCAGAGATGCGTTTTAAATAAAAGGACACATTCTACTCATGTAAAAACACCAGGCAGGCCCCACAAATAACCCAGAGATGCGTTTTAAATAAAAGGACACATTCTACTCATGTAAAAACACCAGGCAGGCCCCACAAATAACCCAGAGATGCGTTTTAAATAAAAGGACACATTCTACTCATGTAAAAACACCAGGCAGGCCCCACAAATAACCCAGAGATGCATTTTAAATAAAAGGACACATTCTACTCATGTAAAAACATGCTTATTCCTGGACCGTCCGCGGGCCGGATTGAGAAGGCAATTGGGCCGAATCCAGCCCCCAGGCCTTAGTTTGCCTACCCATGGTCCAAGACATGGGGAGGACACCAGGTTGCAGAAGGCTGAAGAAGGAGGGATGCCTGGCCTCACCCAAGAAAACAATTCTTACATTGCTGCTGCTGCGGTTGTTGCCATCATTACTAGAGTTTATTTGTATACAACAGAAGAAGAAGAGAAGAAGAGTTTGGATTTGATATCCGCTTTATCACTACCCGAAGGAGTCTCAAAGCGGCTAACATTCTCCTTTCCCTTCCTCCCCCACAACAAACACTCTGTGAGGTGAGTGGGGCTGAGAGACTTCAAAGAAGTGTGACTAGCCCAAGGTCACCCAGCAGCTGCATGTGGAGGAGCAGGGAATCGAACCCAGTTCACCAGATTACAAGTCCACTGCTCTTAACCACTACACCACACTGGCTCTCTACGCTACACTACTCTCTACACTACAACATTGTAGGAACGCACATGCACAGAAGCCATACCTCAGCAGGACGGTAAAGTGGAACTGCCCCTCCTCTTGGCGGTGGAGGCACATGATCAGGGATGCAATGTGGGGAGAAAGTAGCCTGAAACATGAAGCAGAAGAGCCAAGGTGTGAAAGCCAGCGAAGATGCCAGGATCCCTTGCCTGGGGGGGGGGGGAAGGGGCAGCAGAACCACCTGAAATGCAGGGCATTAGTAGAATTGGCCAAGTTGACTGGGAAATTAAGGGAGCAAAGAGATCAGAAACCTCAAAAAGAGTGGAGTAAATTTGTGGAATATCTAGAAATGCACTGTAAATCATTAAAGACACTTACAGGCTTGACATAATACCTACAACAGTAAATATAGTGTGATATCTAAGATGTGGACAGAAAAGAAAAATTATGGAAATAAAAGAGAAGGAAAGTGTATGATTTAAGAATAGAAGCTATAAAACCAAATGGGTGGGAAGAGAAGGAGAAGTAGAGTTCGGCAGAACCATCAGAGTGTATGAAGGTAGTTGGGAGTGGGAATGTACAAATAATTGTTTGGTGATGGTCTGTATATGTTATTTTGTATGTGATAAGTTTATTTTTTTAGGGACCCAGGTGGCGCTGTGGGTTAAACCACTGAGCCTAAGGCTTGCTGATCAGAAGGTCAGTGGTTCGAATCCCTGTGACGGGGTGAGCTCCCATTGCTTGGTCCCAGCTCCTGCCAACCTAGCAGTCCGAAAGCACGTCAAAATGCAAGTAGATAAATAGGAACCGCTACAGCGGGAAGGTAAACGGCGTTTCTATGTGCTGCTCTGGTTTGCCAGAAGCGGCTTTGTCATGCTGGCCACATGACCTGGAAGCTATACGCCGGCTCCCTCGGCCAGTAAAGCAAGATGAGCGCTGCAACCCCAGAGTCGGTCACGACTGGACCTAATGGTCAGGGGTCCCTTTACCTTTACCTTTTAAGTTTATTTTTATGTTTATATCTGAGAAAATAACAAAAATCATTTGAAAAAAGAAAAAGAAATGCAGGGCATTATATTTGGAGAAATGCTCTCAAAGCAGCTGGATTTGCACTTCTGCCAACACGGATCCAGAGGAGCAGTTTTCCAAAGTTGAGGCCTCTCCTCACAAGGAACATGTTATTTCCCCCCTGCTTTCTCTCACCTGGCCTCCGGCATCTGGAAACATGGAGCCTTCCCCACTGCTGTGGCCTAGTGGAGTTTTGGCCCCTGTGACGAAAAAAGTGCAATGAGATTATTTCAGTTTGTCCAAGGGGGCAGCCCCCTTTGCCTTTTACCACTCCCCACAAAAGCTTCTACAAAAGACTGGCGTATCCTCCAGAGTTACTTTGCGGGGCTCCTATGGGCCACAGCAAGGTTCATAAACAAACAGGCTTTATTACCACCTGTCAGGAACAGATTCCGCAACAAACACAGAAAGATACTTACCAAGAGAGCTTTGGGGGAGAGGGTTGCCACCTGTGGGCGGCAGGTGAGGAACACCTGGAGGAGGAAGTACTGCAGGCCTCGTCTCATTCACAGGAGGAAGGGAATGTTGCTGCTGCAGAAAGGAAATAATATATCAGTGATGGAGCAAAGTATAATTTACCCGCAGTTTACCTTTGTTAGGATCCCAACAGATTCCCCCACTACTTCTTTTTAAATGCATTTTTTAAAATGATCCCTCAGTACTAGCTCCTGTACTTCCCTTTTTTGGGGGGGAGGGGGTTCCCTAACTTTTGTTGTGTACTTTCACAAACTTGTAGTACTCCCAAACATGCTGATACCTCCCTCTGGTTTCTTCATTTGCCTGCAACCCTGTTGGCAATCGCCAACTGAGCTTGCTGTTAGAGGAGCGGATCATTATTTTTTGACCACCATCGAGGAAACTTATGACAGGCCACATGGCTGCAGGCTCACCATAATGACATGGGGAATTGGGAACAGAATACAGGATTTGAGGAGGCATCTTTCAGGGGAGACAACCCTGGAAATATGAAGCAAGGTCTAATAAAGCTGTTCACAAATGTCCCCAACCCCCCAACCCCCCAGAACACTTGGGTGTTGCTGAAGTTATTGGCAGGCCGGTAAAGGATTATTCAGCCTGTTGTAGCTCAATTGTAATGCACTGTGATAATGCTATATGATTTTTAATTGCGTCTTTAATGCCTCTTTTATTTCATATATTGTATTTTACTCTACTACAATTTGAATCCCACAGAATTCAAACTGTAATACAATAAAACACATTGGAGGAAATACAAGAAGCAATTTTTAAAAAGTACAATTGGAAATCAATGTGAATATTTAACATATGGATGTGCCATTTCCCATCTACAACCACAAATCCACAGTTTGGGAAACCCTGGTCTGATAAAACTGAGAAGTCAGAGTTCCAGCAGATGAACGTCAGTAACTTGGACAATTCCCTAATCCTTTTCCATCACTCCTGTTCACTCCTCCTCTGGCATTCCTGAACTGTGCCCCTTCCTCTTCCTTTATTCTGTTATAGAATCATAGACCCAAGGGTCATCTAGTCCAACCCCCTGCGATGCAGGAATATCAGCTAAAGCGTCAATGACAGATGGCCATCCAACCTCTGCTTTAAAAACTCCAAGGAAGGAGAGTGCACAACCTCCCAAAGGAGCCCGTTCCACTGGTGAACAGCTCTTGCTGTCAGAAAGTTATTCCCGATCTTTAGCTGTAATCTCCTTTCTTGCAACTTGAAGCCATTGGTTCGAGTCCTACCCTCCAGAGCAGGAGAAAACAACCATGCTCCTTTCTCTGTGTGACAGCCCTTGAGATATTTGAAGATGGCTATCATATCTCCTCAGTCTCCTCTTTTGCAGGCTAAACATACCCAGCTCCTTCAATCGTTCCTCATACCGCTTGGCTTCTAGACCTTTGATCACCTTAGTTACCCTCCTCTGCCCATGTTCCAGCTTGTCAACATCCTTCTTAAATTGTGGTGCTCAAAACTGGATACATTATTCCAGTTGTGGTCTGACCAAGGCAGAATAGAGTGGTAGTATTACTTCCCTTGATCTGGACACTAGACTTCTGTTGATGCAGCCTAGAATAGCATTAGCTTTTTTTGCTGCTGCATCACACTTTGACCCATGTTAAGCTTGTGGTCCACCAAGACCCCTAGATCATTTTCACATGTACTGCTAGTACGCCAGGTGTCTCCCATATTATATTTGTGCAGCTGGTTCTTCCTTCCTAAGTGCAAACCCTTACATTTATCTCTAATGAAATTCATTTTGTTAGTTTAAAAGCCCGGGTCTGTTGTTTCAGTCCTTGTCAAAGAATTCTAAATGCGATGTGAATTACTGAACAGACAAAATCTATGCAAAATATCTTCCTCCGCCTAACTTTTTAAAGCACAGGACTGGCCTTGCTTCATTCCAAGAGCATACTGTATAATCCTAGTTGTTTTTAGCTTATTGATGATTTTATATTTTGAATGATTTAAAAAGTTGTTCTATGGTTTTTACTGATAATTCTGGGTTTTCACTGATCATTTTATTGTTCTTGTTGTAAATGCTTTGGAGGTTTTTTAAAAAAACATTCAGAAGTGGTGTATATAAATTATGAAATAAAGTAAGTAATTGTAGACATTGGGATTGAGAGCTGCTATCCGTTACTTCTGCCCCTGTTTGCTCTCACACCCTTCTTTCCTTTCCACTATATTTCTGATACAGCAATTTTAAGTCCACCAATGTCTCATGACCATAGCTGCCAAGTACCCCGTTTTCCCCGGGAAACCCCCGTTTTTACTTAACTTTTCCCGGTGGTCCCCCATATCACTTCATCTCCCGTTTTTCTCCGTTATTTTCTCCTGCCGATGGCCATTTTTTCCCTTTCCGATTTGCCCTTCTATTGCCACCAAAAATGGCCACCGCCGGCTTCAAAGTCGCATCTACGCATGTCTGGAAGTGCATGGAAGCGAGTTCCGGTGTCGGCGGTGGCCATTTTTGGTGCCCATAGATGGGCGGAGCGATACCGGAAGTTGCGTCGACGCACTTCCTGACATGCGTACAAGCGACTTTCGAAGCTGGCGGTGGACATTTTTGGTGCCCATAGAAGCGCAAAGCGACACCGGAAGTTACGTCGACGCAACTTCTGGTGTCACACGGCTGCCGGTCCCGGATTCTGCAGTCCGGGACTTGGAAGGTAAGCTCATGACACCAACACACAACAGGCACTTATGAACTACTACACTCCTTGCATGGATCTGTGGCAGCCGTTTTCAGGCTGTGCACCAGAGAACCCTGAGCCCCCGTGGATGTTTATCAGTGTGCAGACCACAATGGTAGTTGTTAGGAAATGCTGAGGAACTTTGGGTGTGGGGTGCAGGTTCTTCTGATTATTGCAGCAAGCAGGAAATTCCTCTTAAAGAGATTCTGCATTACTTGAGAATCTGGAGCAGCAGCAGATGGTACCTTCTTGGAGGGCTCAGCTTCTTTAGAGGGTTTAGATCGGAACCAACGGAACCAGCCAGACTCAGAGGCCTGGAAAAATAGAAAGGGAGGGATTCAACACTGTGCTATTGCAAATGTTGCATCTGCACAAGCATATCAGCTTGCCAGACAGAACAACACACACACACCCTTTTCCCTGAGCTCCTGTTCTGCAGGTTCTCCAGGTCCCTTCAGAGCCAATTTCAAAGGGGTGCGGGAGCCCTGTTGCACAAGGAGAAGCTCTCTTGCAGGGCTTCCGCTGGCAGAGTTTGGAAGGCGAATCCTGCCCAAAATCTTGAGTAAGAGAGCTGGTAGCTTTTTCTTCCTTCAAGAAGAAGCACCAGAAGAGGGTGGAGAACACAGAGAGGCACAAATACGGTAGCTATGTAGACAGTCATTTCTTTTGCAAGGCACACATACTTTTACAAATAAATAAATATCCTGTTTTGCTCTGCCTGAACACAATAAATGTCCCAAATTCTTAACTCAGTTTCACATATGACACCAAGAAGAGCATGTGAGGCATGTTCTCCCTCTCCCTCCCTTCTCTCTCTCTCTCTCTCTCTCTCTCTCTCTCTCTCTCTCTCTCACACACACACACACACACACACACACACACACCTAATACAGGACAGAATGTGGAAGACAAATGAATGTGAAGTTCTAGCCATAGATTTTATGTTCCTATTATAGAAGCAGAAGTCTGTGAAAATACCCTTAGACTTTGCAAGAGAATATCAAGGAGATGAAGGAAACCCCAATCACACCTCTTGGTGACACAGGAATATAAGCAATGCCTTACTGGATCAGACCACGGTTCGTGTTGCCCATTATTCAGCTTCCAACAGATGCCATTCGGGTGCTTCCTCCGGGAAGCCTCCAAGCAGGGCGCGAAGTTCAGCAGCCTTCAACTGTTGCCCTGCTATCTGCCATTCAGAGCAATGCTGCCTCTCAACATGGAGATTCCATTTAGCTACCATGGCTAATAGAATCTTGTTGCCTCATCCTGACAATGGCAATCTAAATCTTCTTTTAAAGCCATCTAAGCTAGCAGCTATCACCATATCGTGCAGCAGGAGACACCGTTGAGGGGCAGAGACACTTCCCAGCTGACCTCCCAGCTGGTGAGCCACTGCTGTTTACCAGGCGGAATGAGATCAGCCCAGTGAAAATGCCCTAGTGAGCCACTCAGGCATTCCTGCCAGCGCATTTACACTGCCCTTTCCTCCCCACCATCTCTCCCCTCCCGCTCCCAGTAAGTGGCAGTGACTCCGCTGCTGGGAGGTCTGGTAAGTGCTTCTGCCCCACGCCCTCACCACACCGTCTGCTGCTGGTATGTTCAAGACAAAGAACCCCATACATTAAGACTACAAACCCTATGCATACTTACCTGCCCATAAGCCCCACTAAAACACAGCAGGAGTCACTTCTGAGGAAACATGTATAGGACTGGGCTGTACTTAAATGCTGCGTGAAGTTCTATATGAATTAATTAATTGCACGATGGGAGCGTCTCCTCCCCCATCGTTCTGCCCGGACACTGAGGTCCAGCGCCGAGGGCCTTCTGGCGGTTCCCTCACTACGGGAAGCCAAGTTACAGGGAACCAAGCAGAGGGCCTTCTCGGTAGTGGCACCCACCCTGTGGAATGCCCTCCCACCAGAGATCAAAGAGAATAACAATTACCAGACCTTTAGAAAGCATCTCAAGGCAGCCCTGTTTAGGGAAGCTTTTAATGTTTGATGGATTTCTGTATTTTAATATTTTGTTGGAAGCCACCCAGAGTGACTGGGGGAACCCGGCCAGATGGGAAGGGTATAAATAATATATTAATTATTATTATTATTATTATTATTATTATTATTATTATTATTATTATTATTCTCCCAGCCACCTGAAAGGTGAATTAGACCTTGATCATGGCTCTAAATCCAAGAGAACATGATTCTGTCCTTCCTAATCTGCTGCAAAGCAGATATGAAATCCTGTGGGCCTCGGCATATTTTTCAGACACCGCAGATGCCCTTCTCAGTCAGATGTCTCACCTTTGCTTCTTTCTGTTCTGTTTCATCCTGTGGTAGCTTCTCTGATGTGGCTTCCTCCCCTGGTGCTTCTGGGAGCTGTGGGATATCCTCAGCCATGGATATTGTGGAACTCTCAGAAATGGTCCGGGTCCGGGCATTTAAAGTGTTCTGGCATCAAGAAGAAAACATGGAGCAGGTTCTCTTGACTGAAAAAAACTGCGTGGCTTCATCTGACCGGTTTATACTCTAACCTTATCCCCTAAGGGCCTCTTCCTCACCATCACAAGGGTCCTGTGAGACAGATCAGTATCGCTCCCGTGGGAGCGGAGAGGACCAAATGAGGCTGGAACATGGCAGCCTCGGACAAGTCACAAAGCAAGTCCTGCTGTGACAGAGTTGGGACATGAGCCCAAGTTTCCTGAACCCACTTTCTTTTTGAAATTGCTGTATAGTTTAAAGAAAAAATTAAAATGTCGTATAACCATAAAAGCAACAGCTCTCCCCTGGCATTCTACTACACCACATGGCTCAGTGTTTGTTTATTTAATAAAATAATGCTTGATTGTTTAAAAACAAAAAAACACATGCACACACCTCAAAGCAGTTTACAAAAAGATTAAAAGCAATGCAGTACAATCAAGAAAAATTCACAACCCTACTTTAAAACATACAAAAGTTAAAGTACTGAAACAGGTTAAAATTCCCTCCATTTTCTAAGCATCTGGGTTGGCTTGTCTAAACAAGAATGTTTTCAGCAGGCACAAAAAAGAATCAGAGTAGGAAGGGACCCCGAGGGTCATCTAGTCCAACCACCACCACCACCACCCTGGGATAATGCAGGAATCCTGCCCACAGCCTTCCCTGGTGGGCTCAAACCACCAACCTTCTACTTAGCAGACAGACGCACAGTCCCATTGTGTCATCATGACTAGGAGAGATTCAATTCAGTTCACATTGGAAGGAGAGGTTTATCGAATTTTGACTTTCCAAAACAATATGACAATTGAAACACAACTGTTCTTCGAAATTCATACTTTATCCAGATTTTGTGATGCAGCTCTCCAGCCATCCAAAGTTCACAAAAGTGACTGTATTAGGTGAAAGTGTGCATCAAAACCTAACATGCTAGTGAAAATAGCATTGAAAAAACAGGTCAACAATGCATATGAAGTGGTGTTTATTAGGAGCAATTTGCACAAAAATGTTGAAGAATGTTCGTGAGCATCTATTAAAAGGAAATCCACAAATTGCTTCAGAAAGGTGGTGAACTAAATTTAAGATTGGATTAAAATGAGAAACGTAGAGATCCTTCCACCCCTAACAGCCACTGAAAGCCTTATCCTCTGTGGATTTGCCTAATCCCACTTTAAAGCCTTATCACCCTATCTTGTGGCAGTGAGTTCCATAGTTCCTGCTACCCCCCTCCCCAAACTCTCACCTGATGCTCCGGAATGCTCTCCTGATCACCCAAGAAGTGGTACGGGCCACAGGATTCCGCGGTGCCCCCTGCAGATTACACCAGAACAGGTTTTATTGTACCCACCAGCCAAAGTCCGGAGTTCAAAATGGCAAGAGCTGTTAGGAGGCATTTCAGTTCCCTGGAAATGGCCTCTGGAGCCAAAGCGTCCAGGACACAAACACTGCCAGGTACAAACAAACAAAGGCAGAAGCAGGAAGCGAACTCTTATGCCGTTCCACAAAAGCAGAGACCTGCTTTGCTCACTGCTCACCGCCCAATCCTAAGCATGTCTTCTGGGAAGCAAGTCCTACTGGTTTCAATAGTGCCTGGTTGTATGTTGGGACAGGGCTCCTATGCCTTTTAAAAAAACCAGCCCGAGAGGTTGAAATTTTTACAGGTGAAGGGTTCTCCATCATATAGACTGTCAGGCAGCTGTTAAATGCTTAGGAGCCCCTCTACCTGCAAAAGAGGATCGGCAATAGAACCCTGTTGTATCACTGGTTCTTTTGCCCACCCTCCGCCCTGGTCATCTTAAATATATCTGTGCCCCCCAGCAGGACTGGAGACAGAGGAAGTGGGAAAGGGCATGGCTTGCCTTATCTCCCAAGGCCACCAAAATCAATAATTTTTTAAAAAAATGCAATATATGTTTTCCAGATGGAGACCATGCACACACCATCGCAATCATTTCAACCGTCTCTTAACCTGGTGGTTGGTGTGAGGAGAAGTCAGCTGGATGTCCTCCAGGAGGGGAAACGTAACCCTGGCCACTTCCTGGAAGACGAGTCTCCAAAGCCACATCAGTTGTATCTACAGGAGGCCCAGGATAGAAATGCCTTCTCTGTCCCACATCTGGCTGGTCCTGAGATGAGTCCCCGGGTGGCAGGTAAGTCGAAGGATGAGGCTCCAGATCCTTCAAGCAGCCTTGGCTTTGTGCAAACTCAGATCGGGGAGCCAGATCTGGATAATGTTAAGATTTGATGGGTAAGATCAGTATATTTCACCCATTTTACTCCAAGGCTACAAATGAGATACTTCAAGCAAGAATGCCAATAGCTATTAGATAAGAATGTCTGAGGAGCTGAACCCAACCCTTTTATTATTCCCACTTACTGTTTCCATCAGAAGCCAGTCTCTTAGAGTTCAGATAAAGCATGAAGGAAAAGGGCTTCTCCTTTTATTTGTCCACAGCATCTGGTATTCAAAGGTTAGCTGCCTCTTACCATGGAAGTTCCATTTAGCTACCTGTTAGAAAGCCTATATTCTACGAATATGCTTCAGTTATATTTTCAACTTTTTTAAAAAAAACTTTCAGAGACTGGGACCGAATATCTGGGAACTTTAGTAGCGGATCCTGTTAAAACTCCTCAGAATCTTTAGATTATTTTTTCCAATATATTTATTGAAAGGTTTTTAGAATACAGAAGGAAAAAGAGAAATAAGAAAAAATGAAAAATAAAAATGAAAAACCAAAAAACAAAATACAAAGGAAAAAGGAAAAAATGGAAGAAAAAATTCAATCTAATTAATATCCCTCAATTATAACCAATTCCGACTTCCCCGTCCCAACCTTTCCGAGTCCAATTTTATCCCCAAATATACAGCTTCCAGATTGTTACAAAAATAAAACTTTTTAAATTCATTGTTCATCTCTAAAACATCAAAAAATTCAACTTTTCTTATATATAGACATTTAAATCTTATTTATCTATTAAATTTCCCCATTAGCCTCTAATTTCTCCTCAAAAATGCTTCCTTTAATTATCAAATCTCATTTTCTTTCCCTCATTTGCCTCTATGTCTAACCCCCCCCCCCTGGTTTCGGTTCCCCCAGATGCCTCGACTAGCTCCTTAAAATTTCCGATTTCAAACCTATATAATCCGTCCATGAATTAATCAAAAAACATTTTCATCCAATCCCTGTTCTGACCCATTCCAATCCCCCCAACCCCCTTTTCTTCCTTCCATGCCTCTTTATTATCACTTCCCCAGCCTTCCAAATCTTTAGATTTGGACAGTAGTGGAAACCCCCAGCTTGACAGACCACTGATCCAGCTAACGTTGCAATCCTCCCCATAAGACTCATTGAACTCTCCTGGGCTTTATGCAAAAGCATACATACAGAGGAAGCAAACAGGCCTTCTGAAGGGCTTGTAGACTTTAGATCCCTTGTCCAATGAAGGCTAGAGACAGGAAGAACAGAATGAGACCCTCAGAAACAGCCAAAGCCAAGCCCCTTTTAACCTATTCCGATGCATTTATTGCCTGAGCAACAGGGTCCACCAGTGTTCAGATTTCAGGGCATCCTTTAAGGATACCAATAGGCTTCTGCAAGTCATACTTCCAGGTAAGTCTTTGAACCCAATCCAATAGCAGAAAGGAACAGTCTCAGATGTGCCAGAATAAATCTAAAAGGGATTCATTTAACCGGCCCCAGTACAGCTGTGTGCTCCTTTCTATGAACACACACCACTGTTCATCCTTTCGTTCTTTTACCTGGTGTTGATCCACTGGTTCTGGGAAATTCCAGCTGGGTGCTTTGGGCATTGCAAAGACTTCCTTCCTCCTTAAATGAGACAAGAGAGGAGAAGAAGAAAAACAGGTTAAACAGAGCTTGGAGCCAAGTGGGGGCAGTTCTGGGGCAGCAAGCAAGAAGGCAGATGAAGTGCCAACAAGGGACAAGTCACAGAGGCCACGGACAAACCACCAGGGCTCAACGTGAACAGTCTCCATCACCCACCATTGAGAGGAGGTGGAAGTGGAAGGGCTTGTCAGAACTCTACATAGCGATCCCAATTACATCCCCTGAACAAAGTAGCACACCCAGGGGGTCACCCGTCTTCTGCCCTTTAGGGGCAGTTCCACAGATCTCTGCAGATAAATCTTCTGCTCATCAATGCAAAATGTATACGCGACACTCTCCAACATCAGGATGGCACTGGAAGTGGTATACAACCACGAGAAAACAACGTGAAGCCAAAACAAGTTTTTACTGAAAGCAGCCACATCACTGAAGCCGAGGGAGGGAAACTAACAGAGGAGAGGCAAGATTCTGGCGCCAGAGTGACAATGGAGGCATGGCCTCGCCCGTCCGTCATGGGGAATGGTATTCAGAGGAGTACTATTGCCTGACAACGGAGACACATTCCCTGGTCTTCCCAAAGATGGCAGACTTGCAGGAGGTGGAGCAGGAAGCAGGAAGTCTGTGTTTTCTGCCTCACATAGTAAAACGGGCTTTGGATGCCATGTGCCTCGAGGACAGCCTGATTCTCTCCAGCTTAATCCAAATGGCCAGAAAGAGCTAGATCACAAATCAGTCCATCTACACCCCACCCAAGCAGTCTTACCTCCCACTGCCGACATCTGGTTCGCAGCTCTGAAAGCCAACCCGGTTCCCAAGTGGCCTCTTGCACAGGCTTCTCCAGCAGGCAGGGGTCAGAGAGTTTCAGGCGCTCTGCCAGCTGTGTGATTGGGAAGAAGCGAGGAGAGGAGCAGTTAGTTCACAGGATCCAGAGTCACAGCTCCAAACAGTCAGCAGAGGGCTCTTTAAGTTAGGTGGCAAAAGAGGATTTTTCTAAAGGGGGGAGGGGGGGAAACCAAGCAAGAGATGTTAATTCTGCCTTCAAGAGGTCTCTAGGACAAAAACTCTTCTTTTGATAATACCAAGGGGGAAATACTGATCCTCTCAGCACCATTCCAGAAGGCCAGTTGTGGTTACTGGGAGCAGAAGATGGGATGGTGAGTGAAATCATTGATCCATCTAGCTTAGCCTAACCTATTGCTTTTTGATAACACTGACATGGTGCTTAACTGCATTCTAGAAGGCTCACCTGTCTTCTCCAAACATTCAAGCTGTGGGGGAAAATGTGAGCGTAGCAGCATCTTCCTCCACTGGCCTTGGGATATAGCTCAGCTGGTTAGAACATGGTGCTGGTAACCCCAAGGTTGCAGGTTCGATTCCCCTATGGGACAGCTGCATATTCCTGCATTGCAGGGGGTTGGACTAGATGATCCTCAGGGTCTCTTCCAACTCTACAATTCTATAATTCTCCTTCCCCCCCCACCCCCAAACACAGCAGTTGTGTGGATTGGGCCAGAGTGTGTGGATTGGGAAAGAGTGTGTCACAGCTGCAACATCACTTGTGCAGGACCAAGAAGCTGGGCCCACAGAGAACATCACCCAACAGCCCCCCAAATCTGACATGCGAATTGGATCTGCCACCTGCCTATACCTGGTGACTCCACTACCTAACATCTCAGAATGTCCCAAATGGCACATTTCTGTCCCAGATTTTGCCCCACAGAATCAAAAGCAGCCACAGAAAACCAAGACTTGTCTCCACAAGAGCTACGCTTGCTTAAATTACTTCTCTAAATTGCAGCGCTTATCCCACCTGTGACAACTCTCTCCGAATTCAGCAATTATTAGCAGGTTATTCATGTCATTCGCTCCTCACAAGAAATGTGTTTCTGGGAACATGTCAGGCCACTTCTCAAATTCCAGGGCTTTCAGCCATTCGTGTTAATGTATGTGCGAAACACAGATTAGGCAAATGTGATTATCATCAAATGAAACATTAGAAAGGAATTAACAGCTCAGCCTGTAACTAACTGAGCTACTTAAGCCCTGTGCCATTTCTGTAATTTGTGCTGTTTCTGATTTAGCCATCTTTCCTTCCATTTATTCTGAATATTTATACAGCTGCATCCTCTATGGAGGGCAAACGGAGGTTGTTTGCTACAGACTGACATAATTTCAGGTCTCCTCCTCAATCATCTGCTGAACAAGCCCACGATGAGGCTGACTCCCAAGTAACGCCCCTTCTTGGGATACAAGTGTTTGGGCTTCTTGAAGTCACAACTGAGTGGGGCTGCTGGAGCCTTTTCTGTGCAGGGCTGCCCCAGGGAAGTGTTTGGAAACATGGGCTGGTTCAAAACACGGCACCCAAGTCGTTCACAGGAACTGGCCATTGTGAGAATAGCACACCTGTAATCAGATCCCTCCCCATAAACAGAGCTAAAGGAATCAGGCACATAAACAGGTGTGTTCCTACAAAAGACACTTGTGTCCACATATACAGTACTGTCTTAGTCTGTATAGCATGTGCTATCCCACCCTTTAATCTGGCTTGCATAAAACCTGTGTGGCCTACAATTGTGCTCCTATAGAAACAGAAACCGTTATTTAAGACGAGACCTCGGGAACCACGTGGAATTTCAACATACTGTACTTTGGTAGTTTTTGTAAACGGATGACCCACTCTAGAAGACAGCTGGCTCCACTTGCCCAGGGATTTACTGTATTTATTGTGAGACAAGGAACACTGGATGGTGCCAGAGATTGACTATATATAAAAAAAATTCATTTCAAAGGGATCTCATTTTAGGGGTGCAGTCTATATTGAGGGGAGGTTTCTATTCAAAACCAATACTGTGATTTAGGGGTTGGAATAACTGCTGGCATAAAGCAGAAACTCATCCAAGATTTGCTATGCTCTTCTGCCATTTACATAGCTTAAAAGGGAAGGTGAGGCAACAGTTGGGCACAAAATCGTCCCTTAAAAACGGTAATGGTCAGAAACCAGTGGAGGTTGTGTCACACTTCAAAAGAAAACTCCACTGCGGCGGTAAATTTATACATGAATAAATCCATTCTCACACGATGACGCTTGCGCTCGGGAAGGACGGGGCATGTCTAGCTCGCTGTGGAAAGATATGAGCATTCACCTTGCCAGTTCATCACCAGTTTGTAATAAGGATCAAGCTCTCTTGTGACATGAAGTGCATGGCTTTTCCTCACAACTCAAAGCCCACCTTGATCACTTGCTCCAGGAGGACAGGGTACGTGTTCTGCTTCTGAGCAAGAAGCGCTGTCCCTGCTGCTTCGCAGTAATGCAAGGCCTGGGCAGGGAGGCCACAGTCCACCAGGCGAGAGGCATAGATCATCTTGTACACCTGCAAAAGAGAATTGGGGTCAAAAACAACGTGTACAGATTGCAGGGGGAGAGGAGGAATGAGATGCAATTGGGGGGCACCCTGTTCAGGTTGCTGTGGAGAGCTGAGTCACCGAAAAGTAATCAGATAACCCTCTTTCCACTTTTGCAGGAGAGCAGCAGTCCCGCAAAAGTGGCAGGATAGAGATTTGGGGCAGACCTCATCAAAACAGCTCATGCACCTGAAGGCCGGCTTACATGATGTTAAGTTCTTTTAAAGTGTTTACAGCAGGCATCCCCAAACTTCGGCCCTCCAGATGTTTTGGACTACAATTCCCATCATCCCTGACCACTGGTCCTGTTAGCTAGGGATCATGGGAGTTGTAGGCCAAAACATCTGGAGGGCCGCAGTTTGGGGATGCCTGGTTTACAGTTAAGTTCGCTGTAGTGTACTGGCTAGGAGACAGCTGTGGAACAAGAAACTCTTATCTCTTAACCTGAAGATAGTGTTATGAGTTTGGGGTGGGGGGCAGAGGCCTGGGCCCACTTGTATTTCATGAATCCGGCATGAATTCAATTCCCGGAATAGCCAGTCTAGCTTCCTGGTGAAGTAATGGCCCTCTAAGAAGTGGTTCTGTGCCAGATATCAGATGGCTAGGCCTTCCTCCCTCAACTCACTGAGAGTTAGAAAGCCAAAAGCCAGAGTTGAGAGTTGAGTTGTGTGAGCTATAAGTTAGAAGCTGGCAGGCTGCAGGCTGGGAGGCTCACTGGAGGCTCAGGTTGTTTATATGTGTAAAGAAACCATATATCATAAAAACACCACAGTCTCTCCTGTGCCTTATTCCAAGGGAACCGAATCCTGGGTAAGTTCCTAGAACCCCTGGAATCTTGCACAGCTTGGAGATTGGGCAACAATAGAAAGGCAGATCCCTCTTAAAAACCAGGTTTGCACGTCACACTAAGCTAGAGGAAAGGGCTTCAGCCTGGGGTGAAGTCTAGTCTAAGGGCTTTGTCTATAAACCCTTATTTACTAGCTCTTAATAACTCAGCAAAATTTGCCAAGGCAAATTCACTTTATGGATTCAGTCTGCTTGATTCAGCTACCACAGAAGGGGTGTGAAGTGTGATCTGCAGCAGATAAAATGGCCAGAGGTGAAGAATAAGCAGCCCCTCTCTCCCCATTCCCGACCCCAATCACTCATCCTCTGCTCAAGATTGCAGCCTCCACAGCGGCTTTTGATCTGTCAAAAATGTCAGGGGGAAATTAAATGTGATTGAGCATCAAGCATCGTTGGGTCCTTTAAAATCCTGCCAAAGGCCAGGCAAAGAGGTTTGATTCCTCCTGCCCTTGTGATAGACAGGACTATTTTACTATTTTAATCATGCATTTTAAAGGGCACTTCCACAAATGAGGCTTCGGCCTAGTAATGATGTATTGCATTTATCCTACAAGCTGAAACAGGTTGTATACCAGGGCCAGCCCTGCTACAAAGCAACTTAGCTCTGTTCTTCAGCGTTACTCCCCCAAACCCTGCCAGTTATGGGAGGCAGGAATGGGGATTAACATTGACCCTCCCATAACAGCTAACCCAGATAATAAGGGGTGGGGAGAAACTCCAGTGAAAGGAAGGGGGGAGAATAGCACCGGCACAATGTGTGCTAAGTGGGGTTTGCTTGATTCAGATTGTGGTGGCAATTGTCTTCTTCTTCTTTGGCGATCAATCGTCTTCCATAAACATGGTTTTAACAATGAGTCCGTAAGTGACTGTGGAGGCCAATTCTGGATCCACACGCATAGCTGCCAAGTCCCGGACTGCAGAATCCGGGAACCGGCAGGTTTGACACCGGAAGTTGCGTAGACATGCGTAGACATGCGTAGACGCGACTTTCGAAGCCGGCGACGGCCATTTTTGGTGCCCATAGATGGGCAAATCAGAAAAAAATGGCCGCCAGCAGGAGAATATAAGGGAGAATAACGGGAGACAAAGTGATACGGGGGACCGCCGGGAAAAGGTAAGAAAAATTGGGGGTTTCCTGGGGAAAACGGGGTACTTGGCAGCTATGTCCACACGTCCTTCCACAGTGGGGACATTGGTTTCCAGGCGGGAGTTGATTACGGTGTGGATTTGCCAAGCGTGCCTTCCTCTTAGCACGTTTCTCCCTTGCGTCCTGAGATCGAGTGTCTTCAAAGCCCATGACACCTTTGGTAAAGGCTGTTCTCCAACTGGAGCGCTTGCAGGCCAGTGTTTCCCAGTAGTCAGTGTTTATACTACATTTTTTAAAGAATTGCCTTGAGACAGGCTTTAAACCTCTTTTGTTGGCTACTGTACATGATGCTCATAACAAACGCCTCTCTCCTGCTTCATATTCCACATTAACAATGATCGCACACTGATAGAACAGGAAAAGCTCAAAGGTGTGAGAGGTCTCAAAGTGCAATGTTGGCTTAGTACAGATCAATATCCTAAACTGGCCTAACGTCAGGTTACATCAGAGCTTCCCAAACTTTCCATGTTGGCGACACACTTTTTAAGACATGCATCATTTTGCGACACGGTAATTCCGCTTTATTAGCAAGCCAGAGGTTAAACTGACCCCTTTCCAGCCCCGGGGGGAGCGTTCGTGCGACACACCTACACACTGCAGCCGACACACTAACATGTCACAGCACACAGTTTGGAAAGCTCTGGGCTAGATCATTAGCCCACATTTCCTATTGGCAGCAACCCGCCCAAAGACACCTCCTGGTCCCTCCAAATGAAAGTTGCTGGTGTCTGAACCAGGAGCTTTAAACATGGGCTGCAGGTGGCCCCTATAGCCCAACCCCTAGAGGAAGCTTTGTTAACCCTGACAAGGCTCAAGACCCAAGAGCTCTTGTTTAAAAAGCATTTTCAGAGATGATCCATTAAACTTCAATGAGCTCTGGGTGTTCTTAAATGACTGGTTGAACTCAGAGGGAATCTATTACCTGGAAAGAGGGAATGAAATCCTGGGGACTCCTCAGCAACTGGCAGTACTCAAAGATCTCTGTCCTGTGGATGCCCTCTGTCCTGGCAAACTGGGCAAAGGTCTGGCTGAAAGGAAGAAGTGGACAGAGAGTCAGGGATGGAAAGTGAACAGCATTCTCTAAAGCAGCCTCTTAAATTCCCGTCTCCACATTTCCACGTCACTTTGTGGTGCTGGTGGTGGTTTTTTTAAAAAAAGCCCTCGTGAAAATTCATCAGTATTTTAATGGGCCTTTCTCTTAACACACCCATTTTTGCAAAGTAATTTCCCCCATTTTGTATGTTATTTTCACTGATATACACATTTTTTATGGAAAGCTTACCCTAGCATATGCATTTTGTACACATTCCTTGGCTGGAGAGCTGCACTGCAAAATTTGGAAAACCACAAATTTCAAAGGATGACAGCGTTTCAGTTTTGAAACATGCAAATCTAGGCAGATTTTGTCTTTAAACAAGAACAAAAAATTCTCCACCCATCCTTAATCCATTGAATCAAACAGGACTCATTTCTGAGTAACTACTGGCTAAATGTTTGGTTATTTGATGGGGGGCGGGACTCTAGTACTTGGAGACTTAGGGAAGTTAAAACAAGAAAAAGGATTTAATTTACAGAACAAAGTTGGCAAAACAAAGGATGTGTCAGGAAACAGAATTTTTTCAAGAAACAGTAAACTATATATATGTTAAATTCAGTGGACGTTGCAGACTTCTGAACGAGGTGTTGAACACACAGCTTCTTTTCACTTCAATTTCTTATGCTAATAATATTGTATCGGTGTTACAGCTTCAATCTCAATACTTGGGTTCTTAAACAAGGTGGGACTTTCTGCCAGTTTCCCAACTGAAATATACTCGGAGTCGAGAGTGATTTTCATGCTCTTTATTCGGCTTGTCGTAGCAACAGAAGAAGAAGAGAAGAATGGCTCTTTCCCCAAAATGTCTGCTTATATACATTATTTACACCAGGCATCCCCAAACTGCGGCCCTCCAGATGTTTTGGCCTACAACTCCCATGATCCCTAGCCAACAGGACCAGTGGTTGGGGAAGATGGGAATTGTAGTCCAAAACATCTTGAGGGCCGAAGTTTGGGGATGCCTGATAGGCCTTGCATGATTGGCTACTTCAGGGCTGCACCTGTAGGCCAATCAGGTTGCGGATTCACTTCTGCCAGCAGCCTGATTGGCTGCTCCTGCAGGCCAATCAGGTTGCTGACCTGACTCGCTTCATCCAAGAGCCTGATTGGTTGTTCCTGCAGGCCAATCAGGGTGCTGATTCACTTCCACCTGGAGCTGGATTGGGTGGCTCCTGCAGACCAATCAGACCGCTTCATTCTGGATCCTATTGTTCTAGGATTCAGCTCAGTACATAACACCAACCTTCTATAAATCACACTCCTGAGGCTCCGCTAGTAGCATAACAGACCAGGGGATCCCCCACACCCTTCCTAACTGGTTTGAGATGTTTCTCTTTCTCTAGAAGATCTCTCCCCTCCTTACTGAAGAAGACCCAAGCAGAGTTCTCCCTAACTCTACTTTTCCTGTTCCCAATTCAGCCTCCCAGTTTTTCTCTTGTCTGTATACTCCTAAGAAGACACTCATCACTGTCTTTCACACCGAGCTCAGAGACTTCCTTCCTCAACTTGGTTGGATGTTGTGCGGATGCCTGATTATCGTCTTCCAAAGCAACTACTCTATTCCGAATTTTAAAATGGAAAGCGTAATGCTGGTGGTCAACAAAAGAGGTTTAAAGACTGTCTCAAGGCAAATTTTTAAAAATGTAGTGGAAACACCGACAACTTGGAAACCCTGGCCTGCAAGCGCTCCAGTTGGAGAACAGCCTTTACCAAAGGTGCCATGGGCTTTGAAGACACTCGAACTCAGGACACAAGGGAGAAACGTGCTAAAAGGAAGGCACGCTTGGCAAATCCACACAATGACCAACTCCCGCCCGGAAACCAATGTCCCCACTGTGGAAGGACGTGTGGATCCAGAATTGGCCTCCACAGTCACTTACAGACTCACTGTTAAAACTGTGTTTATGGAAGACAATCTTACTCGGCTATGAGGGATCACCAAAGAAGAAGAAGAAAGATATATTTTCCTGCAAGTGGATCTCACACCCCCAGCTCAAGAGCTATGCTCCTCTGCAGCTGAACGCCAAGAGCTCCAACTCTCAACTCTTTTTTTCTTTCTCCCTCCCAAAGCACTGACTCGACCCCCTACTCTGGCTAGCGGTACCTGAAGCCAATCAGAAGGAGGCTAAAGCTGAGCCCTCTGGTAGATTTCCAAGGCACTGTATCACCCAACCTCTGGTCCAGCGGAGCTTTTCATCACATGCCCCCATCCCAAGCACACTGCATCCAACAGAGTCGTTTCTGACTGCACATTGAAAGGGCTGTGCTGCAAGCCTTTCTTCCAACCCCTGGAGCTGGCAGCAGCCACTGAATTCAGTTCAGTTCATTACTCAGCCACCCGTTAACTGGTTAATCCGTTAGGTTTAAACAAATCTGCAAATTACCGAGACTTCGGTAGATCAGCCCTACGGATAAGTGAAAGGAAATGTCACACAACCTACACTTAATAAACCAAAGCTAGTAAGACGCAAGAACCAAAATAGCTTTTTAAAAACAAAACAAAAAATGGCCTTTAAAAATAAATGTTTCTGTGGCTTATAGTCCTACCAGTTTGCCCTTGCTAATTGGAGTTTGTCTGCACAACTCAGAGAATGTGTATTTACTTTTCTGTTCCCTGGTTCAGAAGCAGAAGAAGCAGAAGCTACAGCAGGGGTCCCCAGACTACGGCCCGTGGGCCAGATGCGGCCCAATTGGCCTCCCAATCCGGCCCGCAACGCCCCCCGCTGCCCGCTCGTACGGCGCGCAGCGCACTTCCATATCGGAAAAACGCGCCGAAAATCGTTTGTGCGCATGCGTATGGGCCTCTCCCGACCCAGAAGAGGTCATTTCCGGTGCACTTCCGGGTCGGGGAGGCCCATACGCATGCGCACAAACGATTTTCGGCGATTTTTCCAACTTGGAAGCGCGCCACCGCACCAGTAAGTGTGTGTGCACATGCGCATGGGCGCTCACTCCCCTGCCCTCCGGCCCGCCGCGCGATCGGCACGATGGGCACTGGCCCAAAGCCGGGTAAGTCTGGGGACCCCTGAGCTACAACTTCCCCTATAGACCACAGACCTTGTCCTTTTATGCTGCCCCTACTACTACTACCAAGATCCTTGTATAACTATTATTGCCCCCTTGCTTAGAAGAATGCCCAGATGTTCTTGTTTGGAACTGTCCAGTTTGCTTCTAGAAGATGGAAAACCAGAGATTACAGCATTAGTTGCAAAATTTTGCATGACAGCCTATAAAATACATCAGTCATTCTTACCTGCTGGATCTACATAGACTTTTTATCTCTCTCTCTTAAATTATTAACTCTTCAATTTTGCTTACTTACTATTTTGTTTATTTTATCTGTGTTAGTATTTGTTGTATGAAATAGAGTCCACATGCACATTCCAGGCAGAGGGCCTTCTTGGTAGTAGCGCCTGCCCTGTGGAACGCCCTCCCATCAGATGTCAAGGCAATAAGCAACTATCTTACTTTTAAAAGACATCTGAAGGCAGCCCTGTTTAGGGAAGTTTTTAATGTTTGATGTTTTGTCGTGTTTTTAATACAGTATTTTGTTGGGAGCCGTCCAGAGTGCCTGGGAAGGCCCAGCCAGATGGGCAGGGTATAAGTAATAAAAATAAAATAAAATACCGTAAAATACCGTAAAATAAAATAAAATTATTATTATTATTATTTGAGAACCTCATCATCAGTTCATCAACTAAAGCACTGGTTGACAAATCTATTAATCAAACCAATTGTAAAAACCACAAAGCCCTAGTAAATGCAAAGTTAGCCAGCACCAGAGAGTCCTTGCCACTTTCTTCCTTCTCTATGCTGTTCTCTAAGCAGAGACGGGCATTTCCTTTTTCTAATGAAGCTCAGCAGCTAGGAGGTTTCACTGTCTTAAGGCGCCACACCACTCAGCTAAAACTGGCTTCTTCTTTATGATGTAGTGCAAAATACCAAGCCCGGGGGGGGGGGGGGGTTCTAATACTTCAAGTCAGATGCTTGGAAATAAATCTCCCACTCCTCATGGTATCATAGAAGTGTAGAATTAGAAGGGATCCCGAGGGTTATCTAGTCCATCCACTGCAATGCAAGAATCTCCCCCATCCAGTTTGAACCTGTACCCATAGCATGCTTAGCTTTGCAAATGTCCTGGCAGTTTTATTGCTGAATCTGTTGCGGTTTGTTTTATTCTTCCTCACTCAGCTAAAAAAAGGTGTGTGGAACCAGAGGCGTATTCTTTCAAACTTTGAATTGGAGTCAGAGATAATTTAGGGAAGTATCTGAAAGTTTTCAATAAATTAAACATTGGTTTTCCCTTCTCCGGTGCAATGCTGGTTAAATCGTCCCTCCCTCCCTCCTTCCCTTCCTTCCTTCAGTGCCTGCTGAACCAAGCCGGACTTGGCTTCCTTGCTACAATAGAGCTTGCTTGGAGAAAAAAAGGAATGAAGACCAAGGGAGAGGGAAGGCTGGGATAATAAAGAACCTTGTTTTCTCCCTTTGAGCTCCCCATCACTGGTAGCATTCAGAGTTTATATGCGTCGGCGGACGTCTGAACTTTGCACTGAAATCCCTTGGAGGAACACGCTTACCTTGTAAGCAATTACAAAGAAGCCTTTGGTATGGAAAATAAGAAAGCTAAGTTTATCATAGCAAATATGTGTTTGATAGTAAAGAGCTCCTAGTTTTATTTAACTATGTTGGAAAGGCAAGGAAGAGGCCGCGCTTGCTTGTTGATCTCAGCGGAGACACACAAAATGCCTCCTCTCCCGTGGTGGGTCAAATAAGAAAGGAGAAAGAACAGGAAATGAGAGCAGGAACCCTGCATGGTATCAGTTGAACACCAGAAGGACGCTCAGCAAGGCAGTCTAGGACGTCTGGAGGTCCCCCTCTCGACATTTCCCCCTCTCTACAAACCTCATCGGCCTTAATACCGGTACAAGCTGAGCTGTATCCCAACTCTTCCAGCTAAGAACGCATTGACTGCACAGAGTCACAGAGGCCCCATTCAACAAACTTTTTACAGCTTTCCCAGAACTATGAGATATTTGTCCAACAGTCTACATGGTTCCACTTCAAATGTTCTAGATCCAGGTAGGTAGCCGTGTTGGTCTGACGCAATAGAATTATATAAAAATAATAATAGTCCAGTGGCACCTTAGAGACCAAGTAAGTTTGTTCTTGGCATGAGCTTTCGTGTGCATGCACACTTTCAGTGTATCTGAAGAAGTGGGCATGCACACAAAAGCTCATACCAAGAACAAACTTACTGGGTCTCTAAGGTGCCACTGGACAATATTTTTATTTTATATATATATATTTCTACTTCAAATGTGGTAGTGCTAACTGACGTTCGTTGGTGTGGGTTTGAAATATACACCAAGATTATTTCTCTCCCCATACTTCTCTCTCAGACCTCAAGCTGAGAGGTCAACTTGGAGCTACCCTCTGAGAGAATGTAATAATAATAATAATAATAATAATAATAATAATATATTTATACCATGAGCAAATGCGGCTGCCTTGTTCTGCTCCAGACTAGTTAGTTAAACTACAACTAGAAACTTTTCCATCCAAATTATGTATTTCCCACGATAAGCAGCTTTATTATTTTCTCACCTACAAAGCCAAGGGTTGCCTTAGGTAGCTGAACCAGTTAATCCCAGTACAAAGCACAGCACGGGACGCAGGGAGTGCCACAACAGCTGTGCGGCTGCTGGATCCCCTCTGGCAACAGAAGCTGGGGCTCAGCTTTGAGGTGGCAGAAAGTCCGATTAGATTTCCTTTTAGAGAACTGTTGTGTCCCCCCCCCCACAAGTGCCCTGATTCCGAAGGAGCTACATTCAACAGCACCAAATTTGTCAGTTACATGTGTTGCTTGAAGATGCAAGGCTTGTTTAGACCTGTAATTCTAATAAGGAGCGAATGGTTTAAAGGTGAAATGAATCGTTAAAATCCTTTCCTTTTTATCTAGCCGGAGCACCATTAGCATAAGTGGAACTGTTGGCTCTTTAAATTGGATTTTTAACCTTAGCAGAGCCTCTTAAGGTGAATGACTAAATCGTTTGCAGCCGGCATGTCTCACCTTACAAGAAGCCGACTTCAGTGGGGCACTTGAGAAGATGCAGAAAACCCAAACCTCTGTCTGTCTCACTGGTCATGGAAGCCCTTGTACCGAGAATCATAGAATTGCAGAGGGGCAGCTGACATGCAGCAGAGGCCAGGACTGGACTGTGACTTATGTGTCACACTCAACAAATACAAGATTTGACACATGACGTGCAATAATGTCAGCGCTGTTGTACATACAGTGGTACCTCGCAAGACGAATGCCCTGCAAGACGAATTTTTCGCAAGACAAATTCGTTTTGCGAAAAATTCATCTTGCAAATCGCGGTTTCCCATAGGAATGCATTGAAATTTAATTAATGCGTTCCTATGGGCTAAAAAAGAAATTTCAATGCATTCCTATGGGAAACCGCGATTCGCAAGACGGAATTTTCGCAAAACTAATTGACTCGCGGAACGAATTAAATTCATCTTGCGAGGCACCACTGTACAGCAGTTTGACAGTATCAGAAACAGGGCACACAATAGCAATGAAGGTTAAATTGCCAAATGTTGAGTTCAGATTCGGGGAGAGGGTGGTACTGAATTTAAGCATATTGCAAAATTTCGGTTTGGTTCTGCTCTGACTCCAGCGAGAGTAACTTTGGTCCGGTTGTGGAATGTTGACGGCAAGGAGACCACAGGCATCTCAAGATTTGCTGGTTGGCTACTGAAGAGCCATCTCTCAGCTTCGGAAGAAGCTAAATGCTGTAAATCTAGTTTCCCGTCCAAGACTCCTAAATACTGCAAAGTGAGCTTTAGTTCATCCCATAAACTTAAGATTAGTTTAGAGCTACAGTGACCTCATGTGGCCAGGTTGTGGCATTACACTCCATGCCCACAGCTGGCATTTCCACAATACATGTCAAGCCCATATATCTGGCTATCGATGGAAATGTCTCATTAGGCCTTGGGGCAGAAACTCGGAAAATAATGAATAGGTGCAGGTTTGCACAGGCATAGTGCTGTAATTATACATGCATAGCCCTAGCCCTCCCGCTCAACCCTATCAGAAAGATTTCTTTTCTTTAAAAAAAATGGGTTACTGGAGCTAGTTCCTACATCCCTTCTATTATCATATCAGTTGCCACCATGCAGTAAAAATCAGTTAGCCTGGCAAAAGAGCATAGCAGATAATGCCTCCACAAGCAGCAGCTCGCCTTATACGGTACCCAGCATGACATTGCACATCAAGGGGCACAAGGCAAAGGCACAAGAGCAGGCCAAGCAAGGTCCTTCTGCCTCGCCAGTCTGCCCCCCTTGCCCTAAGCCAGTCTCATCTCACAGCCATGCCCTCACTGGAAGGGCTTAAGGACACACCTGCTCCCCCGTTTTTGAACCCCCAGCCTGCAACAGAGGAGGAAACTTGGCTGGCTTCAGAGCTAATGTGCCATTTTGAATGCTTGAAGTGAGCTACAGAAAAGCCAAGCGCTGCTAATTAAGTTGGACCTTTCCATTCTCACTCACCTCTGGCTACTGCCCAGCAACACCATGCGGTCTGTTTTGACTCCGTAGTGGCCAAAGGGGACGTTTGCCACCAGGTAGCAGAGGTGAGCGGCTTCTGTTAATCCTTTTCCAGCTGGATAGGTAAAAAGAGGAGCATATTGCATCATGGAAGGATAAGAAGAGATTACGATATGCATTATATCATATGCACTGCAGCATACCCCTGCTGTAATACAGGGAATATGGGGTTTTGTTCTTGAAAAGGGTTTTCCCTCCCTTACATCTCTAACACTGATAAAACACGAGCCCAACACCCAGTTCGCAAACTCCATGGTGAACGCTAAATATTGCCCAAGGTGACTATAGCGGTCCTGAGTCAGTCCAATAATGGAGCTGAGAGACCAATGGTCTCCTGGTATAATCCTCCCAGCGAGTGTTGTTGGTTTTCATCATTGAGCCTGCATAGCCTGTTTTGCTGCATTAGTTTCTCCAATAACGCTAATTGCCACACCAGCCCCACAAAGGTACCAACTTTTATATAAATGAACAATAGAGGGAGAAACAGAGGGAAAACATGGGGTAGGTGGGATCCCATTGGAAGAACGGTGCTAGTATCCAAAGTTAGGCCTGGGCCCTGTCCCTGTGGTTCTTCCCTAGTGGGCCCCACCCCTTCCTCACGATTCTTCCGTTCCTATGAAGCTGGAGTGGTGTGGGAAGCAGCCACGCTGCTCTCGTGGCTTAAGAAGAGGAACTGGAATTGTGGGTCCTTGGTGGGTCTCCTCACCCAGCGTATCTCCCATGGTGACAATGGCTCTGGAGTTCAGATCTGCCTCCCCCACTCGGTTGGACAGGATAGCAGCCAGATGTGGCCTCCAGTCACCCCATTTCTCATCGGCGCAGCACTGCATTCGAAGAGGGGAGGGAGGAAAAAAGGGAGGGAAGAATCAGGACGCAAAATACATGAAACATTAAAATGCATTCAACTTTGCTCAGCGTTTAAGAAACAGAATAGATGTTTCCACATGAGATTGCCTTTCAGGAGATTTGCCTCGCTTCAGTTCACAAGTTCAGCAGAGAATGGAGAAGAAAGGAAATGCTTGAGTCCTGGAGCAAATCCAAGGCTTTTGTCCTTAGGAGAATATTGTAGCTATAAACATATATACCAACACTGCTGCCTCCATGCTAGAATTCAACAGATGAAGAACTTTGTGCGACGCTGTCAGCATCTCATTACTAAACTTGTGCCTCTGTGGAACTTCCTTTTGCAGGACAGGCCCTGCCATCAGACAGATGGGAGAATCTGCCTAGGGCAGAAGCTTCAGAAAGCTGCCAGGAAACTTGTTGTCAAGAACAGCTGGATCTTCCCCTTAGACTTTGCAAAGGCAAATCGGGCAGTGGAGCTGGTGCATGACAGCGCCACCACACCCCACACCCCCAGGGAGCTCAGGAGCAATGGAGCAAAAAGGAGGCATTGCCAGAACAAAGGCCAACCCTTTGCCCCCACTGCCTGTTCCACATGGGCCTATGCCTAAGCAAGAGAACCAGGAAGGGACGGCAAAATGTCATCCCTCACATTACGCTGTGCTGCTCTCTCCATGCCTAGCAACCAAGTGGCAGCTACAGAAAGTTGAATCAAGGTTTCACCTTGGGACAGGGCATCCTGGCTCTTAGGATAAGGTTATTGGGCCTACCTGGTTTGTCTCTATCTCGACTACCCGTGCTTTTGTGGAACCATGCCCTGTCATGGGAGAGGAGACAAAGCCTGGCCAACACTGTGCTGTGCTTTCCTTTCCACCGATTCCAGCAGAAAGAAAGGTGGCGATGTCTACAGGCAGAATGCTGTACCGGACGTATCTGGATCAGGGCACCCTCCCACAGATGCTGGAGCTTGGACTGGCATGAGACTGTGTGCATGCCGGCGTGGAACCCCTCCCCAAGCACAGAAGGGGGCTGGAAGTGCAGTATCAGATCGTAGGACTGGCAGGCAAAACAAAGCTTCTTTTTCTTAGCCAAGATTTTTCTAACACGCAGAAAAGCCTGCCCTTCTGCAATTGCCGGGTCAACAAAGCAGTGCCTGCTGCTTTGTACCTGCTCAAGTGCCTAGTCCCAGTAATTGGCTGCAGGGACCTACACCTGGAAAATGCCAACTTGCCCCATCCTGATTCCTAACCTGGGCTGGATGAAGCTGGGAAATGGTGGCTGTAGCTCTGCCTCGATGCTGTTGATTGACTGATCTACAGAACAGCATTTTGGGGCTGATGATTTTGCATAAATGATATTCTTAAAAGCTTTGGCCAGGACATGAACTATAAACAGTAAGCAAACAATTCCCCTTGTATGAATGTCAGTTTTTGGCACATGGGATTAATTGAATTTGCCCATTGAGCTCTTCCATGCCCTCCCTCTTCTCTTCACAGCATAACAGAACATCACATTCCAACTCACCACCATTCACCTTTAAGATACCTGCATTTTAGCTGTTTGGGTGGATGAATGCATGGAATCTAGGAAATTAGCTAGATGCCATCTATCCAAACAGCTAAAATGCAGGTTTCCTGAAGGTGAATGGTGGGAGGTTGGAGCTCATAAACTGTAAGAGGAGCCTTTTGTGCCAGCAGAGTCTTGTGGACACTTAACTGAATGGCATGCGGGCAACAATAATAACAGCTCCTAACTATGGAAGCCTTTGCTTTTGAGAGGCAGCAGGAGGGGCAAAGCAGAGGAGCATACGGGAGGAAAATAAAAACTGGCCAATAATTTCTCAAGAATAAACCTCCTTAGGGGTGGAATGGGTTTTCACCCAGAGCTGACACTGGGCTCTGCAAAGTGCCCGGGGGGGGGGGGGGGACGTGTCTCAAAGCAGCGACCCAAACAGGAACAAGCAACACACAGCACCTTGGAAGCCACCCAGAACTGCTGTCCTGGTCTCTGCTTTGCTAGAGTGCTGCTACTGTAGGTAGTTGGCTCCCAGTTCAGCAAAGATCAGGCGACACAAGGGGCCAAAGAGTTTTCCACCTGGTCCTATCAAGCTGCTGTTTTGGACTTGGCTCCTTAGTCTAAACTTCCCCGGGGATTGTGTATCCCGGACCACCAGCCCTGGCAGGTTCAGATGGTTGATCCTAGATGCAGACAAGATACTTAGGCAGAAAAGGCGGCTGACGTCAGTACCAGGGATGCCTGAGGTATCCTTCCAGACATGAGCTGGAAAAGCGTTTGTAGGGGGTCATTGAAGGCCAGAGTGCTAGTGAACCTGCAATGAGATGGAAGAAAGCATTTTTAATAGACTTGGCAAGCGATGAAATGCTTGGCTGGTCTAAGACATCCTGTTGCCTGAATTGACGGACAAGGTGGTGCCCTCTCTCTCTCTCTCTCACACACACACACACACACACACTGAAGTTGACTGACCATTGAACTTTTGTATTGCTTTTCCACCACACTTGAGGACAACAGCTAGCTTACAAGATGCAGAGCAGGCCTCATTGCACACAAAGCTCTTTCCTCCAACATGACCCAACAGTTTTCTGCACACACCAGCATTTGCTGCCCCATGCTGCCTAATGTTAGGGCCGGCCCTGCTGAAATCCTGAGAAAAGTGCACTGAGAGATTTTGTGGTAGTGGGTGCTACATACCCACTCACGACCCAGCTGTAGGTCCTCGGGTCCATCTTGCTTGACAGAAAGAGAGCATGGCCCCACAGATGGTTTCTCATGGCCCAATCCAGAGCTTCCTGCAAGAACCAATAAACAGCCAGCTCTCGACATGCCATCAAACTCCCCTATATTCTGCCACACTCCAGCATTGCTAAGAAAGAGAAGCCAGTAGAAGGGACTGCGCAGAGAAGGGCTGGCTTAGTGGTCAGAGGCCACCACTGAGTTCCACAGACAAGGCATTGTTCGGCCTGAGGCAGGGGCATCAATGATGAACAGAAAGTCCAAGAGAAGCACTGGGGAAAGACTGGAATGTTCTATTATATGTCCACTCCTTCATATGAAATTATGAAGCTGGCATACATGGTTCCCTCTTCCTTGGCAAGATACTAATGCGAATGCCAATAAACAGGTACCCACATGCATTTGTGGTGGCCCTGTGCCAAAAACAACCATTCTGGATTTTAATTTTTCCAGGGACAATTATACATTTACCCTTTCTCCCCAGATGGCACTTATAAATTTATTTGAAAACGGAGATGTACCTTCTCATTGTAGACAGCTGTTGTCACATCTGCTAAAAGCAGCCAGGCTCGTTATCACCAGACACTGGAAAGACTTAGTTGGGGCTAACCTTTTATCATGCTACTACAAAGTGTGGGAGATAGCCTTACTGGAAAATCTTACACACCAATTAAGAGTGGCAAGAGGGCAAAGCAAAACAGAAATTATTTGTGATGTGGTGCAATTTTATTAAGTATGTTAACAATGATTCACACAACTTAAATCCACACCCAGCACCCAAAAGACTATGGATGATTCAATAAAATATATTTGACACTCCTGTATCTGCCCTCTCCTCCCTCTCTATTTTCTATGTACACCAATATGTCTATTCAACATACAATGCTTTAATCTTCTCTTTATAAGAAGTGTATAATGTGCTCTGACCAGTGCCCTTTGTTTTTTTCTGCATTTAATAACTTTTGGCTTTATTATTTCTGTATTGCATAATTGTGAACAGATGCACTTTTATAGATGTAAAAACATAAGTGCTTCTTAAAATTTAACAAAAGAGTTATTTACAAAGCAAGCTAAAAAATTATGAAGATGCCGTTGGGCATCAGGCCATTGTGTATTTCTAGCCCAGGATTGTCTGCTTTGACTGCCAGCAGTTAGCCAAGGTCTCAGACAGAGGTCTTTCCAAGCTCTTCTACCCCAAATCCTTTGTAAAAGGTGCCAAGAGGAGAACCTGGGCATTCTGTACACAAAGCTCAACCAAAGTTAACAGTTTTTACATAGTGCTTTGCTTTTCAATGACACTTACAAGCAATGCTGTAAGGGAGGCCACCACTCAAAGTAATGGGCTTGCACTGGTTTTTGCTGGTGTGAATGTTGCTGTAGTGTAGCAGAAGTGGCTTCTGTGTTGCAGTGATTAATTTGGATGGCTCAGACACAGGAGAAATCATTTGATGCAACTGGGATATGTGTATGGGTGTGATCCAGGCCATTTTCTGTGCACTAAACCCACAAAACCTGACACAGAAGACATGAGCTTTCAGCTTACTTTTTTCCTGCCGTAGAAGAGGAGTTTGGTGAACTTCTCCACTCTTTGCTCTGGTGTGGCGGCACTTGGGACAATCTCCCCTGTGAGAAGGTCTGGAGTCCCACAGCCCTGCACTGGCCACTCCTCATCCGTCAGGTTGATCAGGTTGGCTGCTGGATCTTGCCTTTTGTACCTTTCCCGGTGCCGGCTGTCTTGCACCAGCAGCTCAGCCGTATCTGAGCCCACCATAGACTGCAAAGGGACGAGGAGAAAGCACAGCAGCTACAGGATTCAGACGTAATTGCAAACATTGCAAATTTTACAAATTTACCTAGTTGGACAACAAACAGCTCAAACTCCTGAAACTTGTGTACTGACACTACACAAATTCTCAAATTGCTATGCGTTCTTTTCTTAACAGCTTGCATCTTTATTTTATTTTATTGATTTGCATAAAGTTTTATGGGTCTTGACCGGTGAAAAGCAGGGCGGATTGTTAAATAGACATGCATATTGCATGGTGCCAATTATGTCAAACCCTCTCCTTAAGAAATGGAAATAAAGGTGACATTTTAACACTTCTGACATTTTGAATATAAAACATAGGATTGACAGTTTCAGGTTCATGCTGCACGATTCAAATTTATTTCAGTTTTTACCGGAAAAGGCCAAAAGGTCTGCCTGGTATTATACCCAGACCTCAAAGCTGAACACTTGAGAAAGAAGAGCAAATACCATGCCCTTTCTTCTAGGGTTTTGGGAGAAATATGGGTAACGTAAAGACACCAGAAGGGGTGCGGGTGGCGCTGTGGTCTAAACCACTGAGCCTAGGGCTTGCCGATCAGAAGGTCGGCAGTTTGAATCCCCGTGACGGGGTGAGCTCCCATTGCTTGGTCCCTGCTCCTGCTAACCTAGCAGTCCGAAAGCACGTAAAAGTGCAAGTAGATAAATAGGTACTGCACTGGCAGGAAAGTAAATGGCATTTCTGGTTCGCCATAAGCAGCTTAGTCATGCTGGCCACATGACCCGAAAGCTGCATACCAGCTCCCTCGGCCAATAAAGCGAGATGAGCACTGCAACCCCAGAGTCGTCCGCGACTGGACCTAACGGTCAGGAGTCCCTTTACCTTTACCTTTAAGGACACCAGACATTGAGAAATCCTCCCAAAATTGATGGGAACCTGCACTCACTTCCCAGAGGTCTGGGTCCACACAGACTCCAACACCAAGGAAGACATCCGATATCAGTTGCAAAAGTGATTGGGGTGGGATAAAGGTGAAGCCTAAGCAGAGGAAGGCGGTGAAAACTTGCACCACAAGGGGGTATGCTAGCCAGGCTCTCTAACTTTGCCCCGTAGGAGATACACACCCCGTTCTGACGGCAAAGGAGGAGGAGAAGTTTCCAAAGCAAGGCTGAATCTCTGCTTTGGCTAGAGTCCAGGTCAGAGCCCACAGCTGCTCTGTGCTGACAAAACGTCATCACGTCCACCTTGTGCAGATCCTCCCTGGAAGAGAAGAAAGGGGCGCAATGACTTTCAGATCCATAGGTGGCCCAGATCTCAAGGACTGGGTAGATTTGGAGGTTTGGAGGGCTGTGGAGGGCAAGATCCCTGCTACCACCCTAAATGGCCTCTGTCCAGTATACCTGAAGGAGCGTCTCCACCCCCATTGTTTAGCCTGGACACTGAGGTCCAGCACCGAGGGCCTTCTGGCAGTTCCCTCGTTGCGAGAAGCCAAGTTGCAGGGAACCAGGCAGAGGGCCTTCTCGGTGGTGGCGCCTGCCCTGTGGAACGCCCTCCCAACAGATGTCAAAGAGGAACACAACTACCAGACTTTTAGAAGACATCTGAAGGCAGCCCTGTTCAGGGAGGCTTTTAATGTTTAATAGATTACTGTGTTTTATTTTTCTGTTGGAAGCCGCCCAGAGTGACTGGGGAAACCCAGACAGATGGGCGGGGTATAAATAATTATATTATTATATTATTATTATTATTATTATTATTATTACCAGTATATAACATTTCCAAAGGCTTTGACGTGACTCTTGTTGCAGCAAGTATTATCCCACAACTCTCCAGGGCATTTCCCCCCATCACTTTCCTTACTGCAAAAAGTCCAATTCTGCAGGTAAGCTGGCTTACTGCGCAAGACCTCCTAATCAACTATAACCGTGCAACCTGAGTGTGCAGGTACGTGACTGAATCCGTCCTGGAAACAGTGACAGAGCACCCTTCCCGACAACTCAGCAATCGATCCAAGATTTGGAATGCAAAGTGGCAGACGAAAATGATAGACTATGCGGAATTAGCAAGACTGACTAGCAGGATCCGAAACCAGGGAGAGGCAAGGTTCCAAAAAGACTGGAGTAAATTCGTGGACTACATGGAGAGGAACTGTAGAAGTTTAAAGACACTTGCAGGATTGAAATAAATCCTACGAAATGACTTTAAGTAGAGGAAGTAAAGGAACTGCGAGATAAGAGTTGATAAGAAAACCAAATGAGGGGAAGGAGGGAAGTCAAGCTCGGCAGAGCATTGGGAATTAGAGATAGATGTTTAAAAGAGAAAATTTGTGTGTGTTGTGTTTGTTGTTGAATGTTTTGTTATTGTTTAATGTGTTTAATGTGTTTATTTCAAAAAATTTAATAAATTGCTTTAAAAAAAAAGATTTGGAATGCAAAAGCAAACCCTCTGGCTTTTGCCCAGGTGCTGGTGTGAGGAGAATCAAATGACAGTTTAAGAGAGCATTTACCATGATAACTACCGGGGGGGGGGGGGGCTTTTATTTCCACCTTCCCTCACCCTCAACTTTTTATTCTAATCCCATATAGTTAGAGCACTGTGACCTGTACGACATGTTAAAATAGCCTCCTGCAGCCCAAATGGCAGAAATGAAACACTTTCTTCAGGCTACTCAAGTGCCTGAAACAGAAAATCCAACCAGCAGCCTTCCTCTGATTGACAAAGAACACAATTCACTGGGCTGTTTTTTCTGCCACAAGAAAACAAAGAAGAGCTGCAAAGGAGGGTTTGTGGGCTCTTGAGCAGCTCCCATTCATTTCAGTGGGGCTTGCACAGCTGAACACCCTGGTACATAGTGCCCCATGAGTCAGATCCCCTGACTTCCATTTGGCTACCCATCAATAACACCCAGAGTCTGTTGCCTGGGATGTCTCAGCTTGCTACAGAGTAGGGCTGCCTCGGGGCTACAATTGAGAATGAAAACTTAAGTTGTACTCTTTCAGAGGCCATGTACCTGATGAGAGGTCCCGGGAAGACTCTCAAGGCTTCCTGCTCAGCTGTATCATGTAGGATCACCTGGAAAACAAGGAAAGAGTCAGGGAGTGGGATTCGGATAATTGCCTGCACTCACTGTAGCTAAAGTAAGGTTACCAGACGTCCCCGCTTCCCAGGGACAGTCCCTGGATTTACAAATCAGCCCCCTGACAAAATCCATCTATTTAGTAGGAAGCTGAAAAGTGTCCCCGGATTCATTGGAAAAAAATCTGGTAACCTTAAGCTAAGGTGGTTGTAGAAAGTATGCCATGGTGTGCTTGCTTTAGTTATCCAGGGTTGTGTAAGCTCTTTGAACACCTTCCTGCCCTTGTCTCTCTTCCTGTGGCAACTGCAAATTTGCTTGTGCAGCTTTCTAGTTTTATGCATATCTGATGGATCAGAAGAGTGTGTGTGTGTGTGTGTGTGTGTGTGTGTGTGTGTGTGTGTGTGTGGTGTGCAAGCTGCCATTGGCTTGTGCAGTTTTCTGGGTCCGTGCTAATCTGAGGGATCAAAAGGAAAACATATATATTCTTCCATTCAGAAGCACACAGGAAATAGTTACAAGCACAGCCTGAAAAGAAATGAAATAAAGAAGTAGTAGGCCTGGAAAGAGGAGTACCAGAAAGTGACAACTGATTCACCCGCCCCAAAACAACAAAACAAATAATCCGCAATCCCGAGAGGAGTTGTTTGGAGCCCAGTTTCCCCCAATTTATCAAATTGTCCCCATCCATATCAGGTAAACACAAATATACAGGGGCAAAGCATGGAGACCGGTGTCATCGAGGGATGTGGGCTATGCAAATAAAAACATTTACAAACACATAGCAAATGTCTCTGTAGACAAGCCCTAACAGTCTTAGGGGGCCTGAAGCTGAAGGGTTATCTGGGGCAACCTAGAAAATTTATGGTGGAGAGATTTGAACAATGATATTTGTGACCCCTTAATAACTAAGGGTCTTAATAACTTAATAACTCTTAATAACTAAGGGTCTTAATAACTTAATAACTGTGGTCTAAACCACAGAGCCTAGGGCTTGCCAATCGGAAGGTCGGCGGTTCAAATCCCCGCGATGGGGTGACTTCCCATTGCTCAGTCCCTGCTCCTGCCCACAGAGCAGTTCAAAAGCATGTCAAAGTGCAAGTAGATAAATAGGTATCACTCTGGCGGGAAGGTAAACGGCGTTTCCATGTGCTGCTCTGGTTCACCAGACCACATGACCCAGAAGCTGTCTGCAGACAAACGCCGGCTCCCTTGGCCACTAAAGCGAGATGAGCACCGCAAACCCAGAGTCGTCCGCAACTGGACCTAACGGTCAGGGTTACCTTTACCTTTAATAACTAGAGTAGCTATTTCATAGGAATCCCCATGGCTAAAGGGATCACAGAATAGGGTCTGCAATATAAATTCTTCCAGCTGCCTGCAGAATCTCCGCTTTCTTCTTTTTAAAAAGAATGTTTCTACTGATTGTGATGAACCTTGAAATGGATGTTGGGTGTTTCTGCCAAACAGCTGGAAATCAGAGGGTGTCTAAAAGACACTTTAAGCAAACATCAGGGGACAGGCTGATGTTTGGAGGTGCCAGCACAAAGAAGACATTCCCAAATCCATAGATAAAGGAGTTGTTAAAAATAGGCTCATAGCTGACTGACAGCAAAATAAAACAATGAGAGAGGTGAGGCAGGAATGAAAGAGTGAAGTCAAGACTCAGGAGAAAGAACTGTCAAAGCAAAGGAGGGCAGATTTGCAACAATCCATCTCTCTTCCAAGGGGCAAGTTAATGTTTACCTCCAGGCTGTGCATTTCGACAAGAGCGGGTTGCCCATCTGCTGGGTAATTAGGACATCCTCGGACCAGCTGCCCCCCAGCTCCAAAGCACACAGGTACATGGGGGACTCGGAACTTCAGAGGTGCCACAGGGTGAAGAGGAACTGGCAAGTCTTCTGCTAAATGACAAGACCAGGACCGTTAGCGACTTGTCATTGGCTTAGGCCAGGGGCTGATCCCAGACTGACAAGAAAGCAAGCCAGCTAAAATGCACATCAAATAAGATGCTCGGTGAACTGTAAATCTGAAAGCAGGCGGGAAGAATAACTGCCTTGTCATAGGGGGTGACAGTGAAGGGAACAGAACTCAACTCAACAATAGAAAGCAGGAAAGACATAGAGGAAGCTGATGGGGTAGCATAAAAAGAGTTTGGCCAAGTTCAGACACATGTTGGGCAGCATTGGGAAGGTGGGAGCTTTTGTGTTTACAGGCAAGTGTGGCCCCTGTATCACACATTATTGTAGATCAGGGCTGTGGAATCTGGCACTCTCCAGATCTTGCTGGACTTCTGCAACTTCCATCAATGGCCAAGCCAGTGTGTCCGATGATCAGTGGTGTTGTGAGTTGTGCCTTCAACCACATCTGGATGGCTACAGGTTATACCTTCCTTGTTTTAGATCCACGGGGAAGGGGGAAGATGCATAGCCAGGACCCCCCATCACACAAAGACGGTGGCCACCCAGTAAGTGGCTGAAGTGAGCCTTTGTTTGACATGCCTCCTGCCAGAATCTGAGCCCCAGACTAGAAGGATGCCTGTCGTTCGACGTGTCTAAACAAAGAACTGACTCGGTCTCACAGGAGGATGTGATTTTACAAGCAAAAGGGGTACATGGATGAGAGGTACAGATCACTACTCCTGCCAAAGCTTCCCATAGCTTTTCTCCATCATAGTTTTTGTCTTCAGCTGAGCTCTGACACCAGAGTTATAAAAGAACTTGGAGGTAATTCACAGGCACATGGAGGGTTCTGTCCAAATCTGTCTCCTGCACCATCCTTCTGCTTTTAAACTCAAACCTCACCCCTCTTTTAGGTGACAGGAACACTCCCATGTTTAGACACACACAAATAGCATCTGAAGGCAGCCCTGTTTCGGGAAGCTTTTAATGTTTAATAGATTATTGTACAGTATTTTAATATCCTTCTGGAAAACGCCCCAAGTGGCTGAGGAAACCCAGCCAGATGGGCAGGGTATAAATAATAAATGTTTGTTTGTTTGTTTGTTTGTTTAACATATTTCCACCCTGCCTTTTGGGGCAAGCCCTCACAAGGCGTCTTACAATGCAAAAGTTGAAAAGAAAAGGGCTGGACATGCACAATAACAACACCAGATTCAATATAGGGGGTCAGATTTAGAGGGATGGAAAAAATCCATGCAAAGAAAGAATGCATAGTGGGGCCCTGATGCTGCCCTCCAGGTGTTGGCAAATGCCTTGGTCACCCGCACACCAGATGTTTCTGGTGTTGGAACACCTTACCTGCCTGAATGGGGCTCCAGTCCTTGGAGGGAGCTGCTTCGTAGTGGCTGGCGGGATCGTACATGTACTGGCTAAGCTCATAGCTACTCGAGCTGAGGCCCGATTCCTTATACTTTTGGAGCAGGCTTGGCTCTGGAACCTACAGTGGAGAAAAGGAGCGGGAAAGAGGCGGAATGGAAGGAACGATGGTCTTGACGAAAGCAAAGGGAAAAGGAACTGCAACGCCCTTTACAAAGAACTTTAAAGCTGGCATTTGCTTCCTAAGGCTCTCAGGCCTAATAAAGTAGTGCCAGCTGGGATGAGGGAAGAAGAAAGGATACCCTGGACGACAAGTCCCAAAGCTCGCACCTCATGCTCTGGAACACTGGTGTTCTCCTGGAATTTCCACTGGAATTCATCCTGACTCTGTCCTTGTTGCAAAGGATAACTGTAATTTATATCATAGGAGCCATCTTTCTTTGAAACGTAATTGTCTTCATAAGACTCATGCCTCTTAGACCTTATTGAAGAAGGGTAGCAAAAGGTGGGTGGGGGAGAGAGAGAGAGGTTTTGTTTACAACTCTGTTGGCTGCACCCTCACAGAGAGCTCATGCATCTCCCCACAGGAGAGCATGGTTATGCATTAAGGGCACATTTGTGCATATTTTGAGGCTGTTTGGGTTCCAGGGTCTTACTCTGAGTGAAAGACCAAAACGGATCAATTAAAGATGACCTCCTAACTTTTCTTTATTGAATGAAATGTTTGCAGTGGTTGGATTTCAGGTTTGCTGCAAATGTTACAGGGCAACATATCTAGTTCTCCAGGACCTACACAGAAGCCTGAGGAGTGGGCATCCCGGGACTATACTCACCTGGCAAAGGTCTCAGGGGCCTCCCGTGGGGAAACATGCTTCCCTGAGGCACACGGCAAGAGCAGAGAGTCACCGAGTGTCTTTCACAGACACTGGGTACAGGAGATCTTAGTTATTTCCAAGTTGGGTGGGTCAGCTCAGGGGATTTCCTTACCAAACTGGAGTCCCATTGTGATGTTCTGCAAAGCCGCTGCTTTCTACCCGATGATGATCTCCATAATAGTTCTGCTCCCAGTGATTTGTACCTTCGCCCCAGGTATCTCTCTGTCTTGGATCTACATACTCAGAGAAAACAAAAAGGAGCAGCTCTACTTCCAGGCATCCGCAACATTTAAAAACTGATAATGCTACCTTGGAGTCTTTTGTTGTCAAAAGGGCTTTGCTTAGAAACAAAGTACATCTGATTACAAGAGGCCATTAAAAGTCATATACACTAGAGGTTTTTTTTACGCATGTGAATGCACAAAGATGCAACGTGTGTGCACATACTTACACACCGGAACTTACAAATGTTTGTTCATTCTTAAAATTTCTATATTGCCCCTCATCAATGATACAAGGTCTGTTCACTACAATACAAAACAATTCCAATAAAACCATGTTAAAATGTGCCAGAATCCACAGTAGAACAGTCAGCTACACCCCAGGTGCCAGTATTATCAACTCACAAATGCTCGAAGGAACATTTACTGTATAATTTGTTAGCCTCAGTCAAAGGCTCACTCAAAATCTACCTTCAGATTAAGAAAGGTCTATGTAAGATTGAAACCTGGTAGGGGCAAAATGGCCTTTCCCTTTCCATATTGCCCAAGTTCACACCCCATTCTAAGCCACACCCTCTCGCCCCTCACCACCCCCCGATATACGCCCACCTTGAATGTGTTTTGCCAGACTGAAATATGTCCTTGGACTCTGATCACGCTTTTGCTTGCCTGCCTGGATGGAGAAGGCTGGGTGTGGGTGGAAACTAACCTACTGTGTAAAGGTAAAATTCACACTTTTGCCTCTGGTTCTGCCTACCACTTGCATGTGGCCAGCCTCTAGCCCTCCTAGAAAGAAAGTTATGCAGCAAAATGTGCCGGTACTTTCTAAGCAATTTCTGTGAAATTAGAGTGGTGTTGGCTACTACATTTATTTTTTCTGAGGGAGATCTCCATAATCAGGACCAGCATAACATAGATGATTTCCCATGGTAAGTATAAGGTTGCCAGGGGCAGCTGCCTCTCTAACTCTACTGTGGCAGCCATTTTGTGTTATGCCCACTACATGGTATGCATTTTGTGACTGGCACCCCCAGCACTCTCTCAAAATTTGAAATGTGCCCACTAATCCAAAAAGGTTGGCAACCCTTGTCTTACTATATCGTATCCAAATTGTGCATGATGGTTCCTGAGATTAAGAAGTGAATATTTGGATGGTGTTGGACATCATTTTAAATCAAGATAACAGGCTGAACCTTTCAAAACCTCTAGAGTCTATCCACCGATTTCAAAACTGTGCTGGTTTTTTGGTTTCTTAGAATTGCTGTACAACTCAAGGTATAAATGTATTAGTAAATAAATAAATATGGGGCTTTCAAGGCCTGTAAATGGGGCTCACAAAATGGGTTGACATTTAGGCTCAGAACTAGTTCAGGAAAAGTACTGAGAATTTTGAGCCTGTGAGACAAAAATTTCACATTCTTGCTGAGATGGACTTTTTTTCCTTTTTTAAAAGAAAAACCAGAATTTTATTTCAAAAAGGTTATCAAATGAGGAGGATCATTGAACTTAGCAAATGAGACAATGGTAAATCTAACCACAGAGAATTGTTGGGCTCCGTACATTTAAAGCACGTCTAAAATACATGAGTTCCTCCAAAGAATCCTAGGAACAGTAGTTTGTTAATGGTGCCTGGAATTGTAGGGGTAAACCACAGTTCACACAATTTATTTTCTGGGGTGGGGAAAATAATGGGGATTCAATGTTGTTTCAGTGTGTGGTGTGTATGCAGCCGATGGCCCTTTGTAACACAGAGCCATGAAGGATAGGCAGAGGCAGAGAACAAGCATGGCGTAAGGAAGGCTTTGAATATGTATGTGGCGGAATAGTGCCTGATGATGATTCTGGTTCATCATGGGTTAATCTATCTCTCCCATTATAGGCAGGTGTTCCTTGGGAGGCGGAGCTTGATGGCATTCTAAATGGTGGTTGGCAGTTGGGAGTCGGCAGTTGGGGAGAGTAGAGTGTTAGAGAGGGATGCAGGAGGTGTATTAACAAGTCTGTGTTATATGAAAAGAAGATGATGAACTAAGAGTTTAAACAAATGAAACCATAAAGAAATATACATGTTCTCCAGTTAAATAAAGCTTTCATCTATGTTGTGTCAAATGTTGTGTTCCTCCTTATTCCAGCAACGTATCTAAACTCAAAAGGGTGGTGACTGAAGAGGGGAGATAAAACTAAGCCTGAGGAGCAGGTGGATAGTTTGCATCTCAAAGTCACACACAGGGGAGGCAAGTGGAGGGAAAGAGTGCCTTGCAGTGGCTAAAGGGCTGAGGCAACAGCTGCTGAGGTGAACCTGAGTTGAGAGGGAAACCTTAACTGAGGGCACAAGATTGTTCCTGAAACATTTGCCTGGAGTTTTTAAGGATACAGAGCCATGTTATTTGGAAAGCTGGAACTGTACTCTATGTACTAGCAAACCCATATAAAAACAGGGAGTTTATTTGGGGAGAAAGAAGGAATAGTGGGTTGTTTGAACAATAACTGAATTCCTTCAGCACACTGCTAGTAATAGAGAAGGGAGTATCGTCACATTTTTGGTGGCAGAGGTGGGATCGTCACAATGTACACAAGCACACACCACCAGAATGGGTTCTAGAATTCCTCTTCAATCCAGTTCCATCAAGTATTTTTAAACCAGTTTTGTTTCTGTGGAGAAAGCAGTACCTCTCTCGCTCTGCCCAGGTTGGGGGTATCTCTGGGAGTCGCTATGCACATAATCTTCCACAAAGTTCCGATGGTGGTCTTCATAACCTTGCCTGAAGCGTGGCCCAAAGGAGAGAGAGCAGAAAGGGAGATGGAGGAAGCTGCTTTGGGTAACTGTCTAAAATCCTAGTTATTTGTGAGGATAAAAATTCAGGAGGGAAATGCTGTCAGAAACAGTTCCAAAAACTGCTATGGAAGGTAATAAATGGGCTATAATGACCACTTGGTAATTGAAATGACCTTCTCTCCCACTCCCAGCTCTGTATCTGATCATTGAAAAATATGAATACAGACCACAAATAAATCCCTTGATGTGGATTACTTACTTCACCTCATTGATGCAGTGAATAGCTAGCCTGAGAGCAGAAGCAAGTTTCAGGATAAAGAAGCAGTGTGACCACAACACTAGATGTGATATAGGAGATACGTAGGCCCAAATCAGATATATCAGAACACACACACACACACACACAAAAATCAGATATATCAGGAAATCATGGTTTCTACTATGTAAACAAGCTGCAGCAAGCATACTGTTTATATACTCCTATTCTTTCACATCGGTGAAGAGATTGTCATAAACTTTCAGTTTCAGTTCTGAACTAACCATGGTTCCCCATAGCATCCAAAATCAGGAAACTGTGGTTTGTTTTAGACTATGTTTAGTGAGAACTAGTTGGGAGCAAACCATGATTTCAGGACCTGTTTGTTTTCTGAAACAATAGTTTAAATCAGGGTTAGCCAACATGGTGCTCTCTAGATGTTGTTGGACTCCAATTTCTACACCAACATGGCCAGTGATTAGGGATGAGGGGAGCTGTAGCACAGCAACTTCTGTAGGGGTTGGCTAACCCTAGTTTAAACAAACAACACTTTCCTAATTCGGGGATCACTGAGAACTGTGGTTTGTGTAAAACTGAAAGTGAAAGCTTCCAACCTCTCTGCAGATGAATTAGGGGAGGAGAGAACAGCCAAAACTCATCACAGCTTGGTTATATACCGGGAAAACATAAGGCCTGAACACACAAGGTCTTAAATGTGAACAGGGCCCCATCCTCACCCCCTAGCAGACGCACAGGCTCCTCTTTAGATCTCTGTCAAATTAGCTCAAAAATCTGATGCATTTGGTTGAACAGGCCATTGGAAACCCTCCTAAGAGAAGGGACCCTGGTCACAGCACATTCAACAAAAGATGCTAAGAAATGCTCTGCAACCTTTGTGCTAATTACACGAAGGTCTAAAGAGGAGCCTGTGTACCCCATGGTGCTGGGTGGAACCCAAGTGTGCACCCCAACATCATCCATGCTGGAAATGCCTATAGTTATCCAATGCCTGAATTAGACCATTGTTTTTTCAGTAATATTAAAAATTATTTACTGAGGTCATAGGGCGCTCCAAATTAGTTTGGAGTAGTGCAGCAGGAAAGGGGCTGGGTAATTCTTTCTCCCTGGGCATTTTCCAACTAAAAAAACCCACACACAATCTCTTTCTTTCACCCCAGCAGAAAAGATCTGCAGATCCAGTAGATTTCCCACACACAGAGAGAGAAAGCTACTAGAGGGATCCTGTAAGTGAGGAGATACCATAGTTATCCCTCTCCTCCTCCTTTGGAACTACTTTGATTAAATGCAATGATTTGGGGTTCCACACAGCTGCATTAATATATATAAAAAAACCATTGGAATTGAAGTGATAAATGAACGTTTGAGGCCCTCTGTATGAAACAGAGAAGGGCTAAGAGACTATATGGAAGGAGAGGCTCTGCTGATCTCTCTGCAAGGTCCCCCCAATCCTTCCGTGTTATCTTTCTCAAGTCTTACCTTGAATATGACCGGTTGGGGTAGCCAATTTCATAATACTCTGCTCTGGAGTTTGGCCTCCTATAGTCCTGGAGTCTTGGGTGATAGGCAGCATGGTGGTATTCTACTCGAGCATCTGGCCAAGGCTGAGGCCTAGCCCAGGGTTCATGGTGGTACAGCCACTCGCTGCCGTGCCTGGATTGAGGCGGTGGAATGCCATGGGGAACTGCCTTCCATGGGCCCCTCTCATAGCCTTCCATCTGGGGAGCATGTCTGCCTTGTGGCTGGGGCTGCTGCGGGGGGACCCAAGGCTCCATCTTGGACTTTCTGCAGGGCCTGCTTTCATTCAGATTTCCTTTCCTGCAAAGATAAGCATAATTGTAAGAGAGGTGACACAACAAAAACAGCCCGTCTTCAAAAGGAGATACACAAAATCCCAAGGTTTCCATGCCTCATAGTTCTCTGCAAACACGCATTAGAGTACACGGGCAGTGGTGTAGAGAGGGCTCCCGGGTAAAAAGCAGGAAGCCCTTTGACAAGCTCAGTAGCTGGGCAGGTCACCGGTTCAATACCTGGTGTTTAAATAAATGCACTAAAATGGTATGACTTGGTGCAAAAGATGGGTCTATGTAAACATGTTGTATTTCACTTTGTTTTATTTTGAAGTTTGTTCAGAGGTTGGCATTTTAGACACAGAGTTTTGACAAGCTAGGAACACTGAATGGACAGCATTCAACATGACTGATCTCAACATTTAACAAGAATTACAAAGCACTTTTTCTAAGTCCTCAGAGAACTTCACATACACTATTTCAGCAGCTTACAGCAGTCCTGTAAAACTGTGGCTGGCATACAACCAACTAAGAAACTCATAACTGAAGTGAGAACTGAATTGAACACTTACTTGCTCTCTCAACTAGTATGGTACATCCTTGTATTCAAAACACACCTGCGAAGAAATCTTAAGTGCCATGTTCTGTAAGAGCAAAAGGTATTTCTTCCCCCCACTGGCCCATTTTTTAAAGTAACCCATGCCCCCCATATGTTGCACTCCTCATCTTTGTCAACCCAGCTGCGGCAAGTCCTAACATCTGACTGTACACAAATGGTATTGACTCAATTTGTTTTTGCTTTTGTTTCACACCCACATCCTAGGCAGAGCAAACCGAGTTTCAATGGGATGCTCCAGGATAAATCCTGGGGTGAGCAACAATATTCCCACCAACACGTGAGCTTGTTTACACCACAAACACACACACACCACACCTGTTTAAAAGTGAGACCACCAGCTACAGCTCTAAATGCCGGCCTCAGTCCTTCTCGTCCCCAAAGGCAGCTGTCAAAGTCCGCCTGCCACATCAGTTGATGGCTCACTAACTCAGCCTGTGCTGGGTCAACACTCCCTGCTTCCTCCTGTGCCAAAGTCCCAGCCGGTTCCATAGCACTGATTAAGCTGGGCAAAGGGCGCCTGGCCTGCTTGCTCAGAGACAAACATACCTGTGGCTGTTTGTAAACTGCAGAGGGGGATCCTTAATAAACAAACAAAACAGGCAAAAGAGTTTTCCGTATGTAAAAATACCAGGGAGCAGGAGAATTTGAAAAACCCAATATAGGGATAGCAATAACGTTCAGCCTTTCTTTCTTGGTACTGAAAAGTAAGTTGCTCCGAGAAGTTGCTGCAGGACTAACAGCACACTCTGAACCATGCATGCTTGGCTCATTCATCCCTTGACATCTTTTTGACAGTCGTCCACATTGTATTTTGCAGTTGTTTCTGTTGTATTCTGCAGTTGTTGTATTATTATTAATTTAATTTATATACTGCCCTTTATCCGGAGGTCACATAAAAAGTTTCCATCCTCCCCCCCCATCTTCACTAATGTAATTATTTAAACAACTGGTGCTTACACACACACACACACACACACACACACACACACCCTGCCCCCAGCCAGACCTTCCTGTGCTTAAAAATCTACCAGTCAACATGCCAACTTGATTCAAGCATTTTGGAGCAAAGTTTTACACAATTCCTGCGAGGGTTAATTCCTAGGGATGCAGCTGAAACAAAACACAAACCAGCCTGCAAGTGACTTTAATACTGTATACAAAAGAAGGATTATTAGAATCAAAGGCTACCCGCCTACCTCCAGAGAGTGATCAAGTTTCCTAAATCTTTCATGCATTCTGCTTTTTTCCCTGTCTTTACAAATTTTGAAATTGCCCCCCCTTGCTTGCCTTATTCTTTGAAATGACTTTCTTTATTTATTGCTAATGCTTAAAAAAAAGGTTTACTTACACCACCTATCACTAAAACAAAGTCTTTGCTTATGCCTCTGCATCCCATCATTCTGGCTGGCTTATTAGCATAGCCACGCCCACAGGCATTCCCCGCCACGTCAGCTAGTCGGAACCTTCCGGCTGCGATTCCTGCTTGCCGCCGGAACGTTAGTTACACACACTACAAATAAGGGAAAAGTAAGGCGGCCGCATTGGCACCGCCATATAGAGAAGGTCACTTCGCTACTGGACAAAGGAAATCATTGGGCGTCTGCAAAGCGATTTAATGCCCCTAATCGCTCCAAGCAGCTGTATATATGTCAGCTATGTCTTGAGACAACTGCACCAGATGCATATATTTTTTTGAAAAAAGAGCAGTTTCCCCCCCAGAGGGTTGTTTGCCGTGTTGTTTTTTATTGATTAAATTTGCATGCCGCCCTTCATCCGAATATCTCGGGGCGCTATCGGAGCTTTGGGTTTTTCACTCGTGTGCAAATACATGAGAACAAGTGGAACTTGTAACAAAACGTTGCAGTGCAGAATGCTGCCTCTTCAGGATTTGAGCCACTCTCTTCCCCCTCTCCGCACCTCCCTTTCCAGGCGCAATGTGTATTGTGATGAATGAAAACTCTCCCAGTCAAATTAAAAACTAACATAGCAAGGAGGAGGCTGGAGAGACCATTTTCCCCTGATCAGCTAGCTTTTTACTTGCAGGTTGTTAAGTTTTGGGTGCAGATGTCAGCTCCTGTGTGATCAGCTCTCTGTAGTGATTCAGCATGCTAGCAAGGATATGCTAGGAGTCAAGTCTAACAAGAACAATCTTTATTTACAGTAGAATCTTAACTGGGGTGGAGGGAAAGGACGAGCTTGTTTTATACTCTCAGGAACAGGAGTTGGGGAAAGGATACCGTACATTTATATTTTGGCGGGACCCAATCATAGTACCGTAAGGATCCAAATTGTACTAACAAGTTAACCAATAGCAACAATCACCACACCCGTTTGAATCCTCCTGGAGCGGGAAAGGTAGTTACAGAACTTAACAGTGAGATTCATGCACACAGTTTAAACCAATACATAACACAGGTAATTGTTTTATTACATGATGGAGCATTCGTTATATTCCATATATTCTGTATTCTCTAGTCTATTCCACCACCTCATTCTGCCGCATGCAAAATGGAGGAGTTCCAGTGATTTCACACCGGCTGAGCACTCAGCCTCTGTTGTGTGTGACTTTTCATCTGAATCTTTAGTGGAAAGGCACACTTCTGTTAATTGATGGAGCAGAAAACAAAGCATTTCCTATCCACTCTGCCATGGGCTCTGTAATTAAAAATGTTCCTCTGGGCTATATAGTATAGCCAAGAGACAATGGCACTGGAATATCCATAATTCAAGAGGATGCATTCTTTATTGGATTGCTTTAAATTTTAAGATTGGTTTAAAATGAGAATAAAACACTCCACGCGCAGTCCAAGTGCAGCTTGGTGCTGGTTGTTTAAAGACCAAAACTCTAGATTCTTGGCAGCTTAGGGATTTTTCTTTGGGGGGGGGTGTCTTTCTCGGTGTAACACCACTGCAAGACATCTAACACACACACACACACACACACACACACACACACACACACTATATATATATATATATATATATATATATATATATATATATATATACATACATACAGAAATTGGCATCCTCAAACTAAGCACATCCCTAGATCTCAGGATGGCCGAGAATAGCTTCTGAAGATGGCTTAGGAACCAGAGGAGGGCATGGCAGAGCGCGGGGTGATGTGGAGGAAACCCAGCAAAACGTTTTCAGTTGATATAAAGCTACTAAATTTGGACACAACACCACATTCCACAATGGGGAGTGTTCTTAGCAACATAGGGTATGCAAATGTCATACCTGCGCAAGGTAAAAGCCCCTTTTTGGGTCCTCAAAACTCAGCCAGCAGACCCTGCCAGACATGCTGGGGAAAGAACCTACTGGAGAGGTAGCAAAACATCGTCCTCTAGCGGCGTCTATACTGTTACTGCAGCTTGTGTGTTTGATGACCCTATATAATGATGTAGTTATGTGACTCTAAAGCTTGGGTTCAATTTTATATCTGCTTACAGTGGCTTCAAAAATGGTCAAAAAACTGATAAATAATTTTTAAAAAATAATTTTGTGCGTGGTTTTTTTTATCAAATCTCTTTGAAAGTAAGATTTTATCTAATCTTTAATCAAAGCTCATCAAATTATGATACAGGGAAATGAGGTTGTAAAAAAGTCATCACCCTAGTGGATACTAACGGACATGGCCAGTTTACATTCATATATATATATAGATAGCTTCCAACTCTTATAAAACTGCAGGTTATTACAATGTTCTGTCAGTGTTTTGAAAAAATATGGCAAAGCTTCTGACTTGCTTTGCCTGGCACAAAAGACTCCACGAAAAGAGTGTCCTTTTATACTGCTTTTATTCTTAAAAGTCTTTAACTGCAAAATGATTAACTGTACAGACATCAACACCACCAGCTTTCACCAACCAACCAACCAACCAACCAAAACCCCAGCAAAACACCACTCTATATATACAGGTACAATACAATTAGGTGAGAGGTTGCATGAGTCAACGCAGACTAGTACTGACTCATGCTGACTCAAGCTCCCCCCAGCATTAAAGAAACAGCGGCCAATTTTTAGCCGTAAAAATGTTCTTATCTGTTTATAGTTTATTTGTTAATATTCAATATACCATTTACATTCTTTCATAAAAAGTTGGTTATCTTGATTTATTAATTTTCCAGTAAGATTTGCCATTTCTGTATATTCTATAAGTTTTTCTATCCATTCTTCTTTCGCTGGGACGTATTCTTCTTCTTTCCATTTTTGGGCAAGTAACTTTCTTGCCGCTGTAGATGCACCCATCCTCACAACTGTTGGAAAAAAAAACCCCCAGGGATAAAAACATGATCAAGACTAGCATATTTGTATCACAAACTTTAATTGAATCAAAACAATTGAACGGGGAACTGGGCGTGGGGGGGGGCATAAGAGCTCCGCTCTAGCTGCTGGTCTCACTGCTGCCGCTGCCTGGAACAAAAAAGAAGAGAAAAGATTCTTAATATTTAATTTATTATTATATTCATAACCCATCTTTCTTCTCCCCCCGCCCCGCCCCACAGCCAGATTTTCTCTGGCCAGGGGCATCTTGCCCATAGGAGCTAGTGGCGCTGGGCACCGCAGCGCCAAGTTCTGGAGGGCGCCAAGGAAGAGGCGAGGCTCAACGCTGCGCCTCCCAGCAACAGCTCTCTGCCCTCCGCCATGCCACGCTCCTGCCCACCGGGAGGGAAATGGGGGTGGGGTGCCGGAGGGTTTTTTGCACCACAGTCCTGTCTCTGGCCTCCCTGTTCCTGATGAAGAAAGATCAACACTCACCCTCCACGTTGGTATCAGTGGACTCCATCCCCTGGTCGAATGGTCTTACAAAAATTTCTCTGATCTTCAACACCTCCTCCTTCCCATCTTTCATTACTTTTACTTCTTCCTTCCATTCATCCACCTCCTCCTCACCGACCAGGGGATGTATCTTGGGCAAACGGCAGCAGGAGACCAGCAACCCACGGAGCCTTCTCAGACTTCGGAACCTAGGAAAGAAGAGGGAGGGAATTAGGAAATGGGTTCTAGATACGTATCTCTGTGCTGAATTTGGGGCATCTGGCAGGTAACCCTACCCTCCATTTCTAAATCTTGAGGGAACGTGAAAGAAACAGAATGCAGAAAGAAGGAGAAATCCTACTTACACTCGAGACGGAGAGAGTCTCTTCATTTTTCCTAACAATATCCTCTCACTTGCTCTCCTCACTCAAATGGTTGCTCTTCCCAAAGTTCTCAGCCAAGTCACTCAGCAGGGGGGACCTGTCATAATGGAGGACATGACCCGTTACTTTAGCTATCTTGCTTAGTAACTGGCATTGTTCCCCTTAACATTTACTTCTCAAATATATCTTTCAGTGGTTTAAGCAGTGGGTTAAGCGGTGTACTCCTGGACAGGACAGGAAACACCTCGCAAACACACGCCCTTTTCAACATGGCGGGGTCACCAAGGGAAAGCACTTCTGGCCTAAACTATGGCTGCTGTTTCTCACTTAATAGTTCAAAATAAATAACCCCTCTCAACACCCTGTAGTTAATCTGTCCAGTATTATGATGGGCGGGAGCAGGACTTCACCCTTAGACCGCCTCATCCCAGTTTCTTTCAGTTCCTGCCCAGTGTGTGTTCTGCTAATAAACAGCTTAAACAAGGTTGAAAAAGAAAATAAATAGGAGACCTATATACTAGGAAGAACGTGTTTGGTACAGCAGAAAATGCAGAAACCTATACAATGGGTTGAGGGTTCCGGTTCAAAGTATTGGTAGAATGGGAAGAGGGGCCTCGGGGGTCACCTCCTCCAACCTGATGCAGGAATCTCCACTGACGGATCCCTGATGGATGGCCATCTAAGCTCTGCTGGAAAACCTCCCAGGAAAGAGGTGGACGCCATAAGAAAGGTTGGGACACGGAGGAGGAGGGGGGGGGAGGATTTTATGTGTTGTTGTTTTGAAAGCGCGGGGCTGCTGCGTGGGGATCTGCAAGAGGGCAGAGCGAAACACAGGCCCTTCAAGGGGAGATTTGTTGGTGTGCCTTTTATTAAATGTGTTGTAAAGCCCGCCTGATGTAGCGCCTGAAAGGGGTCGTCGGATTCCGTTCTGAGGCGTCCCTCCTCCGCTACTACTCTCCCGGGCCTAGCCGGGGGAGCTGGGGGAGCCGGGCGGCGAGTGGGGTAAGGGCAGCTGAGGGGGCAGCGGGGCTGCCTCAGCACGGGGCCGGGGTCTGTGGTCTTCGTTGCCCTTGTCTGTCTCTCTCCCCACCCCCGCCACTCGGTTTTCCGGTTAATTTTCTGTCTGTCTGTCCATCCTGACGTACAATGCCTCCTGCCCCCCCCCCCCAAAAAAATCCTGTGAGGAGCAGTTTAGGCCCGGACGGGAGCAGGGCCAGCCCACCCAGGCAATGGGAAGCGAGCGACTGCCTGGGGTGTCAGATCCAGCACCCTTCAAGGGCCGCCGCCTCACCCCTGGGCAGCAGCGCTGACACCTCTATAGCAGAGCAGCCTCTTGGCAAATGTCCGTTTCCTCCTCGCTTTGACTTCCCCTCTGGCGGGGTAGAGGGTGGAAATTAGATTTTTCTCTCTGTGTGCATTAGTTTCCGCACATACCCTTTTTTCAGTCATGGAGATTCATTGCTATTTCACTGTGTGAAAAGAGCTTAGCAAAATGTATCTGGGTTGTTGTTGTTGTTGGTTCTCTCTCCCCCCCCCCCCCGTCCTCCCCGTCCTCTCCTCCTCCAACCTCCACTACCTCTATTTTTGTTGTTGTTCTGGACATGCATGCAGGTATTTCTGTATTGATGCATCTGCACACTTTCAAAAAAAGAAAGCACATAAGAGTGCAAGGCCAAATGTCACCCGCCTTAGTTATCATGTTTCACAATGGGGGGAAAGATAGTGTTGTGGGGAGTTTTTAGGGGGTGGTGGTGTGAGTGTGCAGTATCCATTTCCATTTAAGAAATGTTTTAATACTGAGGTCTGGGAATCATATAACCAGTTGACTGGCTGCAAGTTTGTTGGCCAAGGATCTTTTATAGTCAGGGTGGCCATAGCATTGTTTGTGTACATATTTCTGTATCTGGAACTAGGATGAAACTCAGTGGGGAACTTTGTGCCAGGAATTCTCTGTCTAAGCAGTCTCTCAGGATTGTTTCATGAAGAAAAACCCATTTGACTCCCTCTACTTTTTGGTGGAGTGGCGGAATGCAAATGGAATTACTCCATCTATCACTACTTTGTATTTGAGAACAAATCACTGGCATATTTGCTTCTTACATAAATAAATGACAATAACTGAATCTCTCTCTCTCTCTCTCTCTCTCTCTCTCTCTTTCTCAAATTCTCTGCACTATCCAATGCCAACTTTGACTGTCAGGGGAAAAGAAAAGGCTCCTTGATCATACCAGGTACCATGAATCACTACATGAAATTAGACCATCCTCTTTTTTCTAGTATTCAAAAATAATGACTAATAATTTAATGAGGCATAAGATTTAATGTACCAGAGTCCATTCTGACAGATTCGCAAGCTGTTTTGAAAAGAGAGGTGAAGATTAACAAACACACAGAGAGAGTAGATCTGTCATTCAGATCTGGTCAAACAATTTTAGTTAACAAGATGTGTAGCATGATCCTAAGCATATTTACTTGGGAGTAAGTCCCATTGAGACAAATGGAGCTTCCTTCCTTCCTTGTATGTGCATAGTTTGCAGCCTCAGTCATTCAGCATCTGAAAGCTCAGGTACAGCTGTGTCCTGGCACCCTCAAGCCTTGCAGGCAGAAAAATACCGTACTCTACTTCCCGTGATATGGCACAACCAAGATTCTGATTTAGGGGATAGAGAAAGGGCAGAACTCCTCAACGCCTTCTTTGCCTCAGTCTTCTCCAAAAAAGAAAACAATACCCGACCTGAAGAATATGGAGCAGATGATTCAGCAGGGGGAACACAGCCCAGAATAAGAAAGGCGGTAGTACAAGAATACTTGGCTAGTTTAGATGTATTCAAGTCTCCAGGGCCAGATAAACTACATCCAAGAGTATTAAAAGAACTGGCAGAGGTGATTTCCGAACCACTGGCAATAATCTTTGAAAATTCCTGGAGAACAGGCGAAGTTCCAGCAGACTGGAGGAGGGCAATGTTGTCCCTATTTTCAAAAAGGGGGAAAGAGAGGACCCAAACAATTACCGCCCAGTCAGCCTGACATCAATACCAGGAAAGATTCTAGAGCAGATCATTAAGCAAACGGTCTGTGAGCACCTAGAAAGAAACTCTGTGATCACTAAAAGTCAGCATGGGTTTCTGAAAAATAAGTCATGTCAGACTAACCTGATCTCATTTTTTGACAGAATTACAAGCCTGGTAGATGAAGGGAACGCTGTGGATGTAGCCTATCTTGATTTCAGCAAGGCCTTTGACAAGGTGCCCCATGAGAGTCTTGTAAAGAAGCTGGTAAAATGTGGTCTAGACAATGCTACCATTCAGTGCATTGTTAACTGGCTGACTGACCGAACCCAAAGGGTGCTCATCAATGGCTCCTTCTCATCCTGGAGAGTAGTGACTAGTGGGGTGCCACAGGGTTCTGTTTTGGGCCCAATCTTATTCAACATCTTTATCAATGACTTGGATGATGGGCTTGAGGGCATCCTGAGCAAGTTTGCAGATGACACCAAATTGGAAGGGGTGGCTAATACCCCAGAGGACAGGATCACACTTCAAAATGACCTTAACAGATTAGACAACTGGGCCAAAGCAAACAAGATGAATTTTAACAGGGAAAAATGTAAAGTACTACACTTGGGCAAAAAAAAATGAAAGGCACAAATACAGGATGGGTGACACCTGACTTGAGAGCAGTACATGTGAAAAGGATCTGGGAGTCTTGGTGGACCACAAACTTGACATGAGTCAGCAGTGTGATACAGCAGCTAAAAACGCCAATGCAATTCTGGGCTGCATCAATAGGAGTATAGCGTCTAGATCAAGGGAAGTAATAGTACCACTTTATTCTGCTCTGGTCAGACCTCACCTGGAGTACTGTGTCCAGTTCTGGGCACCACAGTTCAAGAAGGATACTGACAAGCTGGAACGTGTCCAGAAGAGGGCAACCAAAATGGTCAAAGGCCTGGAAACGATGCCTTATGAGGAACGGCTTAGGGAGCTGGGTATGTTTAGCCTGGAGAAGAGAAGGCTAAGGGGTGATATGATAGCCATGTTCAAATATATAAAAGGATGTCATATAGAGGAGGGAGAAAGGTTGTTTTCTGCTGCTCCAGAGAAGCGGACACGGAGCAATGGATTCAAACTACAAGAAAGAAGATTCCACCTAAACATTAGGAAGAACCTCCGGACAGTAACAGCTGTTCGGCAGTGGAATTTGCTACCAAGGAGTGTGGTGGAGTCTCCTCCTTTGGAGGTCTTTAAGCAGAGGCTTGACAGGCATATGTCAAGAATGCTTTGATGGTGTTTCCTGCTCGGCAGGGGGTTGGACTGGATGGCCCTTGTGGTCTCTTCCAACTCTACGATTCTATGATTCTAAGCCAAAGTAAATGGTTGTCCAAATGACCTCTGTCATCAGTCTTGTTCCTCTGTCCTACCCCAAGGCTTCTTTTGCTCCAGTACCATGACCTTTCTTCATAGCTGAAATTACAGTTAGGAAAGGCTGAACCTTTGGTGGTTTTCTCACCAGCTCTTGTTACTCAGAAATATAACCTTGGGCAACAGAATTTGAAAAGACGAACACTTCTGAAAGTCAGTACAATGAGGGCCACATTGCGGCAAGGGCAGGCAAATTACAGATGATCTTTTTAATGTGTTTTCATGATTATTTTTCTCTTGATAGAATTGGAATGGTAATACATGCTCCCACATTCAAGTCAATTTGCACCTTCTTCAAACTTACCAGACGGTCACATGTCAGCAGCAGCAATCAGTGTATGGCCTATAGTTTCTTGCTGACCTTTTCATTTCACAAGTGTTCCTATTTTTATAAATTTTGGTCATATTTCTTGTGCTATATTGCTAGGCCTGGCAATATGCCAAATAGAATTTGTTTAGGTATACTTCTTGTTGATACTGGATACTGGCTTTCTTCTTCTTCTTCTTCTTCTTCTTCTTCTTCTTCTTCTTCTTCTTCTTCTTCTTCTTCTTCTTCTTCTTCTTCTTCTTCTAATGAGTGAAGGTTTAGCCAGCAATCACAGCCTTTAAAACAAAAATGGGGTGGGGGGGGGGAGAGAGAAACTTGAGCTAGGGCATCCTGGCAATTTGCTGAGTTAAAATTACTTCCTGCGGGAACAGAAATGGAGCAAAAGTGCCTTCTGAGCATTGGGCCCTTTGTTCTCCAGGCTACACCAGCTCTAGAAAAACAACCCTCTGTTTGTATTGCCTTTATAGTGATTTGGGAGCGCCTGGTGTATTCTCCAACGCAGGCTTCAGCTCTGCTTTTTAAGGTAAGCCTGCCATTGGGTTGCTTTGATATGTTTCAGACCCACTAGCCCAGTTCTCCTTTCTGAATTTGAGCATCTTGTAATGCACTCCTTAAAGAAGACTTTTTAATTCACTGTATTACGTTAATGTGATGCTTAGGATGCCAGTACTTTTATGCCCTCTTGTGGCTGGTTTATGTGTGTCAACTAACTGAACTGGGCTGCTTCAGGGCTCTTTAATGCTGCTAAAGCATTCCTCTTCTTACACTGGTAGGTGGAAGCGCTATTATTACTGTGGTTCCACATTGCATGCTTAATCCTCAATGTGCTCTATGTGGTGTTGTGCTCAAAGATTACTCAGAAACTTCAACTGGACCAAAATGCAGCAGCTGGATTACTGACCGCGGTGCCATTTAGTTCTCATATAACTTCTGCTTTAAGATACCCGCATTGGTTGCTGGTTTGTGTTATGGCCCAATTCAAGGTGCTCATGTTGACGTTCAAAGCCCTAAATGGCACAGGCCCCTGAAAGACCTGAAAAGACCACCTCTTTCCTTACAGACTGTCTCAGACACCACTTTACATTGGCTTTTGACGCTTGAAATGTACATTTTTAGAACCTACCTTATTTCTGTGATTGTAAGCTGTATTCCTACATTTCATTTGTATCCACGCAGAACTCATCTGGAAGAAAAGTGCTGGTGCAATGGGACTTTCCTGCAACCTCATTAATCTGTGTCACCACTGTCAGTGAGAGCTTCTGCTGCCTGGTTGCTGGGAGATGGAATAAATTCATGCTTCAGAATACCTTGGGCTGGCAGGGAAGTGTTCTTGTGCTCAGGTCCTGCTTGCAGGCTTTCTGCAGGCATCTGTTCTGCCACTGTGAGAACAGGACGCTGGACTAGTTCAGCAAGCCCTGCTTACGTTCATATGCTTGAAGCATCTAGCTCTCCCCAATATCCTGCTCTGTGCTTCCAGTCATCATCCACATTGTAGTTGTCAGAGGGCCTGATATGGCTACTCTAGAGTAACGACTCCAGCATGGTCTTTTAAGGCTTTTATTAAGTGCTGATTATTTACAGTGTTCAGAGCAGTAAAAATGCATCCTTAAGGTGAGGTGTCAGAACCTCCGAATGGCGATTGGCGCGTTTTCTTCCAGCACCAAAGCTTTGGCAGACCCAACCTCTTCCCCCTACGTTTGCGTCGCAATTCGGGAGTTGGGGGGATTGGCCTCCCCCCCGTGCGTCCAACTTCCTGTCCCACCTGAGGCATGGGCTCCACAACCTTGCCTGAGCCTCGGACACCACTTCCTGACTCTCCGCTGGAGGCAGAGCTCTCCTTACTCTCTCCAGCGCTTGGGGATGGGCTGGAACTTAAGATGGGAGGGACTTCCCTGTATCCCTTGTCCCTCACATCCACCCCCCTCCCAGGCTCCTCCCCCCCCTCCCTAGGGGCTCTCTGCTTGCTGGGGACGAGTGAAACCCCAAGAAGTCTGTGGCATCCGAGCCTGTGGGTGTAAAAATTTCCCCCCAATCCGGCGATCTTTCCCCCTCCCCCTGAGAAGACGGGAATCCCAAGAAGTCAGTGGCGTCAGAGCTGGTGGGCGTAAAAATGTTCTGCCAGTCCTCTCCTGCCTCTGATGTCGTCGACCTCGGTGAAACCCACACCTCTTCTTCCGTATCCTCAAATTCCGCTTCCCATCTCCATGGAGAGCTGCTGCCTGCGATCCCTTCCTCCCGCCCCTCCCCCTCTTCCTCCCTTTCCATGTGCCAGGGCTTGGGCCTGTGGGGGAACAGGGCGTGGAACTCTTCTACTAAAAATTCCTCAGGTACTTCCGTGGCTGGTATCCACTCATTGTGGGACGGCGGAGTGTCCTCCCATGCTATCAGGTACTCCAGCCCTCTCACCCCTCTCCTTGAGTCTAAAATCTCAGTTGCCTTGGCTTCCGGTTGACCGCGCCATCTTTGCTCAGACGGGGGTCCGATCAGCGGAGCGGACCTCGGCGCTTCAGAGGTGGAGGGAATTGCTCCAGCGAAGCAAAACCTCCTTAAAAGCCCCAAATCGAGCTTTTTGGGGACGGATTTTGCCTGGCGGCGCCAAAAGCGGGCTCTCTCCTCCCCGGATCGGCTTTGTTTAAGCCCCCGAGAGCGAGGAGGTGAACCGCGGCGGACAGGCTGACACTGCTGCTCTGAGAGCGCGAAGCTGCGAGTCTGGGAAGTGGAGGCGGCCAATTCTTCCAAGAATAATTAGCAAATGAATAGACTGTGAGTAATTTGGATTGTTTGGAATTTAAATTAAGGCAATTTGGATTTGGGAGAGAGGGGGAAAAGAGGAAGCCACCCCCCCCCCCACGGTAACATAAGAGACAGTAAACAGAAACCCGAAGCCGTAAACAGAAGATCTTAACTTAAAAGGATCCCTCAAAGGCATCAAAGAGAATCTCCCCTTTGATGCAGGGTGAAAGAGGAGAGAGACTGTGGTTTATGAGAGGTAAAGACTAAGAAAAACCTTTCTTTTCCTCGGGAGCCGGCAGCCCAGACAACCCAGTGAGTTGATCAGGATTTATAAGTCAATTTTTATTTCACTTTGTATTTCTGGACTTTGTGGAATTTCTTTTTTTGGTTTAAATGTTTGTGAAATGTGAGTTCGAACTTTATTGTTAATAAGACTTGAAGAATGCAGCCAGCTTGTTAAAATGGAGTCGAGAAAATAAACTGTGATCATATTCCACCCCACGTAACAAGTTTTGACCTTGGCAGGATTGAATTATGTCAACAAAAAAGTGTTCCCCTGAGTTCCAGCGGTCTGTTTTGACTTTAATGTGGGAAACAAGAATAGAGCTATGTCAAGAGGAGACACGACGGCAAGAGTTACAGCAAAAATTTCAGATGGTGATGGCAGAATATGATTTTTTAGAAGATGAAGTTTTTGACACTGAAAAAGATGAATGTGAGAATGACAGTGATGGTGACTGTGATTTGGAAGGAAAAGATGAAGATGAGGACTGTGATGATTCAACACAAAATGAAGCACACCACGAAAAAAATGATGACTTTACTCTACAAAAAGTTGGATGGAGTGCCCTGCCTTTGAGGGGGGCACGATTGGTATTATTGGAACTCCAGAACGCCCACAGGGAAGAAGGAAAAAATATGCAGAGAAGAGAAGAAATTCAGGGGTCCTGTATGGTGGCCTGGATGGCAAAAGACTGTAAACAGGGGGTGGGGTGAAGGGAAAGTGATGTTGTGATTATGAGGATGGATTAACAGGTTTATAACTGGTCTGCTGATTATGGAATTTGCTGGATTGGGGGGGTGGAGCCGGTAATCGGGGATGTAAGGTTAATTTGAGAATAGTTATAGTTTTAAAGGTGAATGGATTTTGGAAAAATGTGAAAATATGGAGGCTTATAGAGGGAGAAAAATTAGGCACGGGAAGATAAAATGGGAGTTTGATTTTTCAGTGATTTGAATATTAGATGAAAATGTTAATAATTGATTTATAAGTTGTATAAGATACAAAGGTGTATTTTTATAAAGTAAGAAACTGTTGCAGATGATAAAAAAGGGATGAAAACCGGGGAAGGGGGGGAGGGGAAGCCCACAAAATATGGTTTTACAATTATGAATGTAAGAAAAAATTTTCTGTTTTGTATTGTTTTTTTCTCTTTTTTTGCCCTTTCTTTTTCTCTTTTTTCCTATTTCTATTTTTCTCTTTTTTTGGTATGACAATAGATGGTTGGATGGATGGCCTCCTGCGTACTGCCCTGGTTTGCTGGAGCTCCCTGGTGGCAGGGGGGGGCTTTGGGGTCAGGGGAGGGGGAGGAGGACAGAAATCCAAGCATAAAATGGACCATCTCTGACTGTTCACATACATGGGATACTTCTGTGGCAGGGGAGGACCCATGTGGGTGGGTAGGAAGGAGGTGGAAAAGGTGTTTATGTATGTACCGTTTTTTTCTTTTTTGTATTTTGTAAAATTAATAAAAAGTATGTTTAAAAATAAAAAAAATAAAAAAAATCTCAGTTGCCTCATTGAGCTGACGGGCGTTTCCCGTCTCCCCCCCTCCCTCTGGAGGCTGATCGCTGTCCCTGAACCTAGTACTTTCTCTGTACGGCGACAGCAGCGATCTATGAAACACTGGGTGCACTCTCATGTCCTCAGGCAGTGCTAGCCTGAAGGCTACCGGGTTGACCTGTTGCGTGACCGTGAAGGGGCCCAGCCTCCTGGGTGCTAACTTCTTGCATCGCCCCCTGGTGGGAAGACCTTCCGAGGATAACCAAACCTTGTCCCCCACCCTGATGACCTCTCCCGGTCGCCTGTGGCGATCTGCTCCCTTCTTGTACGCTTCCTTGGCCCTCTCCAAGTGTTCTCTGAGCTGCTGGTGCACCGTCTCCAGGTCCTCTGCCCAATCCTCTGCCTGTGGGCCCTCTTCCTCCTCCTCCCCCTCCCTCTCCGGGAAAGATCTGAGGTCGCGCCCGTAGTTGGCCTTAAAGGGCGACACCCCTGTGGAGACGTGCACCGCATTGTTGTAGGCAAATTCTGCCAGTGGCAGGCGATCCACCCAGTCCGTTTGCCTCTGGCTGACGTAACATCTCAGGTACTGCTGCAGAATGGCGTTGACCCGCTCCGCCTGTCCATTGGTCTGCGGGTGCCGAGCCGTAGACAAACTGACCTCCACCTGCAGGAGGTTCATTAGCCGCCGCCAGAACCTGGAAACAAATTGGCGGCCACGATCCGAAATAACTCTTAAAGGCAATCCATGCAGTCTGAATACGTGGTCAACAAACAGTTTGGCCGTCTCTTCTGCCGAGACCGCCCTGGCACACGGTATAAAGTGGCACATTTTGGACATGAGGTCCACCACCACCAACACTGCGGTCTTGCCCCTGGACGACGGCAGGTCTGTGATGAAGTCCATGGACACTACTTCCCACGGCCTGTGCGGTGTGGCTAAGGGCTCCAGCAAACCTGCTGGTGGCGCTCTGACCACCTTTGCTCGCTGGCAGGTGTCACAGCCCCTTACATAATCCCTCACATCCTCCCGCACCCGTGGCCACCAGAAGTGTCTCATAACTAGGTGAGTGGTTTTGTCCCTTCCGAAATGACCCGCCGTTGGGTTGTCGTGCATCTGCTTGAGGACCTTACCTCTCAGCTGTTTGGTGGGCAGGTACAGGGCTCCCCTGTAAAAAAGCAAACCCCTCCTTTCCTCAAAGTCTTTAGCCTGCTCCCTCCCCCCTCGCAGCTCTCTGAAGATGCGGGAGGCAAACTCATCTGCTGCCGTCAGTGCGGTGAGTTCTGCCTCGCTCACCACTGCTGCTCCGCAGGACCATGCTGATGGGGGGAAAATGTGCCTGGGCGCTGGTGGCAACTCCTGCTCCATGTACTCTGGTTTGCGGGAGAGGGCATCCGCCCTGACATTCTGCTCCCCCGGGATGTAGTGGATGGAGAAGTTGAAGTTCGAGAAGAACTCTGCCCACCGTATCTGTCGCTGGTTGAGCACCCTGGCCGTTCTCCAGAACTCCAGGTTCTTGTGGTCTGTGCACACCTGGATGGGGTGCTTGGCGCCCACCAGGAAGTGTCGCCAGTGCTGGAAAGCAGCGTGGATCGCAAGAAGTTCCCTATCAAACACCGTGTAGTTGCGTTCAGGCTGTGTCAGCTTCCTGGAGAAGAAGGCACAAGGTCTCCACTCTCTGTTGGCGTCCAGTTGCAACAGGATCGCTCCCAAAGCCCGGTCCGAAGCATCGGTCTCAATGCGTAGGGGCGCATCCTGCACTACGTGGAACAGGTTCTGGTCGGACGCGAACACCCTTTTGAGGCTTTCGAACGCTGCTTGCGCCTCTGGCGTCCACCTGAACTTCTGCTTGCCTCTCAGGCAGTCCGTGATGGGAGCCGTAACCCGCGAGAAGTTCTTGATGAATTTCCTGTAGAAGTTGGCGAATCCTAGGAGGCGTTGGGCATCTTTGCGCGTCCTGGGGCTGTGCCAGTCCAGGATGGCCTGCACCTTGTCCTTGTCCATCGCCAGCCCCTTGTCTGACAGCTTGTAGCCCAGGAAGTCCACTTCCCTGGTGTGGAACTTGCACTTCTCCAGCTTCACATACAGGTGGTTCTCCTTCAGGCGTTGCAACACCTCCCTGACATCCTTCACATGTTGCACTGGGTCAGCGGAATAGATAAGGATGTCATCCAGGAAGACCAGGCAGTTCTTGAAGAGAAGGGACCCCAGGACGTGGTGCATGAAGGCCTGGAAGCATGCTGAGCCCCCTTGCAACCCGAAGGGCATCACCAGATATTCAAAAGAGCCCAGAGGCGTGAACATCGTGGTTTTCCACTCATCGCCTTCCCGGATCCTGATCAAGTTGTACGCCCCCCTCAGGTCTAGCTTGGTGAAAATCTTGCCCCTGCGTGCCGCTGTCAGGAGATCGTCCACTCTGGGCATGGGGAAAGCCACTGGCTCTGTCACTGAGTTGAGCCGTCTGAAATCCACCACAAGACGGCGCTGTTGCGTGTCTTTCTTGTCCACCCAGAAGACCGGGCTGCCTCCTGCTGCCTTGCTTTCTCTGATGAACCCCCGTTTGAGGTTCTTGTCTATGAACGCACGCAAATCCTCGAGTTCCTGATCTGACATGGCGTACAGCTTGGCTGGGGGTATCGTTGCCCCTGGTACCAGGTTGATCTGGCAGTCGAAAGACCTGTGTGGGGGTAGGTGGTCGGACTCCGCTTCGCTGAAGACCTCCTGCAGGTCCCAGTACTGCTTGGGTATCGCCTCACCCCCTTTGACATGCATGGTGGCCACCGTGGCTATTGGAGGCCCCTCCCCTGGTTGGTGCTGCATGCAATGTTCCAGACAAAAGTCCGACCCAAACGTGATGCATCTCTGGTGCCAACTTATGGAGGGGTCGTGGCGCGCCAGCCAGCTCATTCCCAAAACGATGGGGGGGTCTGAGATGGTTGTGACGTTGAAAGCCAGTGTCTCTGAGTGCCTTCCCACCGTCATTCTCATGGGGGGGGTTTGATGAGTGATGGCCCCTCCCAGCAACTCTCTGCCGTCAATGGTGGCTACGTGCAGGGGAAAATCCAGCTGCAGAAGCTGGATCTGGTGCTCTTCTGCAAAGTTTCTCGAGAAGAAGTTGGCTGAGGCACCACTGTCAATTAAGGCGAGGACAGTCAGGGGATAGCCATTTGGGAGCGTTAGCGTGACTTCTAGAACCACTCCTGCTCTGGGAGGGGTGGGCTGGCTCTGCTCCTCTCTGTGCGGGTGGGCGGGCTGGGGCTGTTGTCTGCTGACTGTGCCTGGCTGCTGCCCCTTGTCTCCTGCAGCCAGGCTGTCTCGTTTCCCTGCTGTGGTGCTGCTTCAGTGGGGGAAGGTACAACCGTTCCCGCCTTTCCTTGCCACTCTCTGCGATGAGGGCAGTCTCTGACGCGATGCCGGGGGGAGTTGCAGAGAAAGCAATTCCCGCCCCTTCCCTCCTTGCGTCTTGGCGCCGCCGGGGTTTGAAAAGCCCGCGCGCGCGCGCTCCACCGATCTCCATCGGTTCTGGCTCTGGGCTTGGTCTGGGCGGGTCTGGGGGTGGTCCCTGGGGTGGGGTTTGGTGATGTGGTCTGTCCTGGGAGCGTGGGAACCAAGGTTTTGCTGCGCGCGTCACTTGTTTGTCATACCATCTGGATTCCTGTCTCACCCCCACCGCTAGCGCCGCTTTGCTTAACTCATCCATAGTCCGCGGTCTAGGACCTCTTGCCAGCTCATCCTTAACATCTGCATGCAAACCCAGGTAGAAGGCTGATTTCACTGGCTCACTTTGCAGATCCCACCCCAGTTTGTGCACCAGCATGGTGAATCTCGCCCAGTAGTCCCTCACTGTCGATTTTCCTTGTGTTAAGTTATGAAGCTCCTGTTTAGTGGCCTCCATTTCACTGTCACTAGCGTACATTATTTTTAAAGCTTCTAGAAATAATTTTGCGTTCTTCATGCAAGGATTTTTTTGCGCGATGAGCGGTCTTACCCATTCCCGGGCGGCCCCCGTCAAATGCTCTATGATAAAGGAGACTCTGTGCGCGTCATCTGGGAATTCTGCTGCATGCAATTCCAGCGCATAATTTATTTCTGTCTCGAATCCTAGGTACTCCCTAGGGTCGCCGCTAAACTTGGTGACTAGGCTCTGTCCCCTTCTCACTTGGACTAGCTGCGGCTGGGGCGCCCCCCCACCTCTAGCGGCTTTCTCCTCTTCCAACTTTTTCTGCAGGTCCAATACCATCACCCTTAGCTGTTTCTCAGTCTCCTCTTTTGTCCTCACCTGGTCCACCAGCTTGTTCAGCTCCTCCTGCGCCCCTCGCGCTTCCTCCTGAGCGGCATGCAATTGCTGCTGTGCCTGCGCTGTGAGGTTCCGTAGCTCCTGCTTCGCTGCTTCGGCCTCCAGCCTCCACTGCTCAGCCTCTTGAGCGCTCATCGCTGCACTCCAAAGTAGCCAAAAAAAGATTCGAAGGTTGCTGTCAGAGGGCCTGATATGGCTACTCTAGAGTAACGACTCCAGCATGGTCTTTTAAGGCTTTTATTAAGTGCTGATTATTTACAGTGTTCAGAGCAGTAAAAATGCATCCTTAAGGTGAGGTGTCAGAACCTCCGAATGGCGATTGGCGCGTTTTCTTCCAGCACCAAAGCTTTGGCAGACCCAACCTCTTCCCCCTACGTTTGCGTCGCAATTCGGGAGTTGGGGGGATTGGCCTCCCCCCCGTGCGTCCAACTTCCTGTCCCACCTGAGGCATGGGCTCCACAACCTTGCCTGAGCCTCGGACACCACTTCCTGACTCTCCGCTGGAGGCAGAGCTCTCCTTACTCTCTCCAGCGCTTGGGGATGGGCTGGAACTTAAGATGGGAAGGACTTCCCTGTATCCCTTGTCCCTCACAGTAGTGTTTAATGGATTTCAAATTGTCTCATCATTTGCCTTCATCACCTGTCTATCTTAGATGACCAAATTAACATTGTTAATTTGTGGGCACAAACTATACAATGGAGAATGCCAGCTGCCACTCAGGACAGGAACGTCTTTTTTTTAAAGCAAATGAAAGAGAACGTGCTCCAAGGCTGAATTCTGCAGTCAGCACCACATTCTGCACTTGTAAATTATAAATTGACTGCCTATGAGGCTGCAGTCAAATATTTCTAGTGTGCCATTGAATAAATGGCAGCTTAAAAAAAACCATTTTGTGTACTTTGTTAGCAGAGGCAAACCTAGCAGCTTAGCAAATTTTACACTGGCTACCTGCTATAACCACAGGTAGAATAGAAACACAAGAAGCAAATGCCACTGCCTGGGTTCAAATCCTCATTCAGCTCTGAAGCTTTTTAGGTGAGGTTGGCCTGTTATACTTAGCCTAACCTGCCTCACAGGCTTGTTGCTGGGATAAAATGGGAACAAGGTATGGTTCCACCAAGCTTCTTGGTGGAATGGCAGAATAAAAATGTAGTAATGTCTGTGGACAAACATCGGCTCCCTCAGCCTGTAAAGCGAGATGAGCACCACAACCCCAGAGCCGTCTGTGACTGGACTTAACTGCCAGGCGTCCTTTATCTTTACCTTTAATGTCCCCCCCCCCTCAACATTCTTGGGATTTTCCCAATAGATACTATGCTAACACATTTGAAGCTAAGGCTCTGATACTGGAGCATAGTAGATCAATAAATCTTAAATATATAAGTAGGCATAGTAGCACATCTAATAAGAGACATGATTAAAACAAACAATTGTACCAAAACTATTTTAATATTTGGTATAGATACAGAAGAATATTGGTGCACCAAGACATTGGAAAGCATCTGTGAGGGACAGGGGATATCGCGAAGTCCCTCCCCTCCTGAGTTCAAGCCCATCCCCGAGCACAGGGGAAAGCAGAGAGAGTTCCGATGCCAGTGGGGAAGCAGGAAGTCGGGGCCGAGGCTCAGGCAAGGTAGAGGAGCCAGGGTCCCAGGTGGGACAGGAAGGGGCGAATAAGGGGGGGAGACCCATCCCCCCAACTCCGGAATTACGCAGAAAGAGGAGGGGAAAGAGGATGGGTCTGCCAAAGCTTTTGTGTTGGAGAAAGACGCGCCAAAAGCCATTAGGAGGTTCTGAAACCGACTGACCACATCACTCCGTGTAAATAGCAATGACTTCAGCACTGTAAATACGCAGCACCAATAAAAGAATAAAATGCAGAGCTGCGTAGCGTCGTTACTCTGAAGTAGTCCACTCCGGCCACTGTGACAGCAACCTCCTAATCCTTTTTTGGGCTACTTTGGAGTTGCCGGGATGAGCGTGTCAGAGGCGGAGAGATGGCGGCAGATCGCGGAGCAAGCCCAGCAAGAACTGCAGCAGCTGTCGCTGCAGGCGCAGGGGGAATTGAAGGCAGCTAAAGAAGAGACTAAGAAGGTCCAGGACGACCGGCTACAACTTGCAGAACAGGTGAGAGCGCTACAGGAAAGAGAGCAGGAATTAAGGGCGGTGGCGGTAGACCTCCAAAACAAGCTGGATGCAGAGAAAAACAAGGCGGGAGGGGCACCCCAAGTCCAAGTGCTGCCAGGAAGGAGAGCCGGGACCCTAGTAAGCAAGTTCAATGGAGACCCGAGGGAATATCAGGGCTTTGAGACTGAGATTGTGTATGCTCTTGAGCTGCACCACGATGAGTTCCCTGATGATGAGCACCGGGTAGCGTTTATTGTGGAGCACCTTACCGGGGCAGCCAGGGAGTGGCTAAGACCGTTAATCGCAACAAAGAATCCTTGCATGAAGAATGTCAAACTTTTTCTAGAAGGTTTGAAAACGATGTATTCGTTCGATAGTCATATGGACCAGACTAAGGAGGAACTTCATAATTTACGCCAAGGAAATATGACAGTTCGCGCGTATTGGGCGAAATTCACCATGCTGGTGCACAGATTGGGGTGGGAACTAGAGTCACCCCCAATGCAAGCGGCGTTCTACTTGGGGTTGCATGAGGAGGTGAAGGATGAGCTCTCGAGAGGTCCAAAGCCCAGTAATATGGATCAGCTGAGCAAAGCGGCTCTGGCGGTGGGGGTGAGACAGGAATCCCGGTGGAGCGACAAGCAAGCAACGCGCGCAAAGCGGGCTTGGTTCCCACGGTCGCAGGAGAAGCCACTCCCCCAACAACCCTTTCAAGCCACGCCTGGGGCCAGCCAGGACCAGGAACCCATGCAGATTGATAGCGCGCGCGCGCGGGCTTTTCAAACCCCAGCGGCGCCAAGACGCAAGGAGGGAAGGGGTGGGAATTGCTTTCTCTGCAACTCCCCCCAGCATCTCGTCAGAGACTGCCCACATCGCAGGGAGTGGCAAGGAAAGGCGGGAACGGTTGTGCCCTCCCCCACTGACGCAGTACCACAGCAGGGAAACGGGAAAGCCTGGCTGCAGGAGACAAGGGGCAGCAGCCAGGCACAGTCAGCAGACAACAGCCCCAGCCCACCCACCCGCACAGAGAGGAGCAGAGCCAGCCCACCCCTCCCAGAGCAGGAGTGGTTCTAGAAGTGACGCTCACGCTCCCAAATGGCTATCCATTGACGGTCCTCGCCCTAATTGACAGTGGTGCCTCAGCCAACTTCTTCTCGAGAAACTTTGCAGAAGAGCACCAGATCCAGCTTCTGCAGCTGGATTTTCCTCTGCACGTGGCAACCATTGACGGCAGAGAGCTGCTGGGAGGGGCCATCACTCATCAAACCCCCCCCCCCATGAGAATGACGGTGGGAAGGCACTCAGAGACACTGGCATTCAACGTCACCACCATCTCAGACCCCCCCATCGTCTTGGGCATGAGCTGGCTGGCGCGCCACGACCCCTCCATCAGTTGGCACCAGAGATGCATCACGTTTGGGTCGGACTTTTGTCTGGCACATTGCATGCAGCACCAACCAGGGGAGGGGCCTCCAATAGCCACGGTGGCCACCATGCACGTCAAAGGGGGTGAGGCGATACCCAAGCCGTACTGGGACCTGCAGGAGGTCTTCAGCGAAGCGGAGTCCGACCACCTACCCCCGCACAGGCCTTTTGACTGCCAGATCAACCTGGTGCCAGGGGCAACTATACCCCCAGCCAAGCTGTACGCCATGTCAGACCAGGAACTGGAGGATCTGCGCGCTTTCATCGACAAGAACCTCAAGCGGGGGTTCATCAGAGAAAGCAAGGCAGCAGGGGGCAGCCCGGTCTTCTGGGTGGACAAGAAAGACACGCAACAGCGCCGTCTTGTGGTGGATTTTAGACGGCTGAATTCAGTGACAGAGCCAGTGGCTTTCCCCATGCCCAGAGTGGATGATCTCCTGACAGCGGCACGCAGGGGCAAGATTTTCACCAAGCTAGACCTGAGGGGGGCGTACAACTTGATCAGGATCCGGGAAGGCGATGAATGGAAAACCACGATGTTCACGCCTCTGGGCTCTTTTGAATATCTGGTGATGCCCTTCGGGTTGCAAGGGGGCTCAGCATGCTTCCAGGCCTTCATGCACCACGTCCTGGGGTCCCTCCTCTTCAGGAAATGCTTGGTCTTCCTGGATGACATCCTTATCTATTCCGATGACCCAGTGCAGCATGTGAAAGATGTCAGGGAGGTGTTGCAGCGCCTGAAGGAGAACCACCTGTATGTGAAGCTGGAGAAGTGCAAGTTTCACACCAAGGAGGTGGACTTCCTGGGCTACAAGCTGTCAGACAAGGGGCTGGCGATGGACAAGGACAAGGTGCAGGCCATCCTGGACTGGCACAGCCCCAGGACGCGCAAAGATGCCCAACGCCTACTAGGCTTCGCCAACTTCTACAGGAAGTTCATCAAGAACTTCTCTCGCGTTACGGCTCCCATCACTGACTGCCTGAGAGGCAAGCAGAAGTTCAGGTGGACACCAGAGGCGCAAGCAGCGTTCGAAAGCCTCAAGAGGGTGTTCGCCTCAGACCAGAACCTGTTCCACGTGGTTCAGGACGCGCCCCTACGCGTGGAGACAGATGCTTCTGATAAAGCTGTGGGCGCCATTTTGTTGCAACTGGACGCCAACAGAGAGTGGAGACCCTGTGCCTTCTTCTCCAGGAAGTTGACCCAGCCAGAGCGAAACTACACGGTGTTTGATCGGGAACTTCTTGCGATCCACGCTGCGTTCCAGCACTGGAGACACTTCCTGGTGGGCGCCAAGCACCCCATCCAGGTGTGCACGGACCACAAAAACCTGGAGTTCTGGAGAACTGCCAGGGTGCTCAACCAGCGGCAGATACGGTGGGCAGAGTTCTTCGCGAACTTCAACTTCTCCATACACTACATCCCGGGAGAGCAGAATGTCAGGGCGGATGCCCTCTCCCGCAAGCCAGAGTACATGGAGGAGGAGGCGCCACCGGCACCCAGGCACATTTTCCCCCCGTCAGCATGGTCCTGCGGAGCAGCAGTGGTGAGCGAGGCAGAACTCACAGCACTGACGGCAGCGGATGAATTTGCCAACCGCATCTTCAGAGAACTGAGAGGGGGGGGGAGCAGGCAAAAGACTTTGCAGCACGCAGGGGGCTGCTTTTCTACAAGGGTGCACTGTACCTGCCCACCACCCAGCTTAGACGTACGGTCCTCAAGCAGATGCACGACAACCCAACGGCGGGTCATTTTGGGAGGGACAAAACCGCTCACCTAGTCATGAGACACTTCTGGTGGCCAGGGGTGCGGGAAGATGTTCGAGACTATGTACGGGGCTGTGACACCTGCCAGCGGGCAAAGGTGGTCAGAGCAGCGCCAGCAGGATTGCTGGAGCCCTTAGCCACACCACACAGGCCGTGGGAAGTGGTGTCCATGGACTTCATCACAGATCTGCCTTCTTCCAGGGGCAAGACCGCAGTGTTGGTGGTGGTGGACCTCATGTCCAAAATGTGCCACTTTATACCGTGTGCCAGGGCGGTCTCTGCAGAAGAGACAGCCAAACTGTTTGTTGACCACGTATTCCGACTGCATGGATTACCTTTAAGGGTTATTTCGGATCGTGGCCGCCAATTTGTTTCCAGGTTCTGGCGGCGGCTCATGAACCTCCTGCAGGTGGAGGTCAGCTTGTCTACGGCTCGGCACCCGCAGACCAATGGACAGGCGGAGAGGGTCAACGCCATTCTGCAGCAGTACCTGAGATGCTACGTCAGCCAGCGGCAAACGGACTGGGTGGATCGCCTGCCACTGGCAGAATTTGCCTACAACAATGCGGTGCACGTCTCCACAGGGGTGTCGCCCTTTAAGGCCAATTACGGGCGCGACCTCAGATCTTTCCCAGAGAGGGAGGGGGAGGAGGAGGAGGAGGAGGAGGGCCCACAGGCTGAGGATTGGGCAGAGGAACTGGAGACGGTGCACCAGCAGCTCAGAGAACACTTGGAGAGAGCCAAGGAAGCGTACAAGAAGGGGGCAGATCGCCACAGGCGACCGGGGGAGGTCATTAGGGTGGGGGACAAAGTTTGGTTGTCCTCGGAGGGCCTTCCCATCAGAGGGAGGTGCAAAAAGCTGGCGCCCAGAAGGTTGGGCCCCTTCACGGTCACGCAACAGGTCAACCCGGTGGCATACAGGCTGGCACTGCCAGAGGACATGAGGGTGCACCCAGTGTTTCATAGATCGCTGCTGTCGCCGTACAGGGAAAGCAGCAGGCTCCGAGGCAGCGAACAAACCCCTGAGGGAGGGGGGGAGAGGGAAGGCAGGGAGCAACTCAATGAGGCCACGGCCATCCTGGACTCAAGGTGGGGGGTGGGGGGCCTGGAGTACCTCATGGCATGGGAGGATGCTCCACCGTCGCAGAATGAATGGGTCCCAGCCACTCAGATACAGGAGGAATTCCTGGTAGAAGAATTTCACGCCCTCTTTCCCCATAGACCCAAGCCCTGGCACATGGAAAGGGAGGGGGAGGGGGAGGAAGCACGGGAGAGCAGTTCACCATGGCGCTGGGAAGCGGAGTTTGAGGAACCAGAGGATGAGGTATGGGTGTCACCGAGATCCACCCAGTCAGAGGAAGGAGCAGATTGGCAGAACATTTTTACCCCTACCAGCTCTGACGCCACGGACTTTTGGGGATTCCCGTCCTCCCAGGCGGAAGGGGGGGGCTCGCAGGACTGGGGGGAGGTGTTCACACCAACGGGCTCGGAAGGTACTGAGTTCTTAGGCTTCCAGTCGTCACCGACACCTGGGGGGGACCTGGGGAGGGGTGAAGGAGAGCTTGGGAGGGGGGTGGATGTGAGGGACAGGGGATATCGCGAAGTCCCTCCCCTCCTGAGTTCAAGCCCATCCCCGAGCACAGGGGAAAGCAGAGAGAGTTCCGATGCCAGTGGGGAAGCAGGAAGTCGGGGCCGAGGCTCAGGCAAGGTAGAGGAGCCAGGGTCCCAGGTGGGACAGGAAGGGGCGAATAAGGGGGGGAGACCCATCCCCCCAACTCCGGAATTACGCAGAAAGAGGAGGGGAAAGAGGATGGGTCTGCCAAAGCTTTTGTGTTGGAGAAAGACGCGCCAAAAGCCATTAGGAGGTTCTGAAACCGACTGACCACATCACTCTGTGTAAATAGCAATGACTTCAGCACTGTAAATACGCAGCACCAATAAAAGAATAAAATGCAGAGCTGCGTAGCGTCGTTACTCTGAAGTAGTCCACTCCGGCCACTGTGACAGCATCTGTCCCTCTCTTTTTGCATTTTCAAAAACAAGAACAGAGAGCATATTTAACCCCCCCTCCCCTTCCTCGTCCCACTTACAACTTCATACCAAATACAGCATATATACATATACCATATGACTTCCCTTCCTCACTTTTTCTGGTTCCTTTGCTTTTCTACTTCTCCGCATAAGCCACATCTTGATATCATCCAATTTGTTATCTATTTCAACTGTGCCGGATTTACTCGAGACCTGCTAAGCTATGTATCTGTCTACACTGGTTCTTGAAATAATCAATAAACATTATCCATTCCTTTTTATATTCCTTATCTTCATTTTCTCTTATCCTGTTCGTCAGACCAGCCAGTTCAGCATACAGTATTTGATTATTTTACACTGTCATTCTTCCTTAGTGGGGACTATACTTGTTCTCCACCTTTGTGCTAATAAGGTTCTAGCTGTGGGGGTGGCGTATAGTAATAAACTCTCTTGGTTTTTTGGGACCTCCGTTGTTACCATCCCCAAGAGAAAAATCTCACCTTTTTTCTTTTTTAGACATTTTCTCCAATCTGGTGGGTGTTAAATACCATTTGTGGGCCATTTTCATCATATTTTCTTTTGTTGCATGTCAGGGGACCACCAGGGGTCAGCAGAGAGCTGAGAGCCCTGTGCAATGCCAGGGCAGCCCTGGAACGTCATGCAGTGGCGACAGGCAGGTACAGAGCCCTATGATGGAGGGGTTCTCTGACTCTAGAGCAGGGGTTCCCCAAACTAAGGCCCGGGGGCCGGATGCGGCCCAATCGCCTTCTAAATCCGGCCCACAGACGGTCCAGGAATCAGCATGTTTTTACGTGAGTAGAATGTGTCCTTTTATTTAAAATGCATCTCTGGATTATTTGTGGGGCATAGCAATTCGTTCTTTTTTTTTCTTTCCAAAATATAGTCCGGCCCCCCACAAGGTCTGCGGGACAGTGGACCAGCCCCCTGCTCTAGAGAGCCTGGGCAACATCTGAACAGCTCAGGAGCAGAGGGGGAGGTACCGTAGTACCTCCATCGCCTCAACAATGCAGGGGATTTAAACGTAGGGAAGAAAGGAGGAGACTTAGCGGTTCCCAGACTGATGTGTTGGAGGCGTTCCCGCCACTTCCCGGATCTGAAAGTGACTGAATGGACATGAAAACTTTAGCTCTGTCTTACATATCTGTATAATAAAAAGCTGTAAATATACAGACGTGGAGTCGGGAGTCGTTACTTGTGGAAAGCTGGTCCAGCTCCCTCACATTGCATAACATGCTGTAAAATTCATATTTATTTTTTCACAACTTTCCCCATAATTCATCATCAATACAGTCACCCACATCTTTTGCCTGCTAAATCATTCTCAATTTCACAAATTCCTCTTTAGTTTGCCACTCCAACAGCAATTTGTACATTTTTGATAATACTTTTATGTTGTTGTTGTTTAGTCGTTTAGTCGTGTCCGACTCTTCGTGACCCCATGGACCATAGCACGCCAGGCACTCCTGTCTTGCACTGCCTCCCGCAGTTTGGTCAAACTCATGTTCGTAGCTTCGAGAACACTGTCCAACCATCTTGTCCTCTGTCGTCCCCTTCTCCTAGTGCCCTCCATCTTTCCCAACATCAGGGTCTTTTCCAAGGATTCTTCTCTTCTCATGAGGTGGCCAAAGTATTGGAGCCTCAGCTTCACGATCTGTCCTTCCAGGGAGCACTCAGGGCTGATTTCCTTAAGAATGGATAGGTTTGATCTTCTTGCAGTCCATGGGACTCTCAAGAGTCTCCTCCAGCACCATAATTCAAAAGCATCAATTCTTCGGCGATCAGCCTTCTTTATGGTCCAGCTCTCACTTCCATACATCACTACTGGGAAAACCATAGCTTTAACTATACGGACCTTTGTCGGCAAGGTGATGTCTCTGCTTTTTAAGATGCTGTCTAGGTTTGTCATTGCTTTTCTCCCAAGAAGCAGGCGTCTTTTAATTTCGTGACTGCTGTCACCATCTGCAGTGTTCAAGGAGCCCAAGAAAGTAAAATCTCTCACTGCCTCCATTTCTTCCCCTTCTATTTGCCAGGAGGTGATGGAACCAGTGGCCATGATCTTGGTTTTTTTGATGTTGAGCTTCAGACCATATTTTGCGCTCTCCTCTTTCACCCTCATTAAAAGGTTCTTTAATTCCTCCTCGCTTTCTGCCATCAAGGTTGTGTCATCTGCATATCTGAGGTTGTTGATATTTCTTCCGGCAATCTTAATTCCAGCTTGGGATTCATCTAGTCCAGCCTTTCGCATGATGAATTCTGCATATAAGTTAAATAAGCAGGGAGACAATATACAACCTTGTCGTACTCCTTTCCCAATTTTGAACCAATCAGTTGTTCCATATCCAGTTCTAACTGTAGCTTCTTGTCCCACATAGAGATTTCTCAGGAGACAGATGAGGTGATCAGGCACTCCCATTTCTTTAAGAACTTGCCAAAGTTTGCTGTGGTCGACACAGTCAAAGGCTTTTGCATAGTCAATGAAGCAGAAGTAGACGTTTTTCTGGAACTCTCTAGCTTTCTCCATAATCCAGCGCATGTTTGCTATTTGGCCTCTGGTTCCTCTGCCCTTTCGAAATCCAGCTTGCACTTCTGGGAGTTCTCGGTCCACATACTGGCTAAGCCTGCCTTGTAGAATTTTAAGCATAACCTTGCTAGCGTGTGAAATGAGCGCAATTGTGCGGTAGTTGGAGCATTCTTTGGCACTGCCCTTCTTTGGAATTGGGATGTAGACTGATCTTCTCCAATCCTCTGGCCATTGCTGAGTTTTCCAAACTTGCTGGCATATTGGGTGTAGCACCTTAACAGCATCATCTTTTAAAATTTTAAATAGTTCAGCTGGAATATCATCACTTCCACTGGCCTTGTTATTAGCAGTGCTTTCTAAGGCCCATTTGACTTCACTCTCCAAGATGTCTGGCTCAAGGTCAGCAACCACACTACCTGGGGTGTACGAGACCTCCATATCTTTCTGGTATAATTCCTCTGTGTATTCTTGCCACCTCTTCTTGATGTCTTCTGCTTCTGTTAGGTCCTTACCACTTTTGTCCTTGATTATGGTAATCTTTGTACGAAATGTTCCTTTCATATCTCCAATTTTCTTGAACAGATCTCTGGTTTTCCCCATTCTATTGTTTTCCTCTGTTTCTTTGCATTGCTCATTTAAGAAGACCCTCTTGTCTCTCCTTGCTGTTTTTTGGAAATCTGCATTCATTTTCCTGTATCTTTCCCTATCTCCCTTGCATTTTGCTTGCCTCCTCTCCTCCGCTATTTGTAATACTTTTATATTTGTATCTAATAATAATAATTTATTTGTACCCCGCCCATCTGGCTGGGTTTCCCCAGCGACTCTGGGCGGCTTCCAACAAAGATTAAACTACATTAAAATGTCACACATTAAAAACTTCCCTAAACAGGGCTGCCTTCAGATGTTTTCTAAATGTCAGGTAGGTGTTTATCTCTTTAACATCTGGTGGGAGGGTGTGGCGGAATAGTGCCTGATGATGATTCCAGTTCATCATGGGTTAATCTATCTCTCCCATTATAGGCAGGTGTTCCTTGGGAGGCGGAGCTTGATGGCATTCTAAATGGCGGTCGGCAGTTGGGAGTCGGCAGTTGGGGAGAGTAGAGTGTTAGAGAGGGATGCAGGAGCTGTATTAACAAGTCTGTGTTATATGAAAAGAAGATGATGAACTAAGAGTTTAAACAAATGAAACCATAAAGAAATAGACATGTTCTCCAGTTAAATAAAGCTTTCATTGGATGTTCCTCCTTATTCCAGCCACGTATCTAAACTCAAAAGGGTGGTGACTGAAGAGGGGAGATAAAACTAAGCCTGAGGAGCAGGTGGATAGTTTGCATCTCAAAGTCACGCACAGAGGAGGCAAGTGGAGGGAAAGAGTGCCTTGCAGTGGCTAAAGGGCTGAGGCAACCGCTGCTGAGGTGAACCTGAGTTGAGAGGGAAACCTTACTGAGGGCACAAGATTGTTCCTGTAATATTTGCCTGGAGTTTTTAAGGATACAGAGCCACGTTATTTGGAAAGCTGAAACTGTACTCTATGTACTAGCAAACCCATATAAAAACAGGGAGTTTATTTGGGGAGAAAGAAGGAATAGTGGGTTGTTTGAACAATAACAGAATTGCTTCAGCACACTGCTAGTAATAGAGAAGGGAGTATCGTCACATTTTTGGTGGCAGCGGTGGGATCGTCACAGAGGGCATTCCACAGGGAAGGTGCCACTACCAAGAAGACCCTCTGCCTGGTTCCCTGTAGCTTCATTTCTTGCAGTGAGGGAACCTCCAGAAGGCCCTCGGTGCTGGACCTCAGTGTCCAGGCAGAACGATGGGGGTGGAGACGCTCCTTCAGGTATACTGGGCTGAGGCCGTTTGGGGATTTAAAGGTCAGCACCAACACTTTCAATTGTGCTCAGAAACATACTGGGAGCCAATGTAGGTCTTTGGTAAACTGAGGCTTTTCTTCTGCAAAGCCATTTTTCCTATCTTAAACAGTTCATTAATCTGATGTACCTTTAGCGAAACATCACCCACGCGGGTGGCGCTGTGGGTTAAACCACAGAGCCTAGGGCTTGCCGATCAGGTCAGCGGTTCGAATACCCACAATGGGGTGAGCTCCCTTTGCTCGGTCCCTGCTCCTGCCAACCTAGCAGTTCGAAAGCACGTCAAAGTGCAAGCAGATAAATAGGTACCGCTCCGGTGGGAAGGTAAACGGCGTTTCCATGTGCTGCTCTGCTTCACCAGAAGCGGCTTTGTCATGCTGGCCACATGACCTGGAAGCTGTACACCGGCTCCATCAACCAATAATGCGAGATGAGCGCCGCAACCCCAGAGTCGGTGACGACTGGACCTAATGGTCAGGGGTCCCTTTACCTTTATCGACCTTTAGTTAATCTGTAACCAGATTTCTTAATTCCTCGAGATTTCTGAGTCTTGGTTCCTGTCCTGTAAGATCTAAAATTTCACTGTGCTGCTCTGACGGGGAGCTTGTTTAAGGCACTGCTGGGGATTCGCCAAGCTTTCCCGGCCTCACCCCGGGATTTTACGAGGTCACTTCACCCAGGCGACTCTCCTCTGCTGCACATCTCTCTACCCTCTTCCCTACGCGACAAAAACCAGAAGTGGAAAACAGCATCATTAAGAACACTGTAAATATCTAGGGAAGGAATCTGATTTGTTATTATATGTGATCTTGCTTGTTGTATATGAATATGTGATGGATTATTTTTCTCTCCCTATTTTTTTAACTTGCTTTCTTTATGGATTGCATGAAATTTGGATGTATTTCTGCAAAGCCATCCTCTGTGGTGAGGAAGATGGGATGCTGTTTCTCTAGTGATTGGTTGGGTTTTCCTGCAGGGGCAAAACTAGGTTTTATTTCACGCGGGTCAAAGATCCAGTTTGGCATCCCCCATGCACATTTGCATACACCTACGCACAGGCTGGGAACACAATGGTGCCCCTTCACCCAGGGCAACCCTGCCCCCCGCTAGGCCCTCCATAGTTATGGCTCTGTTTACTGCATCTGTTTTCAGATTAATCAAATTGACACAGATGCATATGTTTCCACTTGGTTGAAAGGATAACAACCAATTTGTGGGCTCATCACATTGCTTTCCGTTGTATACCCTGAGATGTCAGTCTAGGGTACCTGAGAGAGGAGAGGTATAGTGACAGGCACAGCTGAAAGAGACAGCCTCGATGCAGTAGTAGGGAATAGCAGAAAATAACAATTGATCCACCCACCCCCAAAAAACCCAAGCAAACCATCTGCAACCCTGACCCTGAGACCAATTTATCATTTCTCAGATTATTTCTATACTGGGTGAAATAACCAAGGCTGGTGTTCTTTGAAAGTAACGTCGTGTGGACTATACCAATTAAATGGGAATGCAAAGAGCTACAAATAGTAAACTCTGGTGTGGATAAATCTGTAGTCTCTCTCTTACCCCCCCACCCCCCACCCCGTGTACCTGAAAGTACACTTCCCGCTTTCCTTTCCATCCACCAAGGCTGTAATCCTCAAGATAAAAATGCCAATGCTTAGTGTGTTCATTATATAGATAATGAAATATTTTACTTCAGAGGACAGAGAATTTTGAATTTCTCATTTCTCAGATTATTTCTATACTGGGTGAATTAAAATTTAGGGGGAGAAATAACCAAGGTTGGTGTTCTTTGAAACTAACGTCATGTGGACTATACAAATTAAATGGGAATGCGAAGAGCTACAAATAGTAAACTCTGGTGTGGATAAATCTGTAGTCTCTTTCTACCTGCCCCCTGTGTACCTGAAAGTACACTTCCCGCTTTCCTTTGGGGTTATAGTGAAACACTGGATGTGTGGTCCCTGCTTGTTCTGTTCCATCCACCAAGGCTGTAATCCTCAAGATGAAAATGCCAATGCTTAGTGTGTTCATTATATAGATAATGAAATATTTTACTTCAGAGGACAGAGAATTTTAAAGATATTTTCAGTAAACTCTCACTAAAGCTTCTGCAGCTCGTTCTGGTCTCGTGTACCATGATTTTGGGAAGAACAGTCCCAAAGGAACTGTTTAGGAAACATTATATCTTCGGGAGCCAAAGGCTAAGGAGTAAACCCTACACAAATCTGGACTGGAGTCCCTCAGGCGGTTGTATGGTGCCGTTTACAACCCCTTCTGACAACTCCTGCAGCCCAACTGGTGCCTCGCTCTGCTTTCCTTTGAACCACATCTGCAAGGACAAAAGAGGGAGTCTTGTCATCTGGGAAGTCCCTGGAGAGGTCACTTTGGTACTGCTAAAACAATTGACTTTTTACCTCACCCCCTGAGGGGCACTCCATTGCTTCTCGAGACAGACAAATGCCAACACTAAAAAGCTATTTGAAAGAATTTTATTTCAACTGGGCGTGGGGGGGGGGCATAAGAGCTCCGCTCTAGCTGCTGGTCTCACTGCTGCCGCTGCCTGGAACAAAAAAGAAGAGAAAAGATTCTTAATATTTAATTTATTATTATATTCATAACCCATCCTTCTGCTCCCCCCCCCCGCCCCACAGCCAGATTTTCTCTGGCCAGGAGCATATTGCCCATAGGAGCTAGTGGCGCTGGGCACCACAGCGCCAAGTTCTGGAGGGTGCCAAGGAAGAGGCGAGGCTCGACGCGGCGCCTCCCAGCAACAGCTCTCTGCCCTCCGCCATGCCACGCTCCTGCCCACCGGGAGGAAAATGGGGGTGGGGTGCCGGAGGGATTTTTGCACCACGGTGCTGGATACCCTTAAGAGGGCCCTGTCTCTGGCCTCCCTATTCCTGATGAAGAAAGATCAACACTCACCCTCCACGTTGGTATCAGTGGACTCCATCCCCTGGTCGAATGGTCTTACAAAAATTTCTCTGATCTTTAACACCTCCTCCTTCCCATCTTTCATTACTCTTACTTCTTCCTTCCATTCATAATCCTCCTCCTCCTCACCGACCAGGGGATGTATCTTGGGCAAAGGGCAGCAGGAGACCAGCAACCCACGGAGCCTTCTCAGACTTCGGAACCTAGGAAAGAAGAAGGGGGGGAATTAGGAAATGGGTTCTAGATACGTATCTCTGCGCTACATTTCTAAATCTTGAGGGAACGTGAAAGAAGCAGAATGCAGAAAGAAGGAGAAATCCTACTTACACTTGAGAAGAAGAGAGTCTCTTCATTTTTCCTAACAATATCCTCTCACTTGCTCTCCTCACTCAAATGGTTGCTCTTCCCAAAGTTCTCAGCCAAGTCACTCATCAGGGGGGACCTGTCATAATGGAGGACATGACCTGTTACTTTAGCTATCTTGCTTAATAACTGGCATTGTTCCCCTTAACATTCACTTCTCAAATATATCTTTCAGTGGGTTAAGCAGTGGGTTAAGCGGTGTACTCCTGGACAGGACAGGAAACACCTCGCAAACACACGCCCTTTTCAACATGGCGGGGTCACCAAGGGAAAGCACTTCTGGCCTAAACTATGGCTGCTGTTTCTCACTTAATAGTTCAAAATAAATAACCCCTCTCAACACCCTGTAGTTAATCTGTCCAGTATTATGATGGGCGGGAGCAGGACTTCACCCTTAGACCGCCTCATCCCAGTTTCTTTCAGTTTCTGCCCAGTGGGTGTTCTGCTAATAAACAGCTTAAACAAGGTTGAAAAAGAAAATAAATAGGAGACCTAAATACTAGGAAGAACGTGTTTGGTACAGCAGAAAATGCAGAAACCTATACAATGGGTTGAGGGTTCCGGTTCAAAGTATTGGTAGAATGGGAAGAGGGGCCTCGGGGGTCACCTCCTCCAACCTGATGCAGGAATCTCCACTGACGGATCCCTGATGGATGGCCATCTAAGCTCTGCTGGAAAACCTCCCAGGAAAGAGGTGGACGCCATAAGAAAGGTTGGGACACGGAGGAGGAGGGGGGGGGGAGGATTTTATGTGTTGTTGTTTTGAAAGCGCGGGGCTGCTGCGTGGGGATCTGCAAGAGGGCAGAGCGAAACACAGGCCCTTCAAGGGGAGATTTGGGGTGCCTTTTATTAAATGTGTTGTAAAGCCCGCCTGATGTAGCGCCTGAAAGGGGTCGTCGGATTCCGTCCTGAGGCATCCCTCCTCCGCTACTACTCTCCCGGGCCTAGCCGGGGGAGCCGGGGGAGCCGGGCGGCGAGTGGGGTAAGGGCAGCTGAGGGGGCAGCGGGGCTGCCTCAGCACGGGGCCGGGGTCTGTGGTCTTCGTTGCCCTTGTCTGTCTCTCTCCCCACCCTCGCCAGTCTCGGTTTTCCGGTTAATTTTCCGTCTGTCTGTCCATCCTGACGTACAATGCCTCCTGCCCCCCCCCCAAAAAAAAATCCTGTGAGGAGCAGTTTAGGCCCGGACGGGAGCAGGGCCAGCCCACCCAGGCAATGGGAAGCGAGCGACTGCCTGGGGTGTCAGATCCAGCACCCTTCAAGGGCCGCCGCCTCACCCCTGGGCAGCAGCGCTGACACCTCTATAGCAGAGCAGCCTCTTGGCAAATGTCCGTTTCCTCCTCGCTTTGCTCGTGCTGTAGACTTCCCCTCTGGCGGGGTAGAGGGTGGAAATTAGATTTTTCTCTCTGTGTGCATTAGTTTCCGCACATACCCTTTTTTCAGTCATGGAGATTCATTGCTATTTCACTATGTGAAAAGAGCTTAGCAAAATGTATCTGGGTTGTTGGTGGTGGTGGTTCTCTCTCTCTCTCCCCCCCCCTCCTCTCCTCCTCCAACCTCCACTACCTCTATTTTTGTTGTTGTTCTGGACATGCATGCAGGTATTTCTGTATTGATGCATCTGCACACTTTCAAAAAAAGAAAGCACCCGCCTTAGTTATCATGTTTCACAATGGGGGGAAAGATAGTGTTGTGGGGAGTTTTTTTGGGGGGGGGGTGAGTGTGCAGTATCCATTTCCATTTAAGAAATGTTTTAATACTGAGGTCTGGGAATCATATAACCAGTGGACTGGCTGCAAGTTTGTTAGCCAAGGATCTTTTATAGTCAGGGTGGCCATAGCATTGTTTGTGTACATATTTCTGTATCTGGAATGAGGATGAAACTCAGTGGGGAACTTCGTGCCAGGAATTCTCTGTCTAAGCAGTCTCTCGGGATTGTTTTATGAAGAAAAACCCATTTGACTCCCTCTACTTTTTAGTGGAGTGGCGGAATGCAAATGGAATTACTCCATCTATCACTACTTTGTATTTGAGAACAAATCACTGGCATATCTGCTTCTTACATAAATAAATGACAATAACTGAATCTCTCTCTCTCTCTCTCTCTCTCTCTCTCTCTCTCTCTCTCTCTCTCTCTCTCTTTCTCAAATTCTCTGCACCATCCAATGCCAACTTTGACTGTCAGGGGAAAAGAAAAGGCTCCTTGATCATACCAGGTACCATGAAATTAGACCATCCTCTTTTTTTCTAGTATTCAAAAATAATGACTAATAATTTAATGAGGCATAAGATTTAATGAACCAGAGTCCATTCTGACAGATTCGCAAGCTGTTTTGAAAAGAGAGGTAAAGATTAACAAACACACAGAGAGAGTAGATCTGTCATTCAGATCTGGTCAAACAATTTTAGTTAACAAAATGTGTAGCATGATCCTAAGCATATTTACTTGGGAGTAAGTCCCAGTGAGACAAATGGGGCTTCCTTCCTTCCTTGTATGTGCATAGTTTGCAGCCTCAGTCATTCAGCATCTGAAAGCTCAGGTACAGCTGTGTCCTGGCACCCTCAAGCCTTGCAGGCAGAAAAATACCGTACTCTACTTCCCGTGATACGGCCAACCAAGATTCTGATTTAGGCCAAAGTAAATGGTTTTCCAAATGACCTCTGTCATCAGTCTTGTTCCTCTGTCCAACCCCAAGGCTTCTTTTGCTCCGGTACCATGAGCTGAAATTACAGTTAGGAAAGGCTGAACTTTTGGTGGTTTTCTCACCAACTCTTGTTACTCAGAAATATAACTTTAGGCAACGGCATTTGAAAAGACGAACACTTCTGAAAGTCAGTACAATGAGGGCCACATTGCTGCAAGGGCAGGCAAATTACAGATGATCTTTTTAATGTGTTTTCATGATTATTTTTCTCTTGATAGAATTGGAATGATAATACATGCTCCCACATTCAAGTCAATTTGCACCTTCTTCAAACTTACCAGACGGTCACATGTCAGCAGCAGCAATCAGTGTATGGCCTATAGTTTCTTGCTGACCTTTTCATTTCACAAGTGTTCCTATTTTTATAAATTTTGGTCATATTTCTTGTGCTATATTGCTAGGCCTGGCAATATGCCAAATAGAATTTGTTTATGTATACTTCTTGTTGATACTGGATACTGGCTTTCTTCTTCTTCTGGAAATGAATGAAGGTTTACTTTAGCCAGCAATCACAGCCTTTAAAACAAAAATGGGGTGGGGGGGGGGAGAGAAACTTGAGCTAGGGCATCCTGGCAATTTGCTGAGTTAAAATTACTTCCTGCGGGAACAGAAATGGAGCAAAAGTGCCTTCTGAGCATTGGGCCCTTTGTTCTCCAGGCTACACCAGCTCTAGAAAAACAACCCTCTGTTTGTATTGCCTTTATAGTGATTCGGGAGCGCCTGGTGTATTCTCCAACGCAGGCTTCAGCTCTGCTTTTTAAGGTAAGCCTGCCATTGTTTTGTTATGATACTGTATTACGTTAATGTGATGCTTAGGATGCCAGTACTTTTATGCCCTCTTGTGGCTGGTTTATGTGTGTCAACTAACTTACCTGGGCTGCTTCAGGGCTCTTTAATGCTGCTAAAGCATTCCTCTTCTTACACTGGTAGGTGGAAGCGCTATTATTACTGTGGTTCCACATTGCATGCTTAATCCTCAATGTGCTCTATGTGGTGTTGTGCTCAAAGATTACTCAGAAACTTCAACTGGACCAAAATGCAGCAGCTGGATTACTGACCGCGGTGCCATTTAGTTCTCATATAACTTCTGCTTTAAGATACCCACATTGGTTGCTGGTTTGTGTTATGGCCCAATTCAAGGTGCTCATGTTGATGTTCAAAGCCCTAAACGGCACAGGCCCCTGAAAGACCTGAAAAGACCACCTCTTTCCTTACAGACTGTCTCAGACACCACTTTACATTGGCTTTTGACGCTTGAAATGTACATTTTTAGAACCTACCTTATTTCTGTGATTGTAAGCTGTATTCCTACATTTCATTTGTATCCACACAGGACTCATCTGGAAGAAAAGTGCTGATGCAATGGGACTTTCCTGCAACCTCATTAATCTGTGTCACCACTGTCTGTGAGAGCTTCTGCTGCCTGGTTGCTGGGAGATGGAATAAATTCATGCTTCAGAATACCTTGGGCTGGCAGGGAAGTGTTCTTGTGCTCAGGTCCTGCTTGCAGGCTTTCTGCAGGCATCTGTTCTGCCACTGTGAGAACAGGACGCTGGACTAGTTCAGCAAGCCCTGCTTACGTTCGTATGCTTGAAGCATCTAGCTCTCCCCGATATCCTGCTCTGTGCTTCCAGTCATCATCCACATTGTAGAGTTTAATGGCTTTCAAATTGTCTCATCATTTGCCTTCATCACCTGTCTATCTTAGATGACCTGCATTCTCCTTTTGCTGTCAGACGCCTGCCAACTCTCAACCTTTATCATTAAAAGGTCTTGCAGAGATGCTGTGGCTGAAAAACTTTGTCAAAAGCTGCTGTAAAATATTTCTGGACATACTGATTTTTCTTTCTTTACCCAGACTTGGATTCAGGTCCTGTTGTAAGGCTGCCTTTTTTTAAAAAATACCCAAACATTAAAACAAACTTGGGGATCACTGTCAAGATATGACTAGATCATTTAATATGCACATACCATGCTAGAAAAACCTACCTGTGCCTTGCTGTCCAGACTAGGAAAACATTGTTAATTTGTGGGCACAAACTATACAATGGAGAATGCCAGCTGCCACTCAGGACAGGAACGTCTTTTTTAAAAGCAAATGAAAGAGAACGTGCTCCAAAGCTGAATTCTGCAGTCAGCACCACATTCTGCACTTGTACATTTTAAATTGACTGCCTATGAGGCTGCAGTCAAATATTTCTAGTGTGCCATTGAATAAATGGCTATACACAAACGTAACTGGCTATAATGAAAATTCATAAACTTATAAATTTATGATCCACTCCTTTGCCACTTGTGCCACCTCACGCGTAGTATATGTCATCCGATGTCCATGTGGGCTTTTTTATATTGGTCACACACTCAGACCAGTTAAAGTCAGGATATCTGAGCACAGGTCAAGAATCAGAAACAGTGTTTGGGATGCCCCACTTGTTAACCATTTCATAGAGGCATCACATACAGATCAAGACTTAGTCTTTTTTGTGATATGGGTTTATACAGGACCTGGTGAATTGGCCCAACAGAGACTAATGCAACAAGAAACCAAGTTCATTTTCCTGTTTAACTCTCTACATCCCAATGGTCTAAATTCTGACATTGACTATAGTTCCTTTTTGGAATTTCTCTCTTTTGTTTATGCAATGCTGTATTAGTCTGTTTTATACACTCATTGTGTTGGCTCATTAAGCCTTTTTCCATGGATTGTCTCTTTAAGAATTTATTATTGTCTCCTTTGATTGACCACACCTGCTGATCCACAGTTAGATCTTTATATTCAGTTTGTGATCCTTCGAGCCACAGAAACATCATTTGGCATTTCACTTGAAAGCTTTGGATTTATGTTAATCTACCTTTGCAAGGTATGTACTTTCCTCTGGGGAAGATCTCTTACTGTAATTATTGAAGTTTGACTTTGTATACTTATTATTATTATTATTATTATTATTATTATTTATTATTATTTTTCTATGATGTCTTGTTGATATCCCTTTATGCTATTTAGCTACCAGTACTGAGGAAGCCTGACCAGGGCGAAACAAGGGACGTACCCGGGAACCTTGTCTTTTCTATGGACAGTGCTTTTTTGCTGCACCTGGCACCATTGAATATACTGCTGCCACCTCATGGACTTTGGCTTGCCACGCCCATTTGCCAATTGGACCCATTAGTGCATGCTCTACACCTGCTGCACACCTTCTTTTGTGGTACTCTTTGACTATCTCATTCATTTTGGACTGAGTCCTTATCAACACTTTAAGTTTGGGGATGTGCCTCTGCTTTTGATATATGTTGTTCTTATTTACATAACAACAAAAATTTTTGAACCTTCTTGTACAAGGGCGTACCCACCATGCGGCAAGTTAGGGCAGCTGCCCTACTCTAGAAGCAGGGCTGGTGGGCAGAGGCGGAGCACAGCCCGGCGGAGCGCGAGTTCGCCATTCCCGCCGCACCGCGCCGCACCCTCCCTCCAGCTCCCCGGCGCGCCCTCAGGCAAGGCCAAGCGCGGCGGGGAACCAGGGAGTGCGGCGCGGTGGGCGGGAACGCCGAACTCGCGCTCCGCTGGGCTGGGCTCCGCCTCCGCCCACCAGCCCTGCTGCTAGGGAGGGGCACAGCCCGGCGGAGCACGAGTTCGCCGTTCCCGCCCGCCGCGCTGCGCCCTCCCTCCAGCTCCCCGTCGCGCCCTCTGGCAAGGCCAAGCGCGGCGGGGAACCAGAGAGCGCGGCGCGGCGGGCGGGAACGCTGAACTCGCGCTCCGCTGGGCTGGGCTCCGCCTCCGCCCACCAGCCCTGCTGCTAGGGAGGGGCACAGCCCGGCGGAGCGCGAGTTCGCTGTTCCCGCCCACTTTGTGGCCCCTCCCCTTCCGTGCCTTGGCCCCTCCCCTTGCCCCCCCCTAGTTTTGATCCTGGGTACGCCCATGTTCTTGTATAAGTTTATGAATTTTCAGTATAGCCAGTTACGTTTGTGTATAGCTTGACTGTGTTCGTAACTAAGGTTTGTTTTGTAGTATTGAATAAATGGCAGCTTTAAAAAACCATTTTGTGTACTTTGTTAGCAGAGGCAAACCTAGCAGCTTAGCAAATTTAACACTGGCTACCTGCTATAACCACAGGTAGAATAGAAACACAAGAAGCAAATGTCACTGCCTGGGTTCAAATCCTCATTCAGCTCTGAAGCTTATTAGGTGAGGTTGGCCTGTTATACTTAGCCTAACCTACCTCACAGGCTTGTTGCTGGGATAAAATGGGAACAAGGTATGGTTCCCCAAGCTTCTTGGTGGAATGGCAGAATAAAAATGTAGTAATGTCTGTGGACAAACATCGGCTCCCTCAGCCTGTAAAGCGAGATGAGCGCCACAACCCCAGAGCCGTCTGCGACTGGACTTAACTGCCAGGGGTCCTTGATCTTTACCTTTAATGTTCCCCCCCCCCCAACATTCTTGGGATTTTTCCAATAGATACTATGCTAGCACATTTGAAGCTAAGGCTCTGATACTGGAGCATAATAGATCAATAGATCTTAAATATATCAGTAGGCATAGTAGCACATCTAATAAGAGACATGATTAAAACAAACAATTGTACCAAAACTATTTTAATATTTGGTATAGATACAGAAGAATATTGGTGCACCAAGACATTGGAAAGCATCTTTCCCTCTCTTTTTTTGCATTTTCAAAAACAGGAACAGAGAGCATATTTAACCCCCCCATCCCCTTCCTCGTCCCACTTACAACTTCATAGCAAATACAGCATATATGCATATACCATATGACTTCCCTTCCTCACTTTTTCTGGTTCCTTTGATTTTCTACTTCTCCGCATAAGCCACATCTTGATATCATCCAATTTGTTATCTATTTCAACTCTGCCGGATTTACTCAAGACCTGCTAAGCTATGTATCTGTCTACACTGGTTCTTGAAATAATCAATAAACATTATCCATTCCTTTTTATATTCCTTATCTTCATTTTCTCTTATCCTGTTCGTCAGACCAGCCAGTTCAGCATACAGTATTTGAAGATTTTACACTGTCATTCTTCCTTAGTGGGGACTATACTTGTTCTCCACCTTTGTGCTAATAAGGTTCTAGCTGTGGGGGTGGCGTATAGTAATAAACTCTCTTGTTTTTTGGGGACCTCCGTTGTTACCATCCCCAAGAGAAAGATTTCAGCTGTTCTGGGGAAAGTTTTTTTTAAGTATCCTTTTAAATTAATTATAGTTTTCCAATATTCCTTAATTATTTTACAGGACCACCACATATTAATAAAAGATCCCACAATTTAATTACACTTCTCACATATACCTTTTTTCTTTTTTAGACATTTTCTCCAATCTGGTGGGTGTTAAATACCATTTGTGGGCCATTTACATCATATTTTCTTTTGTTGTATGTCAGGGGACCACCAGGGGTCAGCAGAGAGCAGAGAGTCCTGTGCAACGCCAGGGCAGTCCGGGAACGTCATGCAGTGGCGACAGGCAGGTACAGAGCCTTGTGATGGAGGGGCTCTGTGACTCTAGACCAGGCACCCCCAAACTTTGGCCCTCCAGATGTTTTGGACTACAATTCCCATCTTCCCCGACCACTGGTCCTGTTAGCTAGGGATCATGGGAGTTGTAGGCCAAAACATCTGGAGGGCCGCAGTTTGGGGATGCCTGCTCTAGAGAGCCTGGGCAACATCTGAACAGCTCGGGAGCAGAGGGGGAGGTAGTAGCCCCGTCGCAGGGGATTTAAACGTAGAAGGAGACTAGCGGTTCCCAGACTGATGTGTTGGAGGCGTTTCTACAGGACGCCACTACCCGGATCTGAAAGTGACTGAATGGACATGAGAACTTTAGCTCTGTCTTACATATATGTATAATAAAAAAGCTGTAAATATACAGACGTGGAGTCGGGAGTCGTTACTTGTGGAAAGCTGGACCAGCTCCCTCACATTGCATAACATGCTGTAAAATTCATATTTATTTTTCCACAACTTTTCCCATAATTCATAATCAATACAGTCACCCACATCTTTTGCCTGCTAAATCATTCTCAATTTCACAAATTCCTCTTTAGTTTGCCACTCCAACAGCAGTTTGTACATTTTTGATAATACTTTTATATTTGTATCTAATAATAATAATAATAATAATAATAATAATTTATTTGTACCCCGCCCATCCGGCTGGGTTTCCCCAGCGACTCTGGGCGGCTTCCAACAAAGATTAAACTACATTAAAATGTCACACATTAAAAACTTCCCTAAACAGGGCTGCCTTCAGATGTTATCTAAATGTCAGGTAGTTGTTTATCTCTTTAACATCTGGTGGGAGGGTGTGGCGGAATAGTGCCTGATGATGATTCCAGTTCATCATGGGTTAATCTATCTCTCCCATTATAGGCAGGTGTTCCTTGGGAGGCGGAGCTTGATGGCATTCTAAATGGCGGTTGGGAGTTGGCAGTTGGGGAGAGTAGAGTGTTAGAGAGGGATGTAGGAGGTGTATTAACAAGTCTGTGTTATATGAAAAGAAGATGAACTAAGAGTTCAAACAAATGAAACCATAAAGAAATATACATGTTCTCCAGTTAAATAAAGCTTTCATCTATGTTGTGATTCCAGCCACGTATCTAAACTCAAAAGGGTGGTGACTGAAGAGGGGAGATAAAACTGAGTCTGAGGAGCAGGTGGAGAGTTTGCATCTCAAAGTCACGCACAGAGGAGGCAAGTGGAGGGAAAGAGTGCCTTGCAGTGGCTAAAGGGCTGAGGCAACCACTGCTGAGGTGAACCTGAGTTGAGAGGGAAACCTTAACTGAGGGCACAAGATTGTTCCTGAAACATTTGCCTGGAGTTTTTAAGGATACAGAGCCACGTTATTTGGAAAGCTGGAACTGTACTCTATGTGTTGTAAGCAAAAAATGGCTTATCTTCTGAGTTAGCCAATAAAACTCAGAGGCAAGAGGAGTTAGGAGTCCATTATGTTTATTGCAAAGCAATAAGGTTACAGTCGAATCTTTTCGGAATACTGCAACCCCGCCCAAAGGAGGGGCAGGAATTTATAACATTTCAGACAAAGGGTTTGGATTTAACCAATCACATAAAGCATTACATCATTTTAATATTTAATATTCATCACCTCATTTCATATTCAATATGTATGTCATTACCTAATCTAATACGCATGCGCAATAAGCATTGCTAACTAAACTTTGATTCTTACCATGATCTGTTACATATTGTTAGTTTGCATGTATGGGAACCTATGTTACGTGTGGATGTAAAAATTTATGTTCTAGTTTATGAATTGCTTCTTTGTGATTTACGTATTAGCTGACCATCTATCCCAGTAGGGACGGCTTCTTGCTGAATCATCAGTTTCTTTAAAGCAACAGGTTACCATAATTCACTAATATAAGCATAATCCAGGATTTATAGGGAATTACATTATTACCTTAATTGGGGCCCTTTGGGCCCCTGCTACATATGTACTAGCAAACCTATATAAAACAGGGAGTTTATTTGGGGAGAAAGAAGGAATAGTGGGTTGTTTGAACAATAACTGAATTCCTTCAGCACACTGTTAGTAATAGAGAAGGGAGGATCATCACATTTTTGGTGGTAGCGGTGGGATCGTCACATTTTTGGTGGCAGTGGTGGGATCGTCACAGAGGGCATTCCACAGGGAGGGTGCCACTACCAAGAAGGCCCTCTGCCTGGTTCCCTGTAGCTTCATTTCTTGCAGTGAGGGAACCGCCAGAAGGCCCTCGGCGCTGGACCTCAGTGTCCAGGCAGAACGATGGGGGTGGAGACGCTCCTTCAGTTATACTGGGCTGAGGCCGTTTGGGGATTTAAAGGTCAGCACCAACACTTTCAGTTGTGCTCAGAAACATACTGGGAGCCAATGTAGGTCTTTTGTAAACTGAGACTTTTCTTCTGCAAAGCCATTTTTCCTATCTTAAACAGTTCATTAATCTGATGTACCTTTAGCGAAACATCACCCACGCGGGTGGCGCTGTGGGTTAAACCACAGAGCCTAGGGCTTGCCGATCAGAAGGTCAGCGGTTCGAATCCCCACGATGGGGTGAGCTCCCGTTGCTCAGTCCCAGCTCCTGCCAACCTAGCAGTTCTAAAGCACGTCAAAGTGCAAGTAGATAAATAGGTACCGCTCCGGTGGGAAGGTAAACGGCGTTTCCATGTGCTGCTCTGTTTCACCAGAAGGGGCTTAGTCATGCTGGCCACATGACCTGGAAGCTGTACGCCGGCTCCCTCAGCCAATAACGCAAGATGAGCGCCGCAACCCCAGAGTCGGTCACGACTGGACCTAATGGTCAGGGGTCCCTTTACCTTTACCTACCTTTAGTTAATCTGTAACCAGATTTCTTAATTCCTCGAGATTTCTGGGTCTTGGTTCCTGTCCTGTAAAATCTAAAATTTCACTGTGCTGCCCTGACGGGGAGCTTGTTTAAGGCACTGCTGGGGATTCGCCAAGCTTTCCCGGCCTCACCCTGGGATTTTACGAGGTCACTTCACCCAGGCGACTCTCCTCTGCTGCACATCTCTCTACCCTCTTCCCTACGCGACAAAAACCAGAAGTGGAAAACAGCATCATTAAGAACACTGCAAATATCTAGGGAAGGAATCTGATTTGTTATTATATATGATCTTGCTTGTTGTATATGAATATGTGATGGATTATTTTTCTCTCCCTATTTTTTCCCTTGCTTTCTTTATGGATTGCATTGCATTAAATTTTGATGCATTTCTGCAAAGCCATCCTCTGTGGTGAGGAAGATGGGATGCTGTTTCTCTAGTGACTGGTTGGGTTTTCCTGCAGGGGCAAAACTAGGTTTTATTTCACGCGGGTCAAAGACCCAGTTTGGCATCCCCCATGCACATTTGCATACACCTACCGTGTTTCTCATATTTTAAGACATGTCTTATATTAATTTTAACTCAAGAAAATAAGCCTATGGCTTATTTTCGGGGGTGTCTTATTTTTTGCTGAGCCCCGACTGAGCGGGAACCAGCAAAGGCAGCAGCCTGCTGCCGACTTGGAGCTCGAGCCGGCAAAGGCAGCAGTGCATGCTCCGTTGGGGCTCGGCAAAACTACCCCGCTCCGCCCCCCCATTGGCTACTTGTTGCGTGTCTGTTTTACTGATTAACTTTTACCGTAGTAAATAACAGCTCTCAGCCTTCCTGACGTGTTCGGAGTGGGGGGAGGACTTCACCGCCCCATGGACCTAGTACCCCCCAGGGGGGAAAAACCAACGGAGGAGTTTTCCCCTCACAGAAAAGGGCGGGAAAGAAGAGACTTCCCCCCCTCACATTATCCGCCCCCCCCCCTCTGCTCGACTCGCCTGAATTATCCAGAAGAGGTTGTTGGCCTCCGCTCCGGGCGCCGGGTCAGAAGAGAAGGAGCGAGGCTGGCGCCGCAACTGCTCGGGCCCCAAAGAAGGGCTGTGCCTTTCTTGAATGACAGCGAGGGCAGCCGCCAAGAGCCCGGCAGCTAAGCGCAGCATTTTCCACCAGCTCGCTGTCATCCACGCGAGCGCAAACTTCCGCCGGTCCCTGCTGGGGCGAAGCGCGGCTGGGAAAGCCGTCCGCTTCAGCTTCGGCCCACTTGAAGGGTAGGGCAAAGCGCGCGCTTTGCGGAGCCCCGACTGGCGGGAACCAGGAAAAGCAGCAGCCCGCCGCCGGCAGGAACTCCAACAGAGCGCGCGCTTTGCCGAGCTCCAAGCCGGCAGCGGGCTGCTGCCTTTGCTGTTTCCCACTCAGTCAGGGCTCGGCAAAGCGTGCGCTTTGCGGAGCCCCGACTGAGTGGGAAACAGCAAAAGCAGCAGCCCGCCGCCGGCTTGGAGCTCGGCAAAGCGCGCGCTCTGTTGGAGCTCCAAGCCGGTGGCGGGCTGCTGCTTTTGCTGGTTCCCGCTCAGTCAGGGCTCGGCAAAGCGCGCGCTTTGCGGAGCCCTGACTGGCGGGAACCAGCAAAGGCAGCAGCCCGCCGCCGGCTTGGAGCTCGGCAAAGCGCGCGCTCTGTTGGAGTTCCTGCCGGCGGCGGGCTGCTGCTTTTCCTGGTTCCCGCCAGTCGGGGCTCCGCAAAGCGCGAGCTCTGTTGGAGTTCCTGCCGGCGGCAGGCTGCTGCTTTTGCTGGTTCCCGCCAGTCGGGGCTCCGCAAAGCGCGCGCTTTGCCCTACCCTTCAAGTGGGCCGAGGCTGAAGCGGACGGCTTTCCCAGCCCCGCTTCGCCCCAGCAGTGAATAAACCATTTTTACGTGTATACCATCAGTCGGGGCTCCGCAAAGCGCGCGCTTCTGCCCTTGCCGAGTCCCTCTGGGTCGGGACTTGGCGCGGCGTGCCCTGCCATACCGTACCAGCATGTCTTATTTTCGGGGTATGCCTTATATTTCGCCAGGTCTTGAAAATCCTGCCATGCCTTATTTTTTAGGGATGCCTTAAAATATGAGAAACACGGTACGCACAGGCTGGGAACACAATGGTGCCCCTTTGGAGGCTTCACCCAGGGCAACCCCGCCCCCCGCTAGGCCCTCCATAGCTATGGCTCTGTTTACTGCATCTCTTTCAACACCTGTTTTCAGTTTAATCAAATTGAGACAGATGCATATCTTTCCACTTGGTTGAAAGGATAACAACCAATTTGTGGGCTCATCACATTGCATTCCGTTGTATACCCTGAGATGTCAGTCTAGGGTACCTGAGAGAGGAGAGGTATAGTGACAGGCACAGCTGAAAGAGACAGCCTCGATGCAGTAGTAGGGAATAGCAGAAAATAACAATTGATCCACCCCCCACCCCACCCCCAAAAACCCCCAAGCAAACCACCTGCAACCCTGAGACCAATTTCTCATTTCTCAGATTATTTCTATACTGGGTGAATCAAAATTTATGGGGAGAAATAACCAAGGCTGGTGTTCTTTGAAAGTAACGTCATGTGGACTATACAAATTAAATGGGAATGCGAAGAGCTACAAATAGCTGGATAAATATGTAGTCTCTCTCTACCCCCCCCCCCCCGTGTACCTGAAAGTACACTTCCCGCTTTCCTTTGGGGTTATAGTGAAACACTGGGTGTGTGGTCCCTGCTTGTTCTGTTCCATCCACCAAGGCTGTAATCCTCAAGATAAAAATGCCAATGCTTAGTGTGTTCATTATATAGATAATGAAATATTTTACTTCAGAGGACAGAGAATTTTTCAGCAAACTCTCACTAAAGCTTCTGCAGCTCGTTCTGGTCTCGTGTACCATGATTTTGGGAAGAACAGTCCCAAAGGAACTGTTTAAGTCAGTGTTTCTCAACCTTTTTTGGGCCACGGCACACTTGTTCCATGAAAAAAATCACGAGGCACACCACCATTAAAAAAATTAACTCTGTGCCGCCCTATATTATAATTATGACTGTAAGAAACACTTGCCAAATATTGCTTTCCGGCGGGTCAGCGCTGCCGAGTTCTTAAAAGATCCGGGTTTCTGATCCACCCCACCCGACCCCGCCGTCCCGTATCTTACCCTGTGCGTGTTCTCGGACTTGTGAGAGGACGATTTGGTCATCATGCCTCCGTGAATTAGCAACAAACTACCTTTTGAATGATGGAGATTGAATATTTTAAAAGTAGCTACTTGAAGTCCACTCGATTTTCCAAAAAAGAGACACACATGCGGCACTATTAGCTGCTGGGGGCTGCCATCTTGGCTAAAGGATTCTGGGATGATCCTGTCATGTGAGGCATGGGGAAAATGGAAATAATGAAAGCTGATTGGTCTGTGGAAACTAGAAGGGGCGAAGAAATAGGACGCCCAGGGAGGTGGAGTTTGCAGCTGCAAAATCGCCCTTCTTGTCGCCGCACGTCGCGGCACACCAGCCAGCGTCTCGTTGAGAAACGCTGGTTTAGGAAACATATCTGAAGGCTAAGGGGTAAGCCCTACACAAATCTGGACTGGAGTCCCTCAGGAGGTTGTATGGTGCCGTTTACAACCCCTTCTGACAACTCCTGCAGCCCAACTGGTGCCTCGCTCTGCTTTCCTTTGAACCACATCTGCAAGGACAAAAGAGGGAGTCTTGTCATCTGGGAAGTCCCTGGAGAGGTCACTTTGGTACTGCTAAAACAATTGACTTTTTACCTCACCCCATGAGGGGCACTCCATTGCTTCTCGAGACAGACAAATGCCAACATTAATAAGCTATTTGAAAGAATTTTATTTCAACTGGGCGTGGGGGGGGGGCATAAGAGCTCCGCTCTAGCTGCTGGTCTCACTGCTGCCGCTGCCTGGAACAAAAAAGAAGAGAAAGGATTCTTAATATTTAATTTATTATTATATTCATAACTCATCTTTCTACTCCCCCCCCCCGCCCCGCAGCCAGATTTTCTCTGGCCAGGGGCATCTTGCCCATAGGAGCTAGTGGCGCTGGGCACCACAGCGCCATGTTCTGGAGGGCGCCAAGGAAGAGGCGAGGCTCGACGCGGCGCCTCCCAGCAACAGCTCTCTGCCCTCCGCCATGCCACGCTCCTGCCCACCGGGAGGGAAATGGGGGTGGGGTGCTGGAGGGTTTTTTGCACCACGGCCCTGTCTCTGGTCTCCCTGTTCCTGATGAAGAAAGATCAACACTCACCCTCCACGTTGGTATCAGTGGACTCCATCCCCTGGTCGAATGGTCTTACAAAAATTTCTCGGATCTTTAACACCTCCTCCTTCCCATCTTTCATTACTTTTACTTCTTCCTTCCATTCATCCACCTCCTCCTCACCGACCAGGGGATGTATCTTGGGCAAACGGCAGCAGGAGACCAGCAACCCACGGAGCCTTCTCAGACTTCGGAACCTAGGAAAGAAGAGGGAGGGAATTAGGAAATGGGTTCTAGATACGTATATCTGTGCTGAATTTGGTGCATCTGGCAGGTAACCCTACCCTCCATTTCTAAATCTTGAGGGAACGTGAAAGAAACAGAATGCAGAAAGAAGGAGAAATCCTACTTACACTCGAGACGGAGAGAGTCTCTCCATTGACACACGGAACATCTCACGTTTTCAAAACAATATCTTCTCCCTCACTCGCTATCCTCAAATGGTTGCTCTTCCCAAAGTTCTCAGCCAAGTCACTCAGCAATTGGGACGTGTCATAATGGAGGACATGACCCGTTACTTTAGCTATCTTGCTTAGTAACTGGCATTGCTCCCCTTAACATTCATTTCTCAAATATATCTTTCAGTGGGTTAAGCAGTGGGTTAAGCGGTGTACTCCTGGACAGGACTGGAAACACCTCGCAAACACACGCCCTTTTCAACATGGCGGGGTCACCAAGGGAAAGCACTTCTGGCCTAAACTATGGCTGCTGTTTCTCACTTAATAGTTCAAAATAAATAACCCCTCTCAACACCCTGTAGTTAATCTGTCCAGTATTATGATGGGCGGGAGCAGGACTTCACCCTTAGACCGCCTCATCCCAGTTTCTTTCAGTTTCTGCCCAGTGGGTGTTCTGCTAATAAACAGCTTAAACAAGGTTGAAAAAGAAAATAAATAGGAGACCTATATACTAGGAAGAACGTGTTTGGTACAGCAGAAAATGCAGAAACCTATATAATGGGTTGAGGGTTCCGGCAGGGCCGTCTTAAGCATATCCGGCGCCGTGGTGCGAAGATCCCTCCGGCGGCACCCCCCATTTCCCAGAGTTGTTGACCTTTTTTTAGGGAGCTGACACCACACTTGCATATTATCTCTGCTTGGGAAAAGAAAACAGGAAACATAAACAAACTGTTTTTGTTGCCCGTTTATTGCATGAGTAGCAGGAACTTTTTAGGATTCCAGTTTTGACAGTGTCAAAAGCCATCTATTTCTCTTATTTGACCAGTTTCAGCTAAGAAATAAGCCTTCAAATTCATCAAGCTTCTGCAGTCAAAAGGACAGGTCTGCATCCTACATTTGTTATAATCAAGGCTTTGTGCATTGCACATTTTTTTGCCACAATATGTTATCAGGCATAGAATTCAGTACCTCAAGTGTCTCAGGTTTAGTCTTTTTAAAAAGCAAATGATTGGCCCTCATGATAGTGAAGATATGCTTGAAAGTGTGAAGGAGCATCTGGTGAAATCTCAGAAGCTTTCTGAAAGCAGCTGATGGCTGGGGGAGGTGGTTTTATTGGCCTGCACATTATTTTGTAGTACTGTACATATGTTTTTAATATAGAGTGTACATGCAGGGCCGGTGCTAGGGTTTTTTGCGCCCTAGGCGAGATCACCTTCTGCCCCCCCCCCCCCCCGTTCTAACTACAGAACTAAAAAAATGACTGAATGTGTAAATTTCCAGGGTGGAGGTAACAGATTTGCACCATCTTGCACCAAATTGGGAGGGGTGGCTAATACCCCAGAGGACAGGATCACACTTCAAAATGACCAGAACAGATTAGATAACTGGGCCAAAGCAAACAAGATGAATTTTAACAAGGAGAAATGTAAAGTGCTACACTTGGGCAAAAAAAGGAAAGGCACAAAAACAGAATGGGAGATACCTGGCTTGAAAGCAGTACATGTGAAAAGGATCTAGGAGTCTTGGTAGACCACAAACTTGACATGAGTCAGCAGTGTAATGCAGCAGCTAAAAAAGCCAATGCAATTCTGGGCTGCATCAATAGGAGTATAGCATCTAGATCAAGGGAAGTAATAGTACCACTGTATTCTGCTCTGGTCAGACCTCAGCTGGAATACTGTGTCCAGTTCTGGGCACCACAATTCAAGGAGGATACTGACAAGCTGGAACATGTCCAGAAGAGGGCAACCAAAATGGTCAAAGGCCTGGAAACGATGCCTTATGAGGAACGGCTTAGGGAGCTGGGTATGTTTAGCCTGGAGAAGAGAAGGTTAAGGGGTGATATGGTAGCCATGTTCAAATATATAAAAGGATGTCATATAGAGGAGGGAGAAAGGTTGTTTTCTGCTGCTCCAGAGAAGCGGACACGGAGCAATGGATTCAAACTACAAGAAAGAAGATTCCACCTAAACATTAGGAAGAACTTCCTGACAGTAAGAGCTGTTCGGCAGTGGAATTTGCTACCAAGGAGTGTGGTGGAGTCTCCTTCTTTGGAGGTCTTTAAGCAGAGACTTGACAGGCATATGTCAAGAATGCGTTGATGGTGTGTCCTGCTTGGCAGGGGGTTGGACTGGGTGGCCCTTGTGGTCTCTTCCAACTCTATGATTCTATGTTCTACCTACGCATGCAATTAAGCAAACAGGGGCTTTTTCGTGTAGGGGTTTGTATTTACAACAAATTCGTTTTTCTGTAGCTTCGTCTTTTTCTTACGTTTTGCTCCCATGAAATCCTCCCCCCCCCCCCAATCTGCGGCTAAGTGGTTCCAACCTTTTCTTCTTGAAGGAATCCCCTTGAAAGAATGATCCGACGTATTAGCTGGAACAAGGTGGATTTCCCTGGAAACCCACACAGGACACAATTATTACTCCGCGGCGGGTGGGAGGAGATGATGCAGGAAGACTGCAGCCTAAGCCTTCAGGCTAAATCTATCCCGAGCCGGGACGTCTATTGCTTCACCGGCGCCAGTTAGTTGTGAGCACTACCTGCCTGCCTGCAGACATTCTTCTGACTTTGGGGCAGCTTATGCATTCCAACCTGCGAGCGCCTGCTTGGAAGTCAGCTGTGATCAGTGGACGAGGTTGGGTGCTTTAAGTAAAATCAGGGGGTGACGAAGGGCGCACACACTCTGTGTATATCTTGCCCAATCGATGCCCCTCTGCTGACGGGCAGGGTTTGTGGGTGAAGGAATGTGCGCAAGCACCACCTAACTTCGCCATATAAAAGCGCACCCAAGCCAAAGAATTCTGTGCGTAATAGATGCAGTTCCCCGCTTTTTATTAAATGGATCCAAATAATTCTGTGCGTAATAGATGCAGTTCCCTGCTTTTTATTAAATGGAGTCAGGATCAAGCCCCAACGAGAAGCGTTGCTGTGTATCTCGGCACTCATTCGTGCATTCTGAGAGCGAGGGGCGAAGCACGCGTCCTCCGAACCCAGCGAAGAGCGCTGAAAGGCTGTCTCTTTTGCGCAGGCTCGGGTGCAGGGTCCAGCCTGAAGACTTCCAGAACGGATTTTTTTGGGGGGAGGGGGGGATGCAGGGCGTAAATCACGGAATTTGCGGTTGGCTGGCTTTTTTTAAAAAAATTGCTCCTCGCCTCTCTGTATCTTTTTGACGCTAAGTTGCAAAAAAAAGAGGAGAAATGGGGTGTGAGAATAAAACTAAACATTTTTTTAAAAAAGAAAAAGTGGGGAAGGGAAGAGAAAAGAAACTGTGGATATGCATTCTGGGCTCTCTGGTTCCTTTTCCTTTCCGCCGCTGAGCTGGACTCTGCCCCTTCCCTTCACGCTGCACAAGCCGGCCCTGAGGGTTCCCGTTCAAAGTATTGGTAGAATGGGAAGATGCAGGAATCTCCACTGACTGATCCCTGAAGGATGGCCATCTAAGCTCTGCTGGAAAACCCCCCAGGAAAGAGGTGGACGCCATGAGAAAGGTTGGGACTCGGAGGAGGAGGAGGATTTTATCACGTGTTGTTGTTTTGAAAGCGCGGGGCTGCTGCGTGGGGATCTGCAAGAGGGCAGAGCGAAACACAGGCCCTTCAAGGGGAGATTTGTTGGTGTGCTTTTTATTAAATGTGTTGTAAAGCCCGCCTGATGTAGCGCCTGAAAGGGGTCGTCGGATTCCGTTCTGAGGCGTCCCTCCTCCGCTACGATTTTCCCGGGCCTGGCCGTGGGAGGCGGGGCGCTTCGCTTACAGGAAGTACACGTGTGTGAATGTAATCCCACGAGCTCTGCGTGCAATCCCGGAAGCGGGCGGACGAAGCGAGATGGCGGCGGCCGTGGCCGGGTGGGAGCCGGGGGAGCCGGGCGGCGAGTGGGGTAAGGGCAGCTGAGGGGGCAGCGGGGCTGCCTCAGCACGGGGCCGGGGTCTATGGTCTTCGTTGCCCTTGTCTGTCTCTCTCCCCACCCTCGCCACTCTCGGTTTTCCGGTTAATTTTCTGTCTGTCTGTCTGTCCATCCTGACGTACAATGCCTCCTGCCCCCCCCCCCCAAATCCTGTGAGGAGCAGTTTAGGCCCGGACGGGAGCAGGGCCAGCCCACCCAGGCAATGGGAAGCGAGCGACTGCCTGGGGTGTCAGATCCAGCACCCTTCAAGGGCCGCCGCCTCACCCCTGGGCAGCAGCGCTGACACCTCTATAGCAGAGCAGCCTCTTGGCAAATGTCCGTTTCCTCCTCGCTTTGACTTCCCCTCTGGCGGGGTAGAGGGGGGGCCCATTTTGTGGTTCGACCCAGGTGCCAAAATGCCTTGGGCCCATTAAGAGTGACTGACTGGCACATCCCAGGTTTCCCTCATCCCTCACCTCACAGCCTTTGTATTCTTATTTGCCTTGCTTATTAAATGCATATGCCACCCTTCACCCAGGGATAGAGGCATCCCCTGTACCAGTTCAGCACCTGGCATTAGTGTTGTGTTTAAAGATTCAGTACCTCTGCTCTGCAGCGCATGGTTAAACCTGTGGAACTCCATCCCACAGGAGGCAGACTTGGATGCCTTCGAAAGAGGATTGGAGGAGAGGGCTGTCAGTGGCTACGAACCAGGATGGCTATGCTCTGCCTCCACAATTTCTGCTGAATATCAGTTGCTGGGAACTATGCGAAGGGAGAGTGCTCTTGTGCATGGATCCTGCTCACTGCTTTCCCACAGGTTGGCCATTGTGAGATGCTGGACTAGATCGGCCGTTGGCTATTATGTTCTTACGGTAGTGCTTATATGTTTTCGTATGAATTGCCTCATAATCCACCCCCCCCCCCACAACAGATACACATACACACACACGTAAGTAGGTATTAGAATAATAATTTATTATTTATACCCCGCCCATCTTGCTGGGTTTCCCCAGCCACTCTGGGCGGCTTACAACAGAAAAATGAAATAAAATAATTAAACATTAAAAGCCTCCCTAAACAGGGCTGCCTTCAGATGTCTTCTAAAAATCTGGTAGCTGTTTTTCTCTTTGACATCTGATGGGAGGGCGTTCCACAGGGCAGGCGCCACCACCGAGAAGGCCCTCTGCCTGGTTCCCTGCAACTTGGCTTCTCGCAACGAGGGAACCGTCAGAAGGCCCTTGGTACTGGACCTCAGTGTCCGGGCAGAACAATGGGGGTGGAGACGCTCCTTCAGGTATACTGGACCGAGGCCATTTAGGGCTTTAAAGGTCAGCACCAACACTTTGAACTATGCTCGGAAACGTATAGGAAAGGGGGGTTCTGAGGGAGAATGTGCTATTTAAGGCCTGCAAGGCATCTTTCTTTGGTTTACATAGTCAATATATTGGCTTTTGGAGTGGGGGTGGAATTAAGACTGCAATCCTGAACATCTTTACTTGCAATTAAATGTTTCTTAAAAAATCAGTGGAATCTATTTGAAGTAAACTTTGTACATGAACATTCTCTTGTTGATTCTGACAATCTGTTTAAGCCTCCTAAGGTCTCTTTTAAAGCTCTTGTTGGCACTGAAGTGTTCCTTCTTGTGTCCATATGTCTCCTATCATCCCATGGTAAATGAGAGCTTTGGAGTGAAATTAAATTGATAAATGGCATGTAGGAAAGGTGTTCATCCTTCTCTCTCCATGCTGATCACTGATCCAATTCTGTTGTCTCCAGTCAGTCATACCGGTAGATCACTTATTCTCTCATAAAGGTAAAGGGGCCCCCTGACCATCAGGTCCAGTCGTGTCCGACTCTGGGGTTGTGGCGCTCATCTCGCTCTATAGGCCGAGGGAGCCGGCGCTTGTCCGCAGACATCTTCCGGGTCATGTCGGCAGCATGACAAAGCTGCTTCTGGCGAACCAGAGCAGCGCACGGAAACGCCGTTTACCTTCCCGCCGGAGCGGTCCCTATTTATCTACTTGCACTTTGATGTGCTTTCGAACTGCTAGGTGGGCAGGAGCTGGGACCGAGCAACGGGAGCTCACCCTGTTGCAGGGATTCAAACCGCCGACCTTCTGATCAGCAAGTCCTAGGCTCTGTGGTTTACTTTAACCCACAGCTCCACCTGTGGTTTAACCCACAGCACCATCTCTCATAGCTTGACCCAAAGAGTACTGCTTGAAGACTAGGTAAAAATAAAGGTACCCCTGACCATTAGGTCCAGTCGTGACTGACTCTGGGGTTGCGGCGCTCATCTCGCGTTATTGCTCAAGGGAGCCAGCATACAGCTTCCAGGTCATGTGGCCAGAATGACAAAGCCGCTTCTGGAGAACCAGAGCAGCACACGGAAATGCCGTTTACCTTCCCGTTGAAGTAGTACCTATTTATCTACTTGCACTTTGACATGCTTTCGAACTGCTAGATTGGCAGGAGCTGGGACCGAGTAATGGGAGCTCACCCCGTCGCGGGGCAAGCCCTAGGCTCAGTGGTTTAACCCACAGCACCACCCACGTCCCTATGCTAGAAGAACAATCTTCTGTAAATTGCAACACAGTCATGCTGTCCTGTATATTTTGCCTGCTTAGTAAACAGTTCCTACATGGACAAGTGTATATATTTTTAAAAAATAATCCTGAACTTTGGAAGCAGTAAATTAATCATAGTAAACAACTTGAGTCATGTTTACCCACTGCAGAACTTGCAGGATAGAGAATTAGTGGTTTTTCAATTCTGGATAACAGGAAAACTGACTATCAGTACCTGCTAAGCTTTGACTTTCATGCCTTAATGTTCTCTCCCCTTCATGTTGATTTACATCCTACAGAGTCTCTTCTCTTCACTGAAATTGGTGATCTGATAGAAGATGAATTGCAGCTGAATGCAGAGAATGAAACTTATGTAAGTTGTTGTAGTATGGATAGTTGCATGACCCTACAGTGTATTTAATCAACAAGTAAAACTTCCTTGGTTTTAGTTAGCATTTGTTGCTTGCACACATTACAACGTTACCTAGTGCAATATTATTTCTCTCCTGCACTAGCACAAATTTGGAAGCATTTTGTTATAGTTCTTTCTACTTAATGCATGCTTACAGCTTAATTTAGCAACCAGTAACACGACTGTATTCTGACTTGCACTTTCAACAGTGTGTTTATTACCAATGCACAATAGAATGTAAGTGAAGCTTTGTATTTTTAACATTTTCTGTGAATCCCTTTGGTATGAATTGGCTGGGGGAACCCGGCCAGATGGGCGGGGTATAAATAATAAATTATTATTATTATTATTATTATTATTATTATTATTATTGACTATTCAACAAACTCCTTACATATCTTCAGTTGCAATCTTGCTGGTGCTCATTTGTATTTAAAAGCTGAACTAAATTCATACCCTCTTTCTCCAAAAATAAGATGTAGCCATAAAATAAGCCATAGCAGGATTTTTAAGCATTCAAGGAATATAAGCCATACCCCGAAAATAAGCCATAGTGTTTTTTGAGGAAAAATAAATATAAGATGGTGTCTTATTGTCGGAGAAACATGGTAGACAGTCCCTGTAATGTTGGGTGCTTTTGTGATAATACTATAACCTTAAAATGTGGGACTTGGTGTTTTTCTGGAACTGGAGAAAAGTAAAATATTAACTTTTAAAACATATTTAAGCCGCTGTGTAGGCTTAAAATGATCTTGAGATGTGCTCAATTGATAGTTTTTATTGAAAAGCTCATAGATGCTTTTAAAAAACATCAGTAGTATTTTTTTTTACTTTCTATATGTAAGAAAAGCACATTCATGTATGAATTCTGCCTCCAATTTGTTCATATGTAACAAATGTTCTACATGTGCTGGCAGGTATGTAATGGATGTTTTAGGCAACCACCTTTTAGCTTCAAGGCCCTAGTATGTTGTTATCTGATTCTATGTAAACATTTATTTCAACATTCAATATCCAGAATGTATGCAGCATATATTATCTTGGAATAATCATTTAAGCACACAATACTGTATTATTAATTCCTTCCAGTAGCACCTTAGAGACCAACTAAGTTTGTCATTGGTATGAGCTTTCGTGTGCATGCACACTTCTTCAGATGCACACGAAAGCTCATACCAATGACAAACTTAGTTGGTCTCTAAGGTGCTACTGGAATGAATTTTTTAATTTTGTTTTGACTACGTCAGACCAACATGGCTACCTACCTGTAACTTGTATTAATAATGTTTGGACAGCCTGAAATTTCAAACTCAAAAGTCATGGAATGCTAATGAACATGTACAGAAAACCATTTCAGGTTCAAATAGGCAATGTGTTCTGTAGCTCTCCAGCCATATCTAGAAAGGCCTGACATATGGATCTGGTGAACAGGTGATTAGATTCTAGGAATCTAGACTTAAGAGATGTAAAGGGAATAAGTAAAGGCTGAGGACCTTTTGAAACTGATGCCTCTCACAAATGCCTGAACATTTTCAGACAAAGAACCTCATTTAACTTCAGCCTGCTTGATAGATTCTTGTTAGCAAAAGTAAATGAAGTAGTGGGTGATATTCAACTGTTTTTTCATATTAGAACTATTTAAATTTTGGAACATGTTTTAAATTATGTTTTATTTCAGTGGGTCTATGAGTCAAACTTAGTTGAATACCCAGTATTTTTAAAAAAATAATTTTTATTGAGTTTTCAATTTTCTACATTTCAAAATACCAGTAAACATTTTACAAACTTTAAAATATCCAATGACTTCCCTTCTTCTCCTTCCATAGTTCATATCGCAGATCGTACTTTCCTGCATATTTTACTATAACCATTTAAATCAATTTTCCACTTTTACATCAATCAAATATTGTTTTCTCTGTTGAATTTATCTTAATACTTCCAGAATTTTCAGCTGTGTACAATCGTTTTCCATATATTCAATATTTTCCACTCTTCTTTAAATATATGTTCTTCTTCCTCTCTTATTCTCTGTGTTAAGCCTGTAATTTCTGCATATTCTAACATCTTAAGTTGCCAATCCTCTTTACAAGGGACCTCACTCACTTTCCATTTTGGGGCTAGGAGAACATTTTTAAACCAGACAACCTTTCTCAAACATTTTTTTCTAAAACATTTTTTAACCAACATTGGTTTTGTCCAAATTTATTTTATAACCTGCCGCTTCCCCAAGCCTTTTAATTTCTTCTAGCACTTTTTGGAACACTCTCCAATGGTTGTTCCAATGTTAACACCACATCATCAGCAAATGCCCTTAATTTATAGACTCTTCATCCCACTTCAATACCTTTAATTTTCCTATTTCTCCTTATATTCTGAAGCAATATTCCTAACGTCAAGATAAATAACAACAGAGATAGGTGACAACCTTGTCTAGTTCCTTTTCCTATTTGACATATTTTCTGAGAGAATATTATTTACTAATATATTTGCAGACTGAATAGCATAAAATGTTTTAATACCTGCTAGAAATGAATTATCTGTCTTCAACTTTTCTAAAACCTTGATCATAAATGACCAGGAAATTTTATCAAAGGCTTTCTCCATGTCTAGAAAGATCAATTTTTCATTCCTTACCGTACTTCCAGGTACTGTACTCAAATTAATTACATTTCTTATATTATCTTTGTCGGCTTGGTATAAAACCAGCCTGGTCTCTGCATAGCTGTCAAGTTTTCCTTTTTCTTGCGAGGAAGCCTATTCAGCATAAGGGAATTTCCCTTTAAAAAGGGGAGAACTTGACAGCTATAGGTCTCTGTGGATTGACTTGGTCAATGTCCTTTTCAATCTATCAGCCAAAATTGTGGCACATAGTTTATAGTCACAATTCAATAAAGAAATAGGTCTATAATTCTTAGTCTTTGTTAGATCACTATCTTGTTTAGGGATCAAAGTAATAAATGCATCTTTCCAAGAAGCTGAAACCATGCCAATCACCAAAATTCTATTCATAGTGTCTTTAAGTGGTTCTATGAGTGCATCCTGAAACTTTTTAAAATAAATTGTGGTAAGTCCATCTGGTCTCGATGCTTTGCCCATCTTCATTCAGTTTATTGCCACCTGCAGTTCCATAATCAATATTGGTGTGTTCAAAATTACTGTTTTTCTTTGGACACTCGGGTATATTATAATCACTCAAATAAGAGTCCATTTTCTTAATACCATCCTCACAACAATATAAAGAAGTATAAAAAATTTCAAAAACTTTCCTTATCACTTTTGGGCCAGTCAGATATTTATCCTCATCAACAATATTATTATAGTATTCTATTCTTTCTTTCTCTTTTGTTGCCATGCTAACAGTTTACCAGTTTATTTGCAAATTCAAAGTTTTTCTGTTTCATTTATTTAATTTTCCTATCAATCCCTTGATTAACTAGCATTGGGAATTGAGCTTGCAATAATTCAATAGCTTGGCACACATCTTTATCCTCTGGTTTTACAATTAGCTCCTTCTCTTTAGTCATTAAGACATCTAATATCGCCTGCTTCTCCCTCTCCCTTTTTTTTTGAAAGACGTTTTGTTGAATTAGAAAACCTCTCATCACTGCCAGACTGGGAGCCCAAACCACACTTAAATCAGTTTCTTTATTTAGATTGAGGTAGAAAAATTCGTGCAGAGAGCATTGCACCTTATTTACACTTTGTTCATTTTAGCCTCCATCTAAACGAAGAACATTTCTCAGCTGTTGTTATCATCAAGATGGCATTGTGATTGGATAATGTCTTTGGTTGGATCTCAACCTTTTTTATCCTGGTTATTAATTCTTTTGAGGCCCAGAGAAGATCTATTCTGCAGTTTGTATTCACGGTCCAAAATACATATCCTGTTCAGTCAGCCACAAGTCCAAGCAGGAAGTTATATTTGAAAGTTAGATGTACCTCCACGCCACCAAATAGAAAGAAAAAAACAGAAAGAAAAAGGGAAAAAGCAGATCTATTCAGGGATCACTTGATGAGTCTTTCAAAAGTTCTTATTATAATCAAGGGGGTGTACACCCAGTTACTGTAGGTTTGATAGCAAGAAATAAGGAGGAAACTTAAAAGATACCAAGTGTGGGAGATAAAAAGAAAACGTTCAGCAACAATTTACAGTCTTTCCTCTTTCTTGCCCTCTTGAGAGATTATAACCGTATGTCCTTTAAAATATATAAGTGGTTATAGGCAGTGTAGTGGTTATAGTCATGGGGGGGGGTCTTAAGGGTCCGTCACTTAAGCTTCTCAATTTGACCATCCTATCCCCTTCCCTTATTTGCGACGGCAGGCTTTTTTTGTTGTTGTTGTTATCCTGATTTCTTCAAACAGCTTGTTCCCATGCAGGGCAGCAAACATTTCCGGAGAAGACTCCCTTTTTGTTCTCCACTCAATACACCAAATAGATCAAATGGTTCAAAATAATTCAAAATTAATCCTTTTGTTCTTTTGGTTAAATTTTGGGAAATTTTCCACTCCTGAGAGAGGAATGACAAGGTAGCTTGCTGCTGGAGTGCTTTAGAGTCCAGTGACCACAGCTCAACCACTGGGACGAACCGGCTCCTGGTGGAACCAAGCAGACCCGTTGGGAGCTCGCTTTGGTCACTGCGGGACCCCTCAACATCCTGGTCATACCAAGGACCTTCTTTGGGGTGCTTGTTGACTGCTGAGCTACCCCAAAACTCCAAAAAAGCAGCAGCCTGGTCACTACGATAGCAGCCCCGGCTTCCTTCTCCCCTTGCGGCAAACCGGAAGTCTACCCAGTATTTATTGAATATACTGCTTATTCAATTTGCTTCTCTCTTTCTAATTTTGCTCACTTTAATTTGTAGGAAAACAATCTTTGTGACTTCGACTTTGACTTGGATATGATACCTTGGGACTTGGACTCCTGTGATGTTTCAAAGCAGATCCCAGCAGGTAATCTCCGGTTGAGTTGCTCATTGCAATATATTAGATGCTGCTTCTGAAATATACCAATTTTTGACACAGCTTAAGTGCTTGGCATTGACACAGTAGTAATGAGACCTCTTGCGTAAGATAACATTAGAGGAACCCTGGTGGATCAGACCAAAGACCATTTCATTCCGGCATTCTGTTCTTGCAGTGGACAGCCAAATGCTGATAGCAAGCCCACAAGCAGGACCTGAGTGCAACAGCTTTAAACCATAATGAATTCTCCCTAAATCAATGGAAAATTTCTTTGCTCATATCCTGATATCTGATCCAAGGGGAAATGATGGATAAAGTTCCTAACTTCATGCTATGTTTTAATCTTTCTAAAGAAGGGACCCTGCGGAACGCAAACACTCAAACCAAAGAGGATATTAACTCATTAAATCTATTTCAGCTTCATATTTACAATCCAAATTTCTACACATATAGGCACCTAAGATAAAAGTACAAATACAACAACAGTGTTCTATGGGGAAAATAAAGGTAAAGGGACCCCTGACCATTAGGTCCAGTCGTGACCAACTCTGGGGTTGCGGCACTCATCTCGCTCTATTCGCTGAGGGAGCCGGCGTACAGGTTCCAGGTCATGTGGTCAGCATGACTAAGCCGCTTCTGGCGAACCAGAGCAGCGCACAGAAACGCCGTTTACCTTCCTGCCAGAGCGGTACCTATTTATCTACTTGCACTTTGACATGCTTTCAAACTGCTGGGACCAAGCAACAGGAGCTCACCCCGTCGTGGGGATTCGAACCACCAACCTTCTGATCAGCAAGCCCTAGGCTCTGTGGTTTAACCCACAGCGCCACCCGCGTCCCATGGGAAAAATAGATGGGCAAAATCCTGTTTAGTCTTACATTCATTTACATCCTCATTTTGCAGATGTAGACTGTGAAGTGGAGCCCCCCTCGCCAGCCACTTCAGCCGATTCAGTTCCTTCTCCTCTCTCTGTGGATTCTCCGGTACATGTACCTGTAAGCAGTTGAACATTTTGTGCTCGTCGCATGCAGTGGGGTAGCATTTAACGGAGTTAGAATTCAGAGCTATATATAGTTGGCTTTTAAAGTGGCATAGAAGCGATTGCTTTTCGTCTCTGCTATGTAACTCCCATGTTCGTCTACCAATGTTTTCTAGAAAATACCTGGGAGCAAACCAAAATTAAGGCTCTGCTGCAGTAGGAATGATGCAAGGAATAAATTATTGTACTCTTTCCTTGAGGTTAAGGGCAGGTGACTTGCCCAAGGCCACTTAGTGAGTCTTTGACTGATTTGATATTTTCCAAACCTAGAGACTGATGTGGTTCATTGCAAGTCCTCATCTATTACATTTCATAGTTTTTCTTAACTGAAATTCTATTTGGGGCTGCTGTTCATTCTCCCTCTCAACCTCCGTACCCTTTAATCCACCATTTCCAGCTACTGTGATAACTGCAGATGTTCCAAGATACTGGGTATAAATGGCTTACATAGGACTTAATGAGCTGGGTTGGGATCTTGAAGATTTAGCATAGCATGCCGTAGATAGCGTGTGAACAGAGTGCAGATTTGAAAATAGACTTTTTATTAGCATGTGTTTGTCTTTTACTTATTTATTGCAGCTGGAATTGACTCGTTTTGTTTTTGTTTTTACTTTCTCAGGAAGGTGTAGAGCTGGGCTCCAATTCGCACCCATCACCTGTGTCTTTGTATGACAGGGGCTCTCAAAGTCTTTCCTCACCTGTAGGACGAAAGGAGAAGAAGCCTCCATCCAGAACAACAAACCACTCAGGTATAACAAATACGTTTCCTCTGGCCATCTGCATTATGGGAGTCATAATCCTGGTCTCTCTTCCATTATAAGTGTGACTGAGAATTAGGGCTGTCACTCAGTTTTAAATAGCTGAGAAAATGAATTGTATGAGTTTTAATTGATCGGTATATTAGACATCTGTAAGTTCGCATATAGTTCTGAATAAAGACTCATTCTTCGTTTTTAAGAGATGTATCAGGAGCATCAGCATCATAGATGAGGCATTATCTCCTGTGTCAGTGATGAGTCCTACTACCTGCAGCTTTTGTAAATAATTGTATTAAAAATCGTTTTAATATTTTAAAATTTTGACACATAATTATTTGGCATCTTTAAAAACTTTAAGACCATTCACTAAGCCCTATGTATTGGACACTTGAAATGTGCTATATTAACTACAATTGTTGATGTTAGTGATCTGTCCCCCTTTTCATCTAGTTTCCTTTTCTGGTTGTTGATTCTTAGAGAGGGCTTGCAGTGACCTCTTGATGTCACAAACATTTAAAATTAAAGGATGGCTGCTTACACAAGTTCAACATATAGAACATACATACATACAGAAGCATCATGATGCTGATGCTTCTGATACATGGCCCTTGTGGTCTTTTCCAACTCTATGATTCTATGATATATAAAGCTAGTTTGAAATGTACATGTTTTTATTAGTTTTAATCATAAGTAGCTTCCAGGTTTTGTCGATGTTTAAAAGCAGATTCTGTGCTTCGGCTGTCTTGAATGGTTCCCTTCATCTGATGCATTTTCTATTTGAGGAGGGACTCATACTTCAGTAGCAATGCATCCAGATAGGAGATCCCTTGTCTGAAACCCTAGAGAATTGCTGCTAGTTAGTGTAGTCCCAAAAAGAAAAAGCTCAACAACTCTGCCTCCCTCAAAAAAGCTCAACAACTCTGACAATGGGTAGATCACTGCCAGTTTTTTTTAATACTGTGAGTAGATCGCAGTCTCTTGGAAGCTGGACGTCCCTGGTGTAGACAATACTGAACTAGATCATCACAAGGATCTGACTATATAAGGCAGCTTCCTATGTTCTTGCGTTCCTCCCTGCTCTCCTGCCGATGCTGTCTCCTCAGTTGAGGTGCATGACTGCTTATCCTGGATAAAAAGGAACCAGTAATTGTAATCTTTTTGGAAGAACACTTCAATTTCAATCCAGTTTCATTCTGTTCTCCAGCAAATAGATCTCCTGTGACCTCCAGTCGATGTAGTCAGCTAGCCTCCAAACCTGCGGTTCAACCTAAACTTTTGTTGCCTGCCTTTCGGGAGCCTCAGACCAGCCTCAGTGTTCATGCAAAAGCTATTGTCATTCCAGCTCTTCAAACACTCTTGGCATTACCAAAGCAGCAACCAGTTGTTGCTATCCAGCCAGCACCTGCAAAAGGTATGTGAGCAGTTGGTGGAGGGTGGAAAGCTTGGCTCTCATGTGTGAAAAGGAAACTGGATCAGTGCCAGTTTTCTTAAGCAAAGTGGGTTGCCAATGTTTTTAAATTGCTTTAATAGAACTATCTTTAATGTACGCAATTAAGCAGCTTCAACCCTCAGGCGCATTATGCATGTTCAATTTTGGCACCCAGTGGTGAAACGGTCAAGTACCACTTTGTAGGTCCTTTCTGTAGTAAGACCAAGGATGCAAAGAGCCATCTATGTGCACAAGCATAGATGACTTTTAAAAGGATTATGAATTAATGCTCCCTTTGTTAAAAGGGAGATACTAAAAGAACAACTTCAGGCAATACCAATGAGACGGATGTCATATAGAAGAGGGTGAAAGGTTGTTTTCTGCTGCTCCAGAGAAGCGGACATGGAGCAGTGGATTCAAACTACAAGAAAGAAGATTCCACCTAAACATTAGGAAGAACTTCTTGACAGTAAGAGCTGTTCGGCAGTGGAATTTGCTGCCAAGGAGTGTGGTGGAGTCTCCTCCTTTGGAGGTCTTTAAGCGGAGGCTTGACAGCCATATGTCAAGAATGCTTTGATGGTGTTTCCTGCTTGGCAGGGGGTTGGACTGGATGGCCCTTGTGGTCTCTTCCGACTCTATGATTCTAATGGAGGATGCAAACTTTAAACATTTATTCGTTGTCTTTCAATTTTTTTAAAAAAAGAACTCAACATGATTCACAAAGAAGAACGTACCCATCAATTAGCGTATACATTAGTACTCTTCAGCAGCCAAGGTGGAATGTCTCTGATTATCTGACACTGAGTCGTAATAAATAAGAAATACACCTCAAGCTTTCTTCTGCTTCTAAGCTTCCTGAAAGTGTTTGATTGGCCACTGCTGAAAATCTAGGGCTGGACTAGAACAGCGTTTCTCAACCGCTGTTCCGCGGCACACTAGTGTGCCGCGAGACGCTGGCTGGTGTGCCGTGACGTGCGGTGACGAGAAGGGCGATTTGCATTGTCACGTGCCTGGCAGCCGCCAATAGGCAGCGCTGACCCGCCGGAAAGGAAGCCGGCCGGCTCACGACGCGGAGCGAGCACAGCTCTCAACAGCCACCACCACGGGAGGGTGGTTTTAGACAAACTTAAAGAAGCTGGCTGGATGAGCTCAACCTGAAACTTGCTGAGCAAAGGATTGTGCTGGCAGAGAAATCAGCGGCTTGTGAAGCCTTATTACAGGAGATTGCAACCAACACAGCAATTGGCAAGTGTTTCTTACAGTCATAATTATATAGTCAATATAGGGCGGCACAGAGTTAATTTTTTTAACTTTTTTAATGGTGGTGTGCCTCGTGATTTTTTTCATGGAACAAGTGTGCCTTGGCCCAAAAAAGGTTGAGAAACACTGGACTAGAAGACTTTGGCCTGATTTGACAGAGACCTTTAAGCAGCTTCAACTTTGGGCAATAAATCAGGTCTCCTCTTGATACAGCTGCCAAGGGACAAGACTTAACATGCATAGAAATCTGTTTCTTTGGGTGATAAATCAGTTCTGCAGTACTGTTTCTCTCTATTTCAGGCCAGCCGGTAATGCTTTCTCAGCCTGCCGTGGTGCATTTTCAGGCAACCGGAATCCTTCCTGCCACCAATCCAGCCATTGCTGTCACCGGGGGAGTCACACCACTACCAGGCCATGCTGTCAATGTATTGCCACAAACTGTAGGAAAGAGTTTGGCCACTGGAAAACTTACAGAGGCTAAGCCTGTTCTTCATGCCGCTTCCCCAAATACTAGCATGGATGTAAGTTCTTTCTAACAAATGTTTGTAATTGCCCCTTGCACCTAGAGAGTTTTTGCTTCAAATCTTCTTTTAGGATTCCAAGAAAACTTACGAAAACCCTTAGCAACAATAGTATCATTTAGGGCTCTCCTAGGGATTATAGAGACAGAAGTTCAAAAAAATTGTTATGTTGTTTATGGTATGTGACAACAGCAGCTAGGATACTTTATGCACAGAAATGGAAAGATGAAGAAGTTCCTACCAAAGAAAAATGGATAGGCAAAATGATAGGCTATTCTGAATCAGCAAAGCTGACATGTAAAATAATGATGATTGTTTTATGGCGGAATGGAAGGCTATTTAAAGAGCTATAATATGATGAATTCATGAGCAGGATTTGAACTATGAGCAATATAAATAATGAAATATTATTGTTTTATGGTTATGTGAAATTTGTGGAAATATAATACAATATATTTTAAAAAGTGATCCCACCCACACATTAGGATTATGAAGGAAATGCAGAACTGGATACACCAGGCATCCCCAAACTGCGGCCCTCCAGATGTTCTAGCCTACAACTCCCATGATCCCTAGCTAACAGGACCAGTGGTCAGGGATGATGGGGATTGTAGTCCAAAACATCTGGAGGGCCGAAGTTTGGGGATGCCTGGGATACACTATTTCCACAATTATGCCTATTTCATATTTCCACTGTTGTGCCTGATCTGTTTTCCTGACTTACTCATTTCCTGATTTCCCCCCCTGGAGGTGGAGGTGGCTCCAAGGATGGCCCAGTTTGAGCCATCTTCTTCCCTGCCCCAAGATTTTATCAATCCCCTTAAAAGAAAAAAAATATGCATATAGATGGCATTATTGAACTTCTTTTTCCCAGTTATGCTGAAGTTGTTGTTGAGTGTGGTTGCAGGGCAGAGAAGCAAAGCTTTGTTGAGCTGTTTTTTCTATACTAGGGGTCCCAGTCCCCACCCTCCCTGGAAGTTGCTGCCTCATGGCTTTTGCCAGCCAGCTCAGGGCTGCATGTCCATTTTTGTGTGCGGTAATTATCACTGCAGTGGTAAAGCTATGACTGGGCTGGACCACTTCAAACTGAAGGTCCACATGGGGATGGAATGCAGGGAATGCCCTGCCTTTTAAAAAGTCAGGGACAGATTTAAACAATGTTAGAACTTTGTTTTATCCTAGTTTTTGGTGTCGAAAGATTGTGGGAGCATGGAGGAGCATGTCGTGAGAAGTAGTGCAGTTCAGTGAGAACTAAGCCTCTGTCACATGTTGTTAATTAGATTTATATATTGCCCTTCATCATAAGATCTTGGGGTGGTTCATAGAATAAGTCACCTGCTGACTTGCTTGTTTGGCTGACCCCTTCACTTCTCTCACACCTTAATGGTATGTCAGGTAGCTTCTGGTGCCATTCACCTGGTGCCTTGGGGTCATTGAGGCTGACAGGATCCAAGAGTGCTTCCAGTTCCAGGTTTCTCTCAAGCCAGGGAGACTTGAAACCTTAGCTTCATTGAGCCTCTCTCTTCATCAGCCTGCTGATTCAGAAAGCATAGCAGTGTGTCCTGTCTCCCCCCCCTCCCCCCCCAGCAAAAAAAAATGGCTTTGTCACTTGTCACCAGATTGTAAACATAACCAGGCAAAATGTCTCTGACTAAGCTAGATAGGAAGGAACCCACAGCACTCCCAGAGAGGAGTAAAAGCTCCCATTTCCCTTAACGAAACACAAGCCAAAATACTGGGTGCTTCCCAGCGTTGTTCTGTGGGAATAAATTGCAATATTATTTGCAGAGCATTTAAATGCTAGATTAGCCAAGGCTGAAATACAAGCTATAAAACATTTCAGGAGAGTTTGGCTTGAGTATTACAAATAAATAGGATTATTAAATAAAGCTGTGTCTGACTGAAAAGAACACCATGGTTTTAAATGCAGTTGCTTACATGGTGAATGCATCTTAATGAAATTTAGAGAAGGTTGAAGTTGAAATAAGAGTTCTGGATCAAAGCATCAAGTACCATAGTAAAAATCTCCTGAATTTCATGTTTCTTTTTTCCAATAAACAATTTCGTTGGCTCCCTCCACCCAATTTCTCCCTCTCCTCCCCATATAAAAATTTGTAACTTTTTTGCTTATGTAACAACGTGCCCCTTTCTTTACAAGTATGATAACATTCTAGCATTAACAAGTTCCCTGTCCCTCATTCATAGATGAACGTTCTGAGACGGCAGCAACGTATGATAAAGAACCGTGAATCAGCTTGTCAATCACGCAGGAAGAAAAAGGAATATATGCTGGGTTTGGAGGCTAGGTTGAAGTCAGCCTTGTTGGAGAACGATCACCTTAAGAGAGAGAATAGCACTCTGAAGAGGCAGCTGGATGAACTGGCAGTGGAAGTAGGTGTGGGGTTGTGAGAATTAAGCATGTTGAAGGAGATTGTTTACTGTGGTAACGTGCTGACAAGGGAACCTGGATTAAGCATTTCTAGGCTGTGGAATCTGCTGATCATTGTAACTTCTGCTTTAAATGGATGGATTCAGGTGTGGTTGATCACTCTGCTTCCTCTTCTTCACTTGCCCACGTACCACTTAAGAACCAAGGCTTTGGGACCTAGATCAGATGAAGGATGGCATTAGGAGCATTGCCTTCCTTTTATCGTCTATACTTATTTTTAATTCACCTAACGGACTTCCTGTCAGTGGGAGCATTGCCTTCCATACGTATGCAGAATCTTGCACAGCAATATTTTATGCTATCTGAATTGGAGGGTAGACATTTTCAGCCTTGAGGATTCACATGTGCTCTTCAAGGCCCTCTGCCAAGGATATGGGGTCACTTAAGCAATCTTAAGAATGTTGAGAAGGATGCCGTTGAAAGATCAAATAGAGTGCTGTTTTCCCTGTTGGTTGTTAATCAAGATCACAGCTGATGCTGTATTTGGGTGAATATGTGAGGAATGTCAACAATATTAAGTCACTATGATTGATGCTGCTACCCCCTTTTGGCACAAATAATAATGGCATTCTTAATGTTGGAAGGAGTGGAGTAATACTGTCTGTATTCACTCTTTATTTTTCTCTAATGCTTTTCTTCTTTTCCAGAACCAGAATCTCAAAGGCTCCCCTCCAAAGAGAAGAGCACTCTGTGTGATGGTGCTCCTAGCCTTCGTAGTGCTGAATTATGACAGACTAAGGTGAGGCTCCTTTCCAACACCCTCATCAGGCAACAATATACCCAGAGGTGGTTTCAAAACAGAGATGCATCCTTTGATTTTTATTCTCAAGCTCTCTGGTGGCTTACTGAGGTCAATAGGTAAAAACCCCTAATTGCTGATATCTCACTACAATGTGCATCCACAGGACAGCATTTTCCAGTAAACCTGGCCAACACCTTCGGTGAATCAGTTGCTCACAGCAGAATCTGCAACAGCATCTATTGCAAAGTATGGTGACTGCAAGGCAGAAACACAAAGGTTCTTTGCCATTTCAAACCAACATGGAAAGGGCTCCTTGATGACAGAAAGTTTGAAAATAAAGTTAGACAATGACCGTGTCAGGAGTAAGCTTTTCTCTTATGTTTACACTTCTGGAAGATGCAGTGGTAACTTTGAGCCATCACATTAAAAAGGGTGTGGCTGTTGTTTTCCCTCACATGGACTAATTCTGTATTCGTCAGTAGCTGGATGGATTATTCTTCTGAAATGCAGGTCTCTCATTGGTGCCTTTGCCATCCATGTCGGTGCCTTTCCATGGAAAGTGAGGCAAGTGTATCTTGTATGGGAAGTGCATCTTGAGAATGTTATATCTGAGAAGTAGCGCCAGCCAAAGGAGCCACTCTGAATTTCTGCCCTCTAATAGTGGGAAAAGGATGGCCAGACTCACTCATTGAACTGGGCCAGTTTATGTCGGACACAACTGCTGGGCTTGTGAGCAGTTAGTCAGAAAAGATAACATCACTTGTGGGATCTCTGCTTTTCAAGAAGTCAAGGGGGAAATTTGGACAAAGAGCTATTTAATGTTGAGAGCCATTAGTTGAGCTGGGGAAAGACAGAGAAGCTCGTCTTCACACATGCCACCGTTTGGTGTGGCAGTCTACAGATGTTGATCTAAAAACTCTTTGCAGACTAAGACTGTAACCCTATGCACACTATTGAACATGGTGAGGCTCACTTTGAGTGACTATAGAATCATAGAACCGTAGAGTTGGGAGGGATCTTGAGGATTATCTAGTCCAACCCTCTGCAATGCAGGAATATTCTATGAATATGCAGTTGCCCCATACAGGGATTGACTCTGCAGCCTTGGCATTATCAGCACCACGCTCTAGCCAAGTGTAAGTTTGTGCTGCATGCTGTTTTATAGCCAAAGCAAAAAATAATAATAATCAGGTTGTCCTGTACTGGGTCAATGAAGCAGTGACCACTCTCCTTCCGAAAATAGAAAGGCCAGCAGTTATTTGTATCTGTATTTAGCACCAATTGGAAGATGAAAGATTCCAATGTTTATTCTAAAGTGGCCCAGAAGATGGTGCCCTAACCAGGTTAATTTTCAAGAATGGGCTGGCTGGAGGAAGTGTTGTGGAAGTTCTGTCTGAAGGGGGAGCAGTCTCTGCTCCTGGCATTTGCCAGCCCTTGTCAGTTTTTCATTTATGCTCTTGGAAGCTTCCCAGCTCTAATTCAAGGATTATTCTGTCCTCAGAAAACTTTTATAACCAGGCATATGTTTCAGATGATATCACTGTTGGCTGGAGCAGAGCAGTTACTGTACTGCTTAATTTTTTTAAAAAAAATCTGACATTTTGATTGCACAGGGGTTTGTTTTTTGGGCAGATTTACAAATCAGACCCAGTTAAGTTTGCTGGCAGAGATGGATTTCCAATCCATCAATTTGACATGTGGCCCAGAGGAAGCGTCACTGAGCAAACGTGTGCTTTGCTAATCAAGGAAGGTGGAGGGCAGGCTGATATCACAAGGTAGCTGATTATCCTTTGCAATACAATGCAAGCCACACCCAAATACGCTCTCTCTGATTTTGATTGCTGGTGCTTCTGTTGTTCTGTAGCCCTGAACAGAGATAGTTAATGACCAGTAACCATGCCCTCTAGCAAGATGCCATCAATATTTCAAAATGCTAAAAAAATCCAAATACTTAATGACAAAACTCAACACCACACTAAAATCAAACTCTCAGAATACTGTTTTCAACTAAATAAGGTACGGTAGTATTTAGTAGTCTCTTAAAAGAAGACAATGCAGTAACCATATGGCTTTTCCTAGGCAAGGGATTCCATTGGTGAGGCTTTGCTATCAAGAATAGTAAGCATTTTATTGGGGTAGTGAAGCCTGTGGCCCTCCAGATGTTGGACTAAAACTTCCATCATCCCTGGCCGGAGCTTGCTGGCTGGAGCTGATGGGAATTGGAGTACATCTGGAGGAGCAGAGGTTCCCTTCTCCTGATTTGTATAGCAGTTTTCAATGCAGTTTGCATATTATATCTATGAACCTTATAATAACCATGTGGCCATTGTGGGGAAGTGCTAAGGCAAAGAGAATAGTGTCTTGCTTAAGTGGGTTGATATTTCAGGTGAGATGGGCTACAGCAACTTTTTAAATTACTGTTCTCCATTTGGAATAACTTTCCTTGTTTTATTGTTATAATGGTTCCGTCTGTTTTTATAATTGTGTATGCTGTTAATGTAACCCACCCTGGGCCCTTATGGTGAAGGGCAGGTGAGAAATTGTACAGATGCTGTAAATCAATTTAAGATCAGCCTTGGCTAGTTAGGAGTTGCCAAATCTGAATAGTGAACCAACTCAAATGTTCCAGGCCTAGGTTCAGCTAAGCAATAGTATAGGTCAGGCATCCCCAAACTGTGGCCCTCCAGATGTTTTGGCCTACAACTCCCATGATCCCTAGCTAGCAGGACCAGTGGTCAGGGAAGATGGAAATTGTAGTCCAAAACATCTGGAGGGCTGAAGTTTGGGGATGCCTGGTATAGGTAAATGAATGGGGGGATCTGGCTGTGGTTCACTCCTGAAACTCACAGCTTTATCATTTGCTTTCAGTGTGCTTGAATGGGGCCCCAGCTCTACTGAACTTCGTGGTAGTTCTGCCCACCAGAGCAGGCACCTTCTTGAATTCTCTGCAAGTGTACCTCAGGAAACAGATGGCAGGAATAATGATGGGTGAGTATTAAAGCATACATTATCTTGGCTTCCTGTTTCCAACACCTTATACATACACAAGCAGTAAATGGGTGGGGTTATAGTGCTCTACAATTCCACTTGGATCCAGAGTCCATGATTGTGTTCACTGATGGTGGGTGTATATTATATTTCTGACTTGGATATGCTTGGAAAACAGTGAGGCACTGTGCTTCCCAAGCCACTTCTGCAGCTAACATCATGGCCTCACCCCACCTGCTTCTCATCTCTTGACTTGTGAAGGAGGTCAGGGCCTTGCCCCTGCAGTTTTTCTTAAGATAGTGCGACAAGGACCAGTACTGGCCCCCACTTATCCCAAGTCAGAACTGAGAAGTGTATAGGCCTTTAAGCACCTCTGATGGTTGGTGTGACAAGACTCCCCTGCTATTCTTTGTTGAGAGGGGCACGGCCTGTGTTGGAAGCATGCTTTTAGAGGGAGTTTGACACTGAACCTGCCATGGTAATGTTTGTCTTGGTCACATCCAGGTTGGACTGCCGTAATGCTCTCTTTGTGAGACTGCCTATAAAAATATATACTTTGGATGCAAAATGCAGAAATTCCGACAGGCTCATTTATTAGGATAATATAACACAGATAACTACCTGATTATCTTTGTCCTGATTTGATCTCCATATCCAGTTCAATGTACACCTGAATCTGGCCAAGACCAGGCAGAAAGATCAAAGCTGGAAACAAACTTCAGGTTGTAGATGATGGTGGTCTGGGTGCTTGACACTGGAAGTGAGAGAGCAAATGGGCCAACAGTGCGGGAGAAGAGCCAAGATAGGAACTGGGGTTGAAAGGTGCATGGAAGTAGAAGAACTTAGCAAAGTATAGGCATGAATTGGAGAAGCAGTGTCAGGGGAACAGAGGAACAGCAAGACCAGAATCCAGACTAAATTAATAGGGGTGTGGGGTTTAAGCCACATTCAGTTGATAGATGACAGGGTTTGACCTGGCGGTTGGGCCACATGGCCAGTCAGTGCTCTTGGTTATTTTTGGCCACTTGAATGTGTTTGAGTGTATGTGGGGTGAAGAGCTGCATTTATGAACAAAATTGCTTCCCACTTTTCATGTTAAATCGGCACAAACCAGCTTTCTGTGTCTCTAACAGGGTTCGGTGTCTGGCTGCATCCTATGTGCTGACACCAAATAATAATTTGAAATAGTATTGTTGATTATAATACAAAGCATGCTGCTCATCTTTCCCTTTTCAGCTTCAGGGTAAGAGATGCTTCATTTCTTAGGAGGGTACGTAGATGCCAGCAGAAGCCTCTCCTAGTTTTTAGCTCATATGTGCTTTTGTGAAGCACGTTCTATCCTGGTTTCTGTCTTTAGCCTACAGCCTTCCAGGGCATACACTGTTCCAGCTCATATTCATGCAACTTGATGTTTTTCCATTATGAATCTCCCTAGTATTGCTGAAAAATGCCTTTGACCATCTGGGCTGTTGTTCTGGGGTATTGGATTAACATACATTTTGTTCAGAGAGAGAAAAGCCTCCAAAAAATAGCCCCAATTTGAAATAGCTCCTTCAGCTGTAACTTCCATCTGGAAAATGTGTGTTCCAAACATTGCAGCAACCTCTAGGAGTGAAGTTGGAAAGGCGTTTGTGGGCAGGTTAGTTTTCCTTCTGCACAGGGGCAGATTGACGCACTTTATAGCTCTGGCATGAAACAATAGGCATGAAAAGCAAATCAGTTCTCCAAATTGTAGTTTGAGAAGTCCCCGTCATGTCAAGGCAAGTCTGGGATTATGAAGAACTGTCCCCAAATCTGGAATGGGGATTACACACACACACACACACACACACACACACACACACACACACACACTCCTACACCTTGAATTCCTGCTCTCTGCTGCTGGAACTATAGTTGAGGACTTGAGCCTGAAAAGCAGTACGTAGAAGTGACTGCTTTGACCAGGCAATGGTAGAAGGCCAAAAGCCTGGTATTTTATGCTGGGTATGACCAATCCAGAGGCTTCATACTGCTTGCCAGTTTTTAATTAAACCATTTCCCCTCACCCTTCTGTGCCTGAGAAGGACCCTGAAGCTTGAGTGTACATAGTCCCAGGTGGCTGAGCAGGCTAGGTTCCAGCTATGGGCCATGAGGGCCCTACTGTAGAGAGAGGTGGTATGCTTGGGTATGTTTGGCTCCATATTAACATCCAAGTCAATAAACAGCACCCACACAGATAAAATCCTTTGAAAATTATTAAGTTGAGGAACTGTAGATATCAGAGCCAGTGAAGTGTAGTGGTTAGAGTATTGGACTAAGACCTGGGAGACCAGGGTTCAAATCCTCACTCAGCCATGAAGTTCACTGTGTGACCTCAGGTCACTCCTTCACTCTCTCAGCCTTCCCCTCACAGGGCTGTTATAAGGATATAATGTAGAGGCAGAGTACTATGTGTGCCACCTTGAGCTCCTTGGAGGAATGGTGGGATATAAATGAATAAATACACCGTCTCTTTTAATTTGGCCAGTGGTTGCACCCAATAGCTTGATTTACACACATATGTAACTTTCTCAAGTTCTCTTCCTCACAACTCATACATAGATATTTTGCCGGGCATAAACACATTTTGCAGAAAAGCCTGCTTTTAAAAACTTTAACGCGCCTTATTTCTGTAATTGTAAGTTATTTTAAACTATTTTTAATATTGTGCTGTAATGTCGTAACCCGCCCTGGGATCTTAGGGTGAAGAGTGGGTAATAAATGAAATAATAAAAATAAATGCTGATTATAGTCAGATTATCTAGTTCTTTATAAAATTCTGCTTTCAGCATTTCTCTCACCCTGCCCCACTCCCAGCAGTTCAAGACAAGGTTCCTTCCTGTGTCTGGCTGTCTGAGCATTTCAAGGGATATGTTTGCATCTCTTCTTAAGCTGTTTCTGTGTGTGTGCATTTGGTCCTGATGCCCCAAGTGAGCCTGTGGCTTCTGCCTGCTCCATGTATAGCCTGAAAAGCATTTGCCTTCTTCTCTGCTAATGCTCTTGTTGGCTTGTTACAGAGGTTTACTTTAGGCAATAGATGAGATGTGCACTTAATCATCTCCAGATTGAAGCTTTGGCTTTTTCAGCTAATAGGTTGTTCCATCCTATTGGAGCCTTTCCTTTCCAGCATTTTTTTTTAATAGCCAACCACATATGTGCCAAAGCATGAATAGCTGAGAATGTTTTGGAAAGCAGGCAGCAGGACAAGAAGCTTTGTAATGTCTTTGCAAGAAAGATTCTATAGGCACAACCTCTTGAAGGAGTGCTAGCTGTGTGTCTGTGTGAGCTCTGCAGAATAAATACCATTTGGAGAGGAGCTTGGAGAAGTAAAGTTATGCCATGGATTCCTGACCTGTTTGCTGCATCTTAGATCACAGAGACAGAGGGACATGATGCCAATGGAGGTGGTGTGGGTTTCCCCTTTGCATTTTGTTTGGCCTTTGCTCCTGCCCAGCCCTTCCCTTCCTGTTGTTGTTGTTGGCTTATCTGTCTTGCCTCTCTGAGCGTTGGTTGGCCTGGCCTGGTTTTATTTCATTTACACCTGCTGCCTCTAGTTCTCTTCTCTCTTCTCTCCCTGCTCTCCACCCTCTCCAGTCTGTCTTTTTCATATTCCATTCCACTGAGACTGCTTCCCAAGGTTCCAGGAACCATTTTCTGGACACATTTAATGGTCTCTTCTCAGCTCTAATCTGCAGCCAGGCACCATACACTCCTCACCTCACCCTCCAAACTGAGCTTTTGTGAGACCGCCGTCCTGCCAGTGCTCCTGCATCTTGACTGCCCACCTTGTGTCTCCTCCCTCCTCCCGTTCGCCATATTTAAGGCTTCCTGTTTTGTATCTTGCAGTTCTTCCACCCTAACTTTCATTCCTTTTTTTGAAGTGCCAGCTTTAGGATGATGACTTCCTAATCTACTTTTAAACCATTAGGATTACTGTATCTCTCTCACACCACCCCCATTTCATGGGCCTAACTGTTCAAAACAAACAGCATTCAAAATGGTTAGCATCTGCTGCACTAGAAGGGAGTAGTCGGATAGCTATTCCTTAGGGTTTTTCTTTGAAATGTACAGGGGTAGGTCATTTGGTTGAGTATGCGAGCACTGTCTCAAAGTAGCAATGTAACTTAGATGAAAATGATGGTGCAGGCCTTGATGGGGAAGGAGACAGGTGTATTCCCTATTGTGGGCAGTGACATGACCATTGCAATCCTGCAGGTACATGCCTAACAATAGGGCAGGAATGAAAATAGCCTTTAGTGAGCATTTTTATTTAATTAGGTATCTCCATCAATGTTTATTTAGTGTATATTTTATATACATTTAATATTTAATATACATTAAATATACTTAGTACAGACACCCAACAAATTTAATATAGAAAGGGTGGCTCCTTGCTTGAAATCTACATTTTGCTGATATTTCCTATTCCTTTTTTCTTTTCACAGGGGGGAGCAGAAGGAGAAGGGATGCCATCTCATATTGTTGAGAGCTGTGGAACCCCCTCCCCTCCTCCCTGGTCAATGCACTGCACCTGATTCATGTTTTACACTTGCCACTGCACAACCCTAGCACAAAAAAAATATTTAATCTGGAAAGTATAGTCACTATAGTGCATTTACAGTTTCCCTCAGAAGTCACAGAATGGTCTAGCCAGAGAACCCAGCCCCCATCTTTGTCCCTAAGTGTGATTTCCCACGCTTTCTTTCCCATCCTGGACAAAATGTCCTAGATTCTTTGAGTGAAACAGAATAATTTTTGGGAAATGAAACTTTCCCATTGGTTGCTTTTAATTCCATTTAAGAATTGCATCCCATAAAATCTATTTAAGCAATTTCACAAAGCAATTATGCAGTCCCATATATAAAACGAATTAAAAACTCTTCCACACGTAAAAACAATTAAAATCAGTTTCAGATTATGCATGTCTTTATTTTGGTCACTTGAGTTATTGAGACAAATTTGGGCTGATGTTATCTTTTTTGCAATTTGCTTGTTTTTAAATGAGGATAGTGTAGTCCATCCGCTCATTGCAATGACAGCTTAGATGCACTTATTTGCTTTTCTCCTGGGTTGTATTTTTGTCCTGAAGTATGGGTGGTGGTGGTGAGATGAATTCCATTGAATGTCTGTTGTGTTTATCAACTCTTTGTCTTCCAGGATTAGTAAGCCACCTCACACATTTGGGATCTAAAACTGAGGCATCTCAGTTGGTTGCAGCAGCCTTGTATTGTTCTATGGCTTTGTATTTTTGATGTTTCATGTTTGTAATCAATTTATTATACAGGCATGCAGCCTATAAAAATATTCAAAGGAATACAAAATAAAACTATCCTATAAAGGATAAACTAAACAGCATATATATTATTACACAAACTTCACATTTCTTTTCTTCAAGGTATGTTTCCTTTGAACAAATATCTAAGGCTTTGTATTCCCCCTCTTCTAGGTATAAGCATTCAGTTTCGAATAATAAAGCATTGATGGTAGTTACGGAGGAACCAATAATATACATTTCTCCCCCACCTTGCCAGCCAATGATCAATCGCACAGAGTCACTCAGGTAAGCAATATGCTCAGTCAGGATGGTTGTGTTTCATGTCTGATAAGCCCAAGGACTTGTGGCTATGCAAAGTTTTTCCAGGTGCGCATTGCCAAAGCTTTTAGTTTACCGGTAGATCTAGCTGAATGGCTAGTGTACATTCAGAGGTTTGAATCTCCCCTCCCCCCCCCCAGTAATATTTTATTAATTTTCAAACCATTTAACCAATTCAATATGCTGTTCCATATTTTTCACTAACATTTCGGTTTTATCCTTATTTATGTAAAAACCAGCTAAATCACCAAATGGCTTTCAAATACCGTATTTTTTGCTCCGTAGGGCGCACCTAGTTTTTAGTGGAGGAAAACAAGAATTTTTTCCCCTGGTTTTCCTCCTCTAAAAGGCTGGGAGGGGGAGCGAAGGAGGCAGCGGCGGTGGAGGGACCAGTCCGGCTTCCCCTGCCTCCCCCGCCCCCTTCCGACACTGGCTTTCTCGCTGAACGTGGCGGGGGTCGGGTGGAGGAGATGCTGCTGGTTGCTTCCCACCAACACCAAGCAGTCTTGTTTTTGCAAACGGGGTTGGCGGGGAAGAACAAGCAGCATCCCTCCGCTGCCTTCCGTTTCTCGCTGAACGCGGTGGAGGCGCAGGGTAGCAGAGGAGATGCTTCATGGAGCAGGGAAGGAGGGGTGGGCGGCGGGTGACTCCCCCCCGGGCTGCTCTTCCTCTCCCCCCGGACGCAACAGAAAGGGCTCCTTTTGGCCGCTTCTGAGAAGCAGCCGAAAGGAGCCCTTTCGGGCACTCTTTCTCCACCCCACCCCCCCGCCCTTGGAATTAACCCAGGTCATTATTGGGACTCTCTATATCCGTGTCAAAAACAGCTTTTCGTCTCACTTTTCAATATCTTTATCGGTTGTAGAGAGGGTTTTCTTTGTTTCTCAAGAAAAATATAACTGTAGTATTGCATTTTACAGGTTGAGGCATGAGCTGCGAGGCTGGGTTCATAGACATGAAGAAGAAAGGACAAAATCAAGGATGTTAAATAGTCAGCAGCAAAAAGCTCAGCCCATCCAGGTATGTTTATGCTGCTGCTTGTTACCTTGTGCAAGAAAAGTGGTTGAGATGGCCAACGAGACGTAGGAATTATTGGGATCAGGAGCTGGACTGAGGAACAGAATGGAAGCTCCCTAGGAGTGGATTGGGCCTTGGCGCTTCCACTTGCCTTCCCAAACAAACATATTACTATATTCAAACATTTTAGGCTTCATTTTTGCTTTATTTACATGATGCAGTTGCCACTCCTGTAATCAGATTCGATGATACAGCAATCATGATTAAATTTGTTACCTGCCCTTCACCAGTAGGTCCCAGGACAGATTACACTATTTAAAATACATAATTTAAAATATTTAAACCTACAGTCATACCTCGGTTTAAGTACGCTTCGGTTTGAGTACTTTCAGTTTAAGAACTCCGCGGACCGTCTGGAACGGATTAATCCACTTTCCATTACTTTCAGTGGGAAAATTCGCTTCAGCTTAAGTATGCTTCAGGTTAAGTACAGACTTCCGGAACCAATTGCGTACTTAAACCGAGGTACCACTGTATTACATTCACAGGAATTGGGTGGGTCCTGAAAGCACACATCTCAGGTGCCAAAGGCCAGGGTAAAGAGGTGTGTCTTCATTCTCTGAAAACTGCATAGTGAAGAAACCAGACACATCTCTATGGGGAGGGGGATTACTACAGGGAATGCCCTATCCTGGGCTGCCACTCCCCAAACTTCTGAGGGAGATGGAACTACCAAGAAGACCTCCTCTGCTGGTCATAATACCTGGGAGGCCCTTTCAGATATTTGGGGCTTAAGTTATTTAGGGCTTTGAACACTAACATGACCATCTTGAATTGGTCCTGGAAATGAACTGTCAGTCAATGCAGCTGTTTTACAACAGTTGTAAAGGCAACCCCAGCCAGTAATCTGGCTGCTGCATTTTCAGCTAATTGAAGCTTCTGAGTCGTCTTCAAGGGCAGCGTCACATGGACTGCATTGTGGTAATCCAGTGTGGAAGTTACCAAAGCAAGGAGTACGGTGGCCAAGTCAGGATGATGTCTGAAGTTCTGCATCTCGTGGGTTGCTTGGATTATATTCTATAGTTTCCCTGTAGCCCAAATAATTTGATACAAAAAAAAAGTTTTAAGATTTAATTGTTTGAAAGGATTACAGTCATACCTCGGTTTAATTACGCCTCGGTTTGAGTATTTTCAGTTTAAGTACTCCGCGGACCTGTCTGGAACGGATTAATCCACTTTCCATTACTTTCAATGGGAAAGTTCGCTTCAGGTTAAGTACGCTTCAGGTTAAATACAGACTTCCGGAACCAATTGTGTTTGTAAACCAAGGTACCACTGTAGTTGTGTAAAACACCCCTATGAACATTTTTGTGCACAAAACGTTGTACCTTCAGTGTTCCTAAAAGTAAACTGTGGTGCTATCCATTAAAAACTGCTATTGGACTGGAAGACTAAATATGAGATGGTAAAAGCGACAATGACTAAATGGGCTATAGACATTGATTACAATATGGAAATGTCTGCTTGAGAGAAATTTTGGAGGGGGAACCATGAATTTCTCTGCCTGCTATCTTATTAAAGAAAACTTACAAAAGATGATGTACCAGTGGTACTTGAAACCCAGCAAATTGGTGAAAATGCACAGAAAATAATTTATGCTGGAAGTACCACGAGGTAGAAGGAACCCTGCGGCACGTGTGGCGGTCATGTAAATATGCTAGAGAGTATTGGGAAATGATCCATACAGGATTTTAAAAGATTCTTAAATTCACATTCCCCCAAAAGACCTGAGGCCTTCCTACTAGGGGTACCAATTGATGATTAACTTCTTTTTATACGCAACTGCTAAAGCTAGAGTAATTGATAGAATAGACAAAAGTAGTAACTGTGAATGCAAAATTAAGAAACAAGGATGAGTTATAGATAAGAGAAGAGCCAAAAATAGTTTTGGAAAATATCTTAAGAGGGTACAATATTCAAGCTAACCTACAAGTGGGAGTTGACATATGAGCAGCAGATAACATCATATAAAGGAAGACTTGAGACGCAAATGGGTAGAATGTCAGTATATGCAGCCAATCAAGGTTTGCTTAGAATGCCATGGAGAGATGGACTGGAGAGATGGACTAGGAAGTGGCCCAGAGTGCCTTCCATCAGCTTCGGTTGGTGGCCCAGCCACACCCCTATCTGGACAGGGATAGCCTAGCTACTGTTGTCTATGCTCTGGTAACCTCAGTCTTAGATTACTGCAATGCATTATACGTAGGGCTGCCTCTGAAGACGGTTTGGAAATTTCAGCTAGTGCAGAATTCAACGGCCAGGCTGCTCACCAAAGCAAGATGGTTTGAGCATATTACACAGATCCTGGTCTGACTGCACTGGCTACCGATTAGTTTCCAGGCCCAATTCAAAGTGCTGGCTTTGACCTATAAAGCCTTAAAAGGCTCAGGAGCGCAATACCTCAAGGACTGCCTCTTTCCCTATCAACCTACCTGATCCTGAGATCATCTTCTGAGTCCCTTCTTTGTGTGCCTCCTCGTGAGGTCTGGAGGGTGGCAACACAAGAACGGGCCTTCTCTGTAGTGACTCCCCGTCTCTGGAATGCTTTCCCCAGGGAATTTTGCCTTCATTATAGGCACCAGGCAAAAACATTCCTTTTTAACCAGGCCTTTGGTTGATTTGATTGACATCCTATGCCCCTTTAAAATGTGGGGTTTGGGGGGTACAGTGGTACCTCGGTTTATGAACACAATTGGTTCCGGAAGTCTGTTCATAAACTGAAGCGAACTTTCCCATTGAAAGTAATGGAAAGTGGATTAATCCGTTCCAGACGGTCCGCGGAGTAACCGTTCATAAACTAAAGCGAACTTTTCCATTGAAAGTAATGGAAAGTGGATTAATCCGTTCCAGACGGGTCCGCGAAGTACTTAAACTGAAGCGTTCATAAACTGAAGCATGGGTGTAATTGGTTCCGGAAGTCTGTTCATAAACTGAAGCGTTCATAAACTGAAGCGAACTTTCCCATTAAAAGTAATGGAAAGTGAATTAATCCGTTCCAGATGGGTCCGTGGCGTTCATAAACCGAAAATTCATAAACCGAGGTGTTCATAAACTGAGGTTCCACTGTATTTGGTTCTTGTTTTTATTTTGGTTATGTATTTTGTGGTTTTTATATTCTGATTTTGTTCTGTGAACTGCCCTTCAGGTATAGAGTGGTATATAAATTCAATAAAAAAAAGTCCTATGAAAAAGGATATATTATGGATACTGTAGGGCAGGCACCCCCAAACTTTGGCCCTTCAGATGTTTTGGATTACAATTCCCATCATGCCTGACCACTGGTCCTGTTAGCTAGGGATCATGGGAGTTGTAGGCCAAAACATCTGGAAGGCCGCAGTTTGGGGATGCCTGCTGTAGGGTGTTTGTATAAAAGCTGTATAAATGCATAAAAGAAAGAACAAACTATGGTGATATCCAGCTAAGTCATACACAGAGTAGGCCCATTGAAATAAGTGTACTTAAGTTTATTGATTTCAATAGATGTACTCTGACTCAGTTGGATTATGACCCTGATAATTCTTACATCTTTGTACCTGATTACTGAAGATGATTTTATATTTTATAGTATTTAATGAGCCAGAAAATTAACTGGGATTTCATGTTCATATATACAACCTCCACAAAAGTTTTTTTTAATAGATCTGGCCCATTGCATGCACACCTCAATCAGACCATGTTCAGTTGAATGAAGAGTAATTTCTCTCTGTGTAATCACACTGTCTCTCCACCCCCTCCCCCACCCCAGAATGCTTCAGGAGAAAAAGCGAATTCTGAGCTGATGGCTCTTCCGTACACAGACAACAGTGTTGGGTGAGTGAAGATGGAGTCATCCTTCGTAATATTTTGTTGGCATTACTCTTCCATTGGATGCAAGTTCCAACATTTTCCCTAGAGAAGTAAATTCCTTGGTCTCCCGTGCCCCAGCGCAGCAATAATAAAAAATAATAAATCTAAACTAAATTCTACTTTACAACCACTAAAACTTAAAATCATAGTTGTTTTGCTGAAGGCGTCCTAGCTGGCAGTTCCCCTCAAACTTAGCTTTCATCCATTGTCTTCTGAGAATCATTAAGAGAGGCTTCTTCTAATTGGGACCTATCTGTTAGTTGATTTGTCCTCCACAATTTTTTCCAACTCCTTTTTGCAGGAAATAAATATTGTGTCTATCACCATGATTTTGCAGGAGTGAATTTTATAAAACTGAGCATGTGTGTTTCAGATAGTATTTGTTTATTTATGGCATTTATATACTGAATAATCATTAGCATTTTTAAGTGATATGCATAAAAATAAACAATACAGAGAATAATTTTTTTTAGTAGCACTTCGGTTTTTGAACGTCTCCGTTGACAAACGTTTCAGAACCCGAACACCATAAACCAAGAAGTAAATGCTTCTGTTTTCGAATACGTCTCGGAAGTCGAACTTCTGAGGCTGCTTCCATTTTGAGTTTCCCTATTGTATTGAGGCTTCTGTATTGCGTTTTTGGTTTTCGATTGTTTCAGAAGTTGAACAGTCTTCCAGAACAGATTACGTTCGAAAACCGAGGTTCCATGAAACCAAACAGAAACACTGCCTTCAAAGGCCTTCTGCAATAAGAAAGTATTTGCCATGTGCTTGGAGTTCAGGAAGGAAGGTGCCTGTATAATCTCCATTGGGAGGGAATTCTACAGGCTTGGGCCTATGACCCTGAATGCATGGCTTCTCGTAGTTATGAGCCATGCATCTGAGCCCTAACAGAGACTCCCTCAAAGACCTCCGTGATCAGGCAGGGATACAAGTGACCAGGTGATCCTTAAGATATCCTGGACCCAAATTGTTAAGGACCTTGTAAATTAATACAAGAATCTTGAACCTGGCCCAGTAACAAGCCACTGCAAATTTTAAAGCACATTATTAAATAGTGTCCTGTGCATGCAATTCTTATTGGTTCTAGCATTTTCTTCTCATTTATTTCAGCAGGAACTCAGGGAATGAGCTACAAGTTTATTATGCTTCTCCACAAAACTACCAAGATTTGTTTGAAGCAATTCACAGAAGGGGAGATACATTCTATGTGGTATCATTCCGTAGGGTAAGTGTGTTATGTTTCAATGCAGAACGTATAAAGGAATCCATTGCAAATTTGGAGGGTATAATGCCCCCTTCCAAGAAATTTTGATAATTCTTTTTAAGGATGCCATCATTATTAATCTCTTCCGAAAACTGCATCTCCTGTGGATCTTTAGTGGGAAGAAGAGGCAGGGATCCATTTATATTAGTTAGTTGTGATAGTGAAACTGTTTTATAGGCTTGTTGGGAAGGATTAGGCTTTGGCTAAGCAGCAGAAGGTGAGATCCTCCCTCTTCGGCAGTGGAATTTGCTGCCAAGGAGTGTGGTGGAGTCTCCTTCTTTGGAGGTCTTTAAGCAGAGGCTTGACAGCCATATGTCAAGAATGCTTTGATGGTGTTTCCTGCTTGGCAGGGGGTTGGACTGGATGGCCCTTGTGGTCTCTTCCAACTCTATGATTCTATGTACCTCTTCACAATTAAGAATTTTTCCAGGGGTAAAGAGGAGAACTATCCCTCGTGGGGACAAGGAGATGCGAGCACATAAATTACCACATCCAGGCCTTTATATCAAAACAAATAGGCATGCACCCAATTTTCCATTGCACAGATGGATCCTTGCTGTCCTGTCCATCAAGAAATCTGTAAAAGCTTTTTACAGATTTTCAACACTGGTAATTTCTAATGAATAGACAGTTCAGTCCCAGGAAGGATAAACACAGAAATATTAAACTCCATTTGTGCTAGTTAAAGATTTTCTTGATTTACAAAGATATATGCAATATCTCTCGTAACATTTTTACAAATCAGTTTCATTTGTTGAGACATTGGGAAGAAAGAGGGGGATAGAAGTAGATGGGGGGAGATGGGGAGGTCAGGTGATGATGTTTCTATTTTACTTAATATATGTGAGGGGTTTTTGTCAGCGTCGCTTGTGCAGGTTCTCTGCTGTTCACTTGTGTTCCTTTGGTGGTGAGAGATGTTGGGGATGGCCTAGGGTATGGTTGTTCATTTGTGGTCTTTGTTTCGTGTGTGAGTGGGGTGGGTGAGTGTTTTGGATCAGGTTAGCCATATTGATTTGTATGCTGTTGGTGTATTTTTATCATTGTCCTGTTGGGCTATGTATGTGATAAAAGGAAGCCATACCGGGGTGAAGCCATTTTCTGTTTCAAGGTTATGCTTAAAATTCTACAAGGCAGGCTTATGGAGAAAGCTAGAGAGTTCCAGAAAAACATCTACATCTGTTTCATTGACTACGCAAAAGCATGCCACCACGTTGTATCTCGATTTGCAGCTGATGAGCTCACTCCGGTCAGGGATTTAGCAGAATCTTCTTTTAGGTTCTGGCACCTCAGAAGGCAGGAATGGAGGCCTTGAGCATATTTCAGCTTTTCACATGCACTCTGATATTTGTGCTGTCATCACCTTCCCCCATCAAAAATACTGTTTGTTAACTCCAATACAACCTTAATTCTGGCTCTGAGTATGTATGGTTGATGATACTGAAATGTATGGGTAGGAATAAATTCATTTTCCAAGCAAGCTCCTTAGAGATGTCTAATAATGTCATTTTTGATAAATGAAACTGGTACATAATATGTACAGGAACTACTTTCTATAGATCTACAAAGCGAGAAAATGTTTATGAAGATTGTGCTGCTGCTCCAGCACTGTAAGATTTTCCTCCTTCGCCCCCACTGCAGTCATTTGGTGGGAATGCACCAGTATCCTTACATGACTTTACACGTTGACTGCATAAGTCGACAATTGTGTTTTTGACCATTTCCAGCTGCATTTTGCCTGGCTCCCTTGTGTACAATTTGAAGTCTTGATCTCACTAAGAAGATCATTGTACGTTGGTTAATACTTAGCACCAGGCAAGCTGTAGGTTTCTCTTGCATACAGCTGATTTTTCTTTTAAGAGCTAATTCCATACGGATGAAGCCATTCCCCTCCCTTGCAATTTGGAACCATGTGTTTTGCCAAGTCTACAATTACACAACAGACAGCGTCTATAAAAATCCAGGTGCAGCAGTTAGGGATGTGCCAATTTTCCTCTATCAGCAGATCACAGCACCTCCTGCTGGCTGAAAGAATAGATCTCCTTAATTACTGTATTTTTCCGTGTATAAGACGCCACCATGTATAAGACAACCCCTATTTTTTTGAACCCCAAATTAAGGAAATCTATATTTTAAACATCAAACAGAACAACTTTGAGCTTTTTTAGGGAGGTCAACCAAAGTTGTTGAGCTTTTTTGAGGGAAGTTGGCCAAAGTTAGGGTTGCCCAAACTCAAGGCCAGGCTGCCTGCACCAGAGCCCAAGCTCACACCTCTGTCCATTCACCCTCCATGTTTAAGACAACCCCCAAAAATCATTGTCTTATGCACAGAAAGATACAGTATATAGCTTTTCTCATGCATGCAATCTGCATTGAAATCAGTTCAGAAGCTCTTTGTTGTGCTTAAGTGTAGATGTCCAAAAGTATTTTCAGTTTTGTAGGATGCTATATAATCCAGGCAGGATAGAATACTGGGGACTTAAATCTGGGGTTAGTGTCACTTTTTTTCCTGTGGATAAAAGTTCTGTCCCTGTAAAATTAAAATATAGCATAAGGATAGCACAAGACTCTTGTGAAGCAAAACACATTTTTATAAAGAATGTGCCTTTGGTAGGTCTGCCTCATTAGCTGATGTGTGGTAGATTGACCCAAGAAAAACAGAAGTGCTGTATTCTGTTTCAGATATAATTCTGTGTGATCTGAAAGCTTTCATATTAAGCCCAACAAAATATTATATTAGTTTTTCATACTCCTTGACACCAACTATCTCTCATACAAGGAGCACAGAGCAGTTTCAATAAATCAGTTGTTGCTTCTTCTCATGTGTGGTTCATTGATGTGGCCTCAAGCCACAGCGCATAACCTCCCCTCCCCTCATTCCAATAAATGTTGTAGGCTGCACCATGGCAAGAGATTGAGGAACACTTGACAATGACAAGATAAAAAAACACTTATAGAATAGTACCAAAATTTTAAACAATGCTCTGGAATTATGCCGGGAATGCCAACGAGGAAAACCCAAGAGGAAGATCTTATTCATCCCCATTCTTTATCAGCTGCAGCTTCTGCAGTGAAAAATAGCTCTGTGAAATGTGCATTCCTGTGTCTACCCTTAGATTGGCCTCCATAAGGTCCACAACAGTCAGCATCATGTGAATGGGTTCAAAAGCTGAATTAATTTGCCTTTTCCTCTCTAGTGGCTAAGTTCTGGAGCTCTTTGGGGTGCTCTGTGGAACACCTGCGTGCTTCGGCACTGTGGGTGGCTGAGATCCCACTGCCTGTTCCCAGTTGACAGCTGGTTGTGGCATAATCAATACCCCGCAAAAAGTTTATGAAAGCAAGGCTGCTTCTTTTTGACTTGAGTTCATGTGGCTGGGTAGGGATGAAAGGGAAGGGAGCAAGAATATTTCTGCAGGTGCTGTGCTTTGTTTCTGGCACATTGAGATGGAACTGCAAGGCTGATGTACTGCTGGGATATATTTGGAGAACTTTGAGTCAAAACAACTATGGCATCTTGAACAGCTGCCTCTTCTTCAAATGAGAACAGGAAGGACTTCTGTTTTATTTCATGTATCTTTCTTTTGAAAATTGGACAACTGCATGAAAAAAACAAAACCAATTTGTTTTTGCCTTCCCCTGCTTTGAATCTGGGATTTAGCAGATGAGAGAAGGCATTCCCAGCGGTTTTCATGGAAGTTGGCCAAGCATTTAGCTGTGTGATGGAATTGCTTGGTGTCAGCACCCAGGAATTGGATATTACTGGCTAGGGGCACCTTTTAAATCTCTCTCTGCTTCTGCTGCTGTGCCTGTCGCAACCTCTTGTTGTTGTGGCTGCCACTTGTCCTCAGCCCCTGTTCCAGGAAAGACAGAAAGGGTGATGTGTGTGAGTTGTGCTTCCTTAGTGCTCTGCTGGTGCTGGAGATCAGGACTGGTGCCAGAGATACAGGAGAATGAAGAGTACAGGGTATCAGGAACTTCTTGCTGGTGCCTTGAAGTGCTTGTTTGGGGGGTGGGGAAGTGACATTGGCAGTGTTCACCACACAATTCTTGCATACCCACATACAGCTTGTTTTAAGGCATACCTCTTTAATATTAAAACATTTAAACGTGTTTCTTGGGAAAGATGAAATGTGTAAAGAGAGAGCCCCTATTTGTCCAGTAAAACTTTCTCTTGTTTTTAAATTGTTTTAGCTCTTACGTTCCTTCCACATCAGCATCAAGCTATTAGTCTATATCTTCAAGGCCCTACACCCCATTCCAGGGATGCAAAAATACATTGCTTTCTCTTTTCAATTATTCAAGTTAAGTGAGACATGTTTGCTTCTGTGTGGTGACATGACTTTGTGTAACCTGAAATTCATTGGTTTACAACTTTTTTATCCTGACTGATGGGTGACTTGCCTAGATAGATAGACAGATGGACAATTGTAAAATAGACATTAAAATCTAAAACAATAGAATAAGAATTGTACTATATATATATATATATATATATATATATATATATATATATATATATAAGCATTAAACTTTTTTTGAGGAATAAAGAGATCTTCACCTGTCCTGAAAAAATCTTAAGGTAGGTGCCAGGTGAGCCTCTCTGGGAAGAACATTCCACAATCAGGCTCCTTCCTCCAATTCTACCCCCCCCCCCAAATCCCCTCTGCTTGCTCCTTCTGTACCCTCAAACACTTTCTGTTGTCTTTAATCTCTCCTTTTTACGGGCCTTCTGCCATACTGTTCCCTTTTTGTTCTCTTGTCCTCTCCACCCCCCGCCCCTGGAGACTGGAAAAGTTTCTTTCAAACCAACTACTGCTGCTGCTCCCCTCTCTCCCACACCACTTATCTGGGGTACAGTAATCTTGTGATCCATATTGTGTACTATTTATGATCCGTGCTTGTGACTCTTCCTTTCAAGGATAGAGGGTCTTAAACATAGAGATTTGTGGCTGATGTGAAAGGTAAATCTGAATCCTGCACCACCATCCTCTGGAGCAGATTTTATAATCTGTTTCGAGCTCAATACAATCAGCTTCATGCTTGATTCAGTAGGCACACTTAACAGCACGTGTAATGAGGTGTTTGTGAGTGGAACACATTTTATGGCTTTAATGGTTTTCTCAGCATTTTATGTGAACCAGCTCTGTGTCCCTTCTGCATTTGGCAAATGCAAAACAAGCAATCATATCATGCTAAGTTTGCTTTGACACTAAAAGTTTGTTTATGCAATCAAATATTTAATGAAAAAGGATTTGAGGCCCGTGGGATTTTGAGTGTGGGTTGTAGCCAGAGCACTGCACAGACACTAGGCTTCCTAGGAATATTGCCCAAACTCCCTGCCAAGATATACAGGATGACCCATCCAACTTGGAGCTAAAGTCACTGTGGAGAGCTGGCTTGGTTGTGCTTGGCTGATGAGAAAAAAACAGCTATTGTCAGTCACCTTGTTTGCTTTCATGCCATTTTTGCCATCGGGATTGGTGGGAAAACAGAGTAAATTCCAGCTTCACTTGTCCAGCAGTTCTTGGAAAGAACTCTGTAAACATCCCAAGTGAGTAAGAGGCAACTAACTGCATCTCCCTTTTTGAGGGATGAGCCTCAGCCTAAAATTGAATTACTTAAAAAGTATAAGCTGTTTTTTCTGTACAAGGAAACCCACAATGTGGCATACAGTAATTATAAAATAAAAGTACATTTAAAAAAAAAAAACCTCAACAATTCACATGTTGTTGCCAGCTAATTTTTGTTGCTGTTTCAGAGTTACCGTATCTGTCACAGAGGTGGCGTTGTGACTACTCTAGAGTAACGACTCTCCAGACCGTTGCCTTTTCATGCTTTTATTATGTGCAGGCTGTTTACAGTGCTAGAGCTGTACAGGACACATGTTTTCAGTCTGACCCAGAACCCTGGAATGGAGGTTCCCGCGTTTTCTTCCAACATAAGAGCCGGGGCACTCCAAATCTCCTCCCCCGTTTCCTCCGGCGTAATTCCGGAACCGGAGGGAAGAAGGCTCTCCTTTCCATGTTTTCCTTCTCCCCCTCTTCCCCCTCTCTCTCTTCCTGTCTCACGTCCAGCAGAGGCTCTGCCATCCTGCCAGAGCCCTGTCCCCTTCTTCCTCCTCCCTCGCTGGACTCTTCCCCCTCGCTGCTGACGCTGCTGCTGGTGGAGGAACTACTCCTCAGGATGGAAGGGGGGTCTCTGTACCTTCTGTCCCTTACAGTATCTCTTCATCTGAGCCCAAAACTCATGGATCTGAGACTTGTTGAACGTTCTGAATTGGTGGAATGACATTTGTGGAATCATATTTTTATAATGCTCTTTTGCATTAACCTGCTTCATCTCCCTGCAATTAGAATTCTAGCACTATAAAGTGTGGGCTGGGCTAGAACCTTTCTAATTGGTATAGTAGGGTTCCTTCCCACAAGGAACCATTAGAAAATTACATTCCCTACCTGCAGTCTGAAGTGGTGCATTCCATTCTGCTGCATGTGTAGACCTGGTCTTATAGCAAATCTGGGGTGGTAGTCAAATGACTTTTTGCACTAGTGCAAGGGGATTTCCCCCTCTGCTGCCCATGTGTGCCCTCTGCCACCCCCAAATTTGCTCTGGAAGATTAGTGGAACCCCTATAACATATTTAGGAGGCACACAGGGGTGGGAGAGGGGAAGCGTGTTCTACTACACGAGGAGAAACTCTTGTGCTGATGAAATGTACACCTTAGCTCTGCACTTAATACGACTCCTGTACATTACAAAGAATCTGGTTTTGGACTAGATAACTTTAAGGGTGCCACTGAGAGAAGTCCCAGGGTTTTGTTTGTTTGTTTTGCAGTAAATTGGGACTTGTAATTTGCCTGTCTCTGCTTATCCTTAGGGCACTGTGGTTGTACAATTTCTAGGATGCTGCTTCAGGAGGAGTAATTAATCTTTGACATGAAATTTCAGATTTTTTTTTGCAAATTTCAGGTGGGAGCTGCCTCCCCCTTGACTTAAGAAGTGTTGTGATTTGCTCTTGTATCCTGAGTTATCCAGCACAGATAGGCTCTTCAGTCTCCCACTATTAAATACTGACTGTAAGGCTGTACATCTGTTGGTCATGACCCTTCAGCCTTCAGGCTTGGTTCCCTTAATCCTTAGTCTGAATCTCAGGAGACCTGGTAACCCTAATTTCAGGTTGAAGCTAGAGTGGTCAGTCTGAAACAATGCAGAGCATTTAGGGACTGACTGCTCCACATTCTAGTGGTTAGTCATGCCTTATAAAAGCCTGTCTGGGACTGTCAGAAAATAGTCATCTGAAACATTACACCATTTTATTAACTGTGGAATTTGAATGTTTCTGTTAGAGTGCTTGAAATAAAAAGCCCATCTTGCTGTTCTTTCGTTCTTTTAGAAGCAAAAGCTATAAAAACAGATTGGGTAGATTTAGCAGAGGTATTGGACCATAATCAACACTATAGAGAGTGGCCTCTGAAAAATAAATTAGGCAAACTGATTACTTTTGCTCTCTTTTGGATAATCTTGAAAGTTTTTTTAAATAGAAATGCTGTTTATATTTGGTATTTCTGACTTGAACTACCTTATTTAGAACTTAAAGAAACATCTTTGGTGAGGAATGCTAAAGATTCAGGTCACAAAAGAAAATATAACTTGAATGGCACTACTGGACATGGTAACAGGTTGTTCCATAGTCATAACTGTCTCACGCCTTCCTTATAGGCTGCTCTCTTGGACTGGGAGCAGATCCTTGACTACTTAGAAGTCTTTAGGTATAAGGGGTAGCACTGTGGGTTCAACCACAGAGCCTAGAGATTGCCAATCAGAAGGTTGGCGGTTCGAATCCCCGCAACGGGGTGAGCTCCCATTGTTTGGCCCCTGCTCCTGCCAACCTAGCAGTTTGAAAGCACGTCAAAGTGCAAGTAGATAAATAGGTACCGCTCCGGCGGGAAGGTAAACGGCGTTTCCGTGCTCTGCTCTGGTTCACCAGAAGCAGCTTAGTCATGCTGGCCACATTCCCTCGGCCAGTAAAGCGAGATGAGCGCTGCAACCGCAGAGTCGTCCGCGATTGGACCTAATGGTCAGGGGTCCCTTTACCTTTACCTTTAAGAACACTTTGTCTGGAGTGAGCTCTTCCTAAGAGCTGGAGCTGTTTGGCCCAGCTTCTTATGTGACTGTGAGTCTGTTTATAACCAAACTATTGCTGAAATCTTGGTACAAGGCAGTAAATATATCCATTTCTATTTTTCTTCCTTTTTGTCACTGTATTTTCAAACATATATTGAGACCTATTAAAGCCAGTGACTTGCATTAAAACAACAACAACAACAACAACAACAACAACAACAACAACAACAACAACAACAACAACAACAACAGTTTATTATTTATACCCCGCCCATCTGGCTGTGTTTCCCCAGCCACTCTGGGTGGCTTCCAACAGAAAAATAAAGCACAATAATCTATTAAACATTAAAAGCCTCCCTGAACAGGGCTGCCTTCAGATGTCTTCTAAAAGTCTGGTACTGTAGTTATTTTCCTCTTTGACATCTGTTGGGAGGGCGTTCCACAGGGCAGGCGCCACCACCGAGAAGGCCCTCTGCCTAGTTCCCTGCAACTTGGCTTCTCGCAACGAGGGAACCGCCAGAAGGCCCTCGGTGCTGGACCTCAGTGTCCGGGCAGAACTAAAGACCCTTTAGGCTTCTAAGAGCCAGTGCCTTGAAGCCTGTTTTAAATAATTTCATGTGGTCTGGTGGTTGTGTTGCAGTGTGCATCACAACCAAGCAAAGATCTGGAGAAAATTTCCTGATCTGTGCTTGAGGGAATTATCAGATTAACTGGCAGGAGGCCCAGAACAGATGGTCATAATGGTGTTTTCTGAGCAGCATCTGTGGAACTGTCTGTTTTTACAAAGGGAACCAGCCCCCTCCTTGAAATAATTTCCCCCTCATATGGCTACCATCATCACACAAATACATCAATAGTAAAATTATACAGCTATCTCCTGAACAAACTCAAAAAATTCTACATGTTTTCTGTTGTTTGTTCTTAGGAACTGGTGAGCTTAAGGCCAATCAGACCCACCATGGCTTTATCTCTCCCTACATGAAGGCTCCTCCAGTGCCTCTTTTAAGGTGACTGATGCTGATGCATCAGACAAGACATTTTGCCCACAAATACTTGTAGACTCTTTGTTACCAGAGCAGCCTCACTGGACTTTGGTACAAAAAGAAGTTAAGTTCTTGGGCTCTATGATCTCTCAAAAATTGAATTGGTCAGATAACATCAATATTATTATTTAAAAGGTACACCAGAGATTGTATTTCTTGCAACAACTAAGGGAAATTAATCTGCCCCAAGAATCGCTGGTCCAATCTTATAGGTACTATTGAAACTGTTCTCTGTAATGCCATTACTGTCTGGTATGGTACAGCCTCTAAGATGGACAAGAAGAGGCTCCAACGAGCAGTAAGAACTGCAGAGAGGGTAATTGGTGTTAGTTTGCCTCCAATAGAGACACTTTATGCCGCCCGAGTCAGGAAGAGAGCAGAGAGAATTGCTGTAGACCCTTCGCATCCTGGTCATCACCTGTTTGATTTACTTCTATCCGGACGTTGGTACAGGACTCTATATACAAAAACGTCCAGGCACAGGAATAGCTTTTTTCCTTGTGCCATCAAATTGTTGAATCTGTAGTTGTGGGCGAAAGGGAGGTCAGTTGGTGGTATGGGGTTTTTTCATTGTGCTGTTGTATTGTGAGAGGAATAGTGTTTGTATGAGGTACGTTTTTCTTTACATTGCAATGTAGTTGAAGCAAAATTCCAAGTATGGTTGATACTTGGCCAATAAATTATTCTATTCTAAAAGTAAACTCTCCCGCATCTTGCTGCAAGAGCATCTTTGCTGTGTTCTGATCAGGGCCGGCTCTAGGTAGACCCCCCCGGTGGCGCGGTGTGCCAGGGCGGGGGCGCCGGAGCGATCTCCGCCCCTCAGCACCAGGGCGCGCGACCTGCTCGAGACTGCCCTGGTTCTGATTTACAGTCATACCTCTTGTTCGCTGCAGGTTATGTCTTTTCAGGTTACAGACACGCCGAACCCGCAAGTCCCAGAACAGGTTACTTCCAGGTTCGGTGCATGCGCAGACGCAATAAATCATGCTTTGCGCATGCGCAGAAGCACCGAATTGCGTCATGCGCATGTGCAGACACTGCGCTTCAGGATGCGACCTTTTCATATTGCGAACAAGCCTCCGGAACGGATCCCGTTCACAACCAGAGGTACCACTGTATAGTGACCTCAGAGAGAGGTGGTCTGTCACTTTTCACCTGCAAGTAGTCTGTAACATGATTTAGTTACATATTTAATTGACCAGCACCCAGAAAAAGTTTTCACATCTCTGAAGATAGCTGGAATCAATTAATCAGAAAACTTCAAAGTGTGTGACACTTATGACGATGAAAGGAAGCATAACACTTTAGTTGGCCACAGATCAGATGGTGCTTGTTTCCAGGAAACATTTGGTTTCTTCTATTGTTTCCAGTGAAACACATGACAGAGCCTTCCATTTCTAGCATCGTCAGATCAATGTGCTTCCCCCAAAGTGCTATGTACATATGTTGTTGTATTTTGGGTGGTCGCCCAAGCATGTAAGGGGCATTCTGCAGTGATTATAAAAGATTAACCCATGGGATGACAGTAGAGGGTGATTTACCATTGCTGTGGCATCTAGAGTCTGTGTAGCAGTATTGCATGGAGACAACAGGGAGCCAAAAAAATGTTCACAAGAAGAAAATTAAGATTTAAGGAAAGGGCCAGAAAGCAAAGCTTAAGTAAGTTTCTACCCAAAGTGAGCTGCAGGGAAAAGTTCATGTTTCTCTTAGAAGGCTCTCAGCCTAATCAAAGACATGAGGGTGGGATAACATGCAAGGGACGAGAAGAAATGCACTTCACACATTCCACAGCACCATGCAAGATTGTCTGTGTGTTTCAGAACACCTTTTCCTATTTCCCACGCCCCACCATGCTTGCCTCCCATTTGTCTCTATAATGTGCAACCACCACAACCTCTTCTCTCTTCCAACCTTAAGATAAATAAAAAAAATTCCTTCAGTAGCACCTTAAAGACCAACTAAGTTTTTATTTTGGTATGAGCTTTCGTGTGCATGCACACTTCTTCAGATACAGTGATGAAGAAGTGTGCATGCACACGAAAGCTCATACCAAAATAAAAACTTAGTTGGTCTTTAAGGTGCTACTGAAGGAATTTTTTTTATTTTACTTTGATCCAGACCAACACGGCTACCTACCTGTAACCAATCTTAAGATGTTCTCTTTCCCTTCCATGCTTAAGCATGCACTGTTTATGGCAAGACTTTTATGTACCACAAGTACAGTACTAGATTACAGTACTAAATTGCTCCACTGTTCCATTTCAGCTTATATGTTTGATTTTTACCTATATCTATAATGTCTGAACCACCATCATTACTAAACAGTCCAAAACATCTGTGCCTTGTAGCCTGCTGTCTGGGTAGAAAAAAGGAAGATACTTTATACTTGCTGCAACATTCTCCAAAATCAGCAGGGCTCAGCTACTATTTGAAAGCAACACTTTCCACTAAGCAATAAATTGGGCTATGAAACAAATTACTCTGCCCTCCTGTAACCTGCTGCAGTTTTACTGAACTCATTTTGCAAAGTCCATTCAGTAAGTGAAATTTGAGGGGAGAAATTTGGAAGAAATTATTTTTACCCTGCTGTGTACATAATCTTAAGATGAAAAAACATATACTAAATGAGTATCCTTCCAGCAAAAAAACAACAGAAGATATTGTGGAAACTTTATAAAAAATTTATTATGACATACACTTTTGGGAACTAGAGTCCATTTCATTAGATCAGTCTGTAATTAAACCCCTGTAGTGTGCTCAGTTACTGCCAAAACAAGGAAGAAAAAAAACCCAAGCTATTCATTGGTAATTTTAACACTTGAGATATAAATAACCAAAATGTGTTATTAGTAATAGTAGCACATGTAGGAAGAGATTGAAATATGAACCTTAAAAGCCCACCATCTGCTATTTTCATGTGATGTGTCAGCTATAGACTGAATAAATCACAACACTTTAGACACCAGAACAGATGACAGTATAGCTTTAAGCCAAAATTTACACTTTGATGAAATGACAATCTAAGGAGAAGTCTTAGGCCCGAGTGCTTGGCATGATGTCTGGAAAACTATCAACTTGGAAAAATGAGATTGCCAAAGTTAGCCCCTGACTCCAGCAGTTTTATTTTCTTCAAGACTATCTTCCTAATTCAGTGACCTCCTAAACCAGATGTTCTATATACATTCTAAACTCAACCCAATATGCTTTTTTAATCAAGCTGAGTATAAAGAAAAAACTTCTTATAACTATGGAAAACCAAAGAATGAACACTCTTTTCAGGGATAGGGAATGTTGGCTTTTGGATGTTGCTGGACTCCCAACTCTCATTGACCACTGCAATGTGGCCAGTGGTCAGAAATTATAGGAAGCCTCTGGAGGGCCAGCTTCCACATCCTTGCTCTAGATGCAGCTAGGGAGAACATTGGATGCCTGGTTTGTGAAGAAGCACCACTAAGCAGGAAGCCCTATTGTGGTATTTACTTATTTTTTCCAGATTTGTACCCCCCCGTTTTATCAAATGAACTACAGTATAGGGCTTTCTGAGACTGAATGATCCTTGGTTTATATTGCGGCTTTATCTAGCCAGCTTTTTTTTTTTACTCATACTGTGTTCAGATGGCTCTTCTTGCCTCTAAATTTATTTTTCAGCTGCCCGAAGAAAGCCAGATACTGTAGCTCTTAAGTTTCAAGTTTCTCTCTCATTAGAGAAGCCAGTTTTGATCATTTAGCTCCTGTCTTCATTGAACAGCATCCAAAAACATGGCCATTGCCATTGCCAAAAGTTTTTGTAGTGGTGGTTAAGAATCTTTGCCATAGCTATTCTTTAAATTGTAAGATCTTTGAAACAGACTCCAACATCTGCCATAACAAAGAAGGCAACTTAGGGGAGTCATGACACTCTTAATACCAGGCTTGATTAAAAAACACTCTGTGTGTCCATCCCATCTTAATCCAAAGCAGGTCACTGCTCCTTGTTGGCACAAGCAAACCACTGGGCATTCTGAGTAGAATTCCTATGTTGGGTTGTCTTGTGATTTATTACTGATCCTAAGTCTTGAAAATGCAGTTTGCCATCTCTGGACTGTATGGGGAAATAGTGGTGTTTCAGAAGCTCCTTGGCTATGAACATCCTTAGCCTTGCCTTAACTCAGATTTAGTTCTTATGATGCTCCTGCAAATTGTGAATGCACAGTCTTCACATGCACAGTTTTCCCAGTGCAACATAATACATACTCAGCAACTTAATGCATATTTAAATATTTTTCAGGATCACCTGTTGTTGCCTGCTACCACCCATAATAAGACCAGACGACCAAAGATGTCAATAGTATTGCCAGCAATAAACATCAGTGGTGAGTGTTACGTTTAACCTGTTGGAGAAGTTATTTTACAAAAGTCCTGTTGACTATATTGCTTGTTCAGGGAGGCTTTTAATGTTTAATAGATTACTGTGTTCTATTTTTCTGTTGGAAGCTGCCCAGAGTGGCTGGGGAGACCCAGCCAGATGGGCGGGGTATAAATAATAAAATATTATTATTGAAGTGTTTATTTATAATGATGGTGTCATGATAACTTTTGTATTCTTGAATAAGGGCAAGCAGAATGAAATGCTTTTCCTGGACCAGGCATCCCCAACCTGCAGCCCTCCAAATGTTTTGGCCTACAACTCCCATGATCCCTAGCTAACAGGACCAGTGGTCAGGAATGATGGGAATTGTAGTCCAAAACATCTGGAGGGTCGAAGGTTTGGGGTGCCTGTCCTGGACTATACCGCTTCAAGAGGCAAGGGTGAGGAACTGAATGTTAGAATATTTTAGAAAAACGCCCAACCTAGCCCCTTTACAGTAATTCCAAATTTAGCATGTCAAGGTGGGGAGGGGGAAGCAGGGGGGGGGCTTCTGCTTAACTTTCTTCCTGGCACACCATTTCATGCAACAGTACATAAAATATAAAGGCAAACCAGCATGCACAGATTTGTTTTCTCAAGAGTCTGCTAGCTTGGATGCTACAGTTTGTTATTGTTGTTGTTTGTTCTGTTCTATTGTTTAATTGTTCTTGGACACCATTCTGGCTATTTTATTACAGAAGCCCAGTGATTAAGTTTTTATATATAAATAATGAATAGAGGCTAAATGTTTCTTTTAAGCTGACCATTTGGGGAGGGGGTTGTGTTACAAAGCAAACAAAGTAAACAGATAAACGGAATGGTAAATATATTGTCTCTACTTTTAATTCAGTTTGTTTACGTTTAGTGAGAGACATTTTTGTTATTGACATCTTGCAGAGGGGGGGGTGTCAGCATCACATGGGTAGGTCCTTTGTTTGTGTACTTATTTGTTTTTATTGTTATTGTGAAAGGTTAGGAGTTCCCAAGCTTGGTTGGTTGTGTTTAGTTGATTGCATTGTGGCTCATTTGTGTGAGGGAGGCAGGCTTGGTAGTTGGGTCAGGTTAGCCATATTGATTCGTTTGCTGTTGGAGGGGATAGATTATTGTCCTGTTGTGCTGTGTATGTAATGAAGGGGAAACACAATGGGACCAAAATTGTTTTCTGACCAGGAAGATTTTCTGCCAAAGGAATGAACAAGTCTGCATCCTAACAGTTATATTTTCCTAAACTTTATGGCAACATAAGGGCAACAATCAAACCACACTGTAGAAAGGGAAACAGTTATAAAATGGATAATACTTTGGTTTTGGTATTCATTTGTGTCACAGTGGCCGGAGTGGACTACTTCAGAGTAACGACGCTACGCAGCTCTGCATTTTATTCTTTTATTGGTGCTGCGTATTTACAGTGCTCAAGTCATTGCTATTTACACGGAGTGATGTTGTCAGTCGGTTTCAGAACCTCCTAATGGCTTTTGGCGCGTCTTTCTCCAACACAAAAGCTTTGGCAGACCCATCCTCTTTCCCCTCCTCTTTCTGCGTAATTCCGGAGTTGGGGGGATGGGTCTCCCGCCCTTATTCGCCCCTTCCTGTCCCACCTGGGACCCTGGCTCCTCTACCTTGCCTGAGCCTCGGACACGACTTCCTGCTTCCCCACTGGAATCGGAACTCTCTCTGCTTCCCCCTGTGCTCGGGGATTGGCTTGAACTTAGGAGGGGAGGGACTTCGCGATATCCCCTGTCCCTCACATCCACCCCCCTCCCAAGCTCTCCTTCACCCCTCCCCAGGTCCCCCCCAGGTGTCGGTGACGACTGGAAGCCTAAGAACTCAGTGCTTTCCGAGCCCGTTGGCGTGAACACCTCCCCCCAGTCCTGCAAGCCCCCCCCTTCCGCCTGGGAGGACGGGAATCCCAAAAAGTCTGTGGCGTCAGAGCTGGTGGGGGTAAAAATGTTCTGCCAATCTGCTCCTTCCTCTGACTGGGTGGATCTCGGTGACACCCATACCTCATCCTCTGGTTCCTCAAACTCCGCTTCCCAGCGCCATGGTGAACTGCTCTCCCGTGCTTCCTCCCCCTCCCCCTCCCTTTCCATGTGCCAGGGCTTGGGTCTATGGGGAAAAAGGGCGTGAAATTCTTCTACCAGGAATTCCTCCTGTATCTGAGTGGCTGGGACCCATTCATTCTGGGACGGTGGAGCATCCTCCCATGCCATGAGGTACTCCAGGCCCCCCACCCCCCACCTTGAATCCAGGATGGCTGTGGCCTCATTGAGTTGCTCCCTGCCTTCCCTCTCCCCCCCTCCCTCAGGGGTTTGTTCGCTGTCTCGGAGCCTGCTGCTTTCCCTGTACGGTGACAGCAGCGATCTATGAAACACTGGGTGCACCCTCATGTCCTCTGGCAGTGCCAGCCTGTATGCCACCGGGTTGACCTGTTGCGTGACCGTGAAGGGGCCCAACCTTCTGGGCGCCAGCTTTTTGCATCGCCCTCTGATGGGAAGGCCCTCCGAGGACAACCAAACTTTGTCCCCCACCCTAATGACCTCCCCCGGTCGCCTGTGGCGATCTGCCCCCCTCTTGTACGCTTCCTTGGCTCTCTCCAAGTGTTCTCTGAGCTGCTGGTGCACCGTCTCCAGTTCCTCTGCCCAATCCTCAGCCTGTGGGCCCTCCTCCTCCTCCTCCCCCTCCCTCTCAGGGAAAGATCTGAGGTCACGCCCGTAATTGGCCTTAAAGGGCGACACCCCTGTGGAGACGTGCACCGCATTGTTGTAGGCAAATTCTGCCAGTGGCAGGCGATCCACCCAGTCCGTTTGCCTCTGGCTGACGTAGCATCTCAGGTACTGCTGCAGAATGGCGTTGACCCTCTCCGCCTGTCCATTGGTCTGCGGGTGTCTAGCCGTCGACAAGCTGACCTCCACCTGCAGGAGGTTCATGAGCCGCCGCCAGAACCTGGAAACAAATTGGCGGCCACGATCCGAAATAACCCTTAAGGGTAATCCATGCAGTCTGAATACGTGATCCACAAACAGTTTGGCTGTCTCTTCTGCCGAGACCGCCCTGGCACACGGTATAAAGTGGCACATTTTGGACATGAGGTCCACCACCACCAACACTGCGGTCTTGCCCCTGGAAGAAGGCAGATCTGTGATGAAGTCCATGGACACCACTTCCCACGGCCTGTGTGGCGTGGCTAAGGGCTCCAGCAATCCCGGTGGCGCTGCTCTGACCACCTTTGCCCGCTGGCAGGTGTCACAGCCCCGTACATAGTCTCGAACATCTTCCCGCACCCCTGGCCACCAGAAGTGTCTCATGACTAGGTGAGTGGTTTTGTCCCTCCCAAAATGACCCGCCGTTGGGTTGTCGTGCATCTGCTTGAGGACCGTACGTCTAAGCTGGGTGGTGGGCAGGTACAGTGCACCCTTGTAGAAAAGCAGCCCCCTGCGTTCTGCAAAGTCTTTTGCCTGCTCCCCCCCCCCTTCTCAGTTCTCTGCAGATGCGGTTGGCAAATTCATCCGCTGCCGTCAGTGCTGTGAGTTCTGCCTCGCTCACCACTGCTGCTCCGCAGGACCATGCTGACGGGGGGAAAATGTGCCTGGGTGCCGGTGGCGCCTCCTCCTCCATGTATTCTGGCTTGCGGGAGAGGGCATCCGCCCTGACATTCTGCTCTCCCGGGATGTAGTGTATGGAGAAGTTGAAGTTCGAGAAGAACTCTGCCCACCGTATCTGCCGCTGGTTGAGCACCCTGGCAGTTCTCCAGAACTCCAGGTTCTTGTGGTCTGTGCACACCTGGATGGGGTGCTTGGCGCCCACCAGGAAGTGTCTCCAGTGCTGGAACGCAGCGTGGATCGCCAGAAGTTCCCGATCAAACACTGTGTAGTTTCGCTCTGGCTGAGTCAATTTCCTGGAGAAGAAGGCACAGGGTCTCCACTCTCGGTTGGCGTCCAGTTGCAACAAAATGGCGCCCACAGCTTTATCAGAAGCATCTGTCTCCACGCGTAGGGGCGCGTCCTGAACCACGTGGAACAGGTTCTGGTCTGAGGCGAACACCCTCTTGAGGCTTTCGAACGCTGCTTGCGCCTCTGGTGTCCACCTGAACTTCTGCTTGCCTCTCAGGCAGTCAGTGATGGGAGCCGTAACGCGAGAGAAGTTCTTGATGAACTTCCTGTAGAAGTTGGCGAAGCCTAGTAGGCGTTGGGCATCTTTGCGAGTCCTGGGGCTGTGCCAGTCCAGGATGGCCTGCACCTTGTCCTTGTCCATCGCCAGCCCCTTGTCTGACAGCTTGTAGCCCAGGAAGTCCACCTCCTTGGTGTGAAACTTGCACTTCTCCAGCTTCACATACAGGTGGTTCTCCTTCAGGCGCTGCAACACCTCCCTGACATCTTTCACGTGCTGCACTGGGTCGTTGGAGTAAATAAGGATGTCATCCAGGAAGACCAAGCATTTCCTGAAGAGGAGGGACCCCAGGACGTGGTGCATGAAGGCCTGGAAGCATGCTGAGCCCCCTTGCAACCCGAAGGGCATCACCAGATATTCAAAAGAGCCCAGAGGCGTGAACATCGTGGTTTTCCATTCATCGCCTTCCCGGATCCTGATCAAGTTGTACGCCCCCCTCAGGTCTAGCTTGGTGAAAATCTTGCCCCTGCGTGCCGCTGTCAGGAGATCATCCACTCTGGGCATGGGGAAAGCCACTGGCTCTGTCACTGAATTCAGCCGTCTAAAATCCACCACAAGACGGCGCTGTTGCGTGTCTTTCTTGTCCACCCAGAAGACTGGGCTGCCCCCTGCTGCCTTGCTTTCTCTGATGAACCCCCGCTTGAGGTTCTTGTCGATGAAAGCGCGCAGATCCTCCAGTTCCTGGTCTGACATGGCGTACAGCTTGGCTGGGGGTATAGTTGCCCCTGGCACCAGGTTGATCTGGCAGTCAAAAGGCCTGTGTGGGGGTAGGTGGTCGGACTCCGCTTCGCTGAAGACCTCCTGCAGGTCCCAGTACGGCTTGGGTATCGCTTCACCCCCTTTGACGTGCATGGTGGCCACCGTGGCTATCGGAGGCCCCTCCCCTGGTTGGTGCTGCATGCAATGTTCCAGGCAAAAGTCCGATCCAAAAGTGATGCATCTCTGGTGCCAACTTATGGAGGGGTCATGGCGCGCCAGCCAGCTCATGCCCAAAACGATGGGGGGGTCTGAGATGGTGGTGACGTTGAATGCCAGTGTCTCTGAGTGCCTTCCAACCGTCATTCTCATGGGGGGGGTTTGATGCGTGATGGCCCCTCCCAGCAGCTCTCTGCCGTCAATGGTTGCCACGTGCAGAGGAAAATCCAGCTGCAGAAGCTGGATCTGGTGCTCTTCTGCAAAGTTTCTCGAGAAGAAGTTCGCTGACGCCCCACTGTCAATTAGGGCGAGGACTGTCAGGGGATAGCCATTTGGAAGCGTGAGCGTCACTTCTAGAACCACTCCTGCTCTGGGAGGGGTGGGCTGGCTCTGCTCCTCTCTGTGCGGGTGGGTGGGCTGGGGCTGTTGTCTGCTGACTGTGCCTGGCTGCGGCCCCTTGTCTCCTGCAGCCAGGCTTTCCCGTTTCCCTGCTGTGGTGCTGCGTCAGTGGGGGAGGGCACAACCGTTCCCGCCTTTCCTTGCCACTCCCTGCGATGTGGGCAGTCTCTGACGAGATGCTGGGGGGAGTTGCAGAGAAAGCAATTCCCACCCCTTCCCTCCTTGCGTCTTGGCGCCGCTGGGGTTTGAAAAGCCCCCGCGCGCGCGCTATCAATCTGCATGGGTTCCTGGTCCTGACTGGCCCCAGGCGTGGCTTGAAAGGGTTGTTGGGGGAGTGGCTTCTCCTGCGACCGTGGGAACCAAGCCCGCTTTGCGCGCGTTGCTTGCTTGTCGCTCCACCGGGATTCCTGTCTCACCCCCACCGCCAGAGCCGCTTTGCTCAGCTGATCCATATTACTGGGCTTTGGACCTCTCGAGAGCTCATCCTTCACCTCCTCATGCAACCCCAAGTAGAACGCCGCTTGCATTGGGGGGGACTCAAGTTCCCACCCCAATCTGTGCACCAGCATGGTGAATTTCGCCCAATACGCGCGAACTGTCATATTTCCTTGGCGTAAATTATGAAGTTCCTCCTTAGTCTGATCCATATGACTATCGGACGAATACATCGTTTTCAAACCTTCTAGAAATAGTTTGACATTCTTCATGCAAGGATTCCTTGTTGCAATTAACGGTCTTAGCCACTCCCTGGCTGCCCCGGTAAGGTGCTCCACAATAAACGCTACCCTGTGCTCATCATCAGGGAACTCATCGTGGTGCAGCTCAAGAGCATACACAATCTCAGTCTCAAAGCCCTGAAATTCCCTCGGGTCTCCATTGAACTTGCTTACTAGGGTCCCGGCTCTCCTTCCTGGCAGCACTTGGACTTGGGGTGCCCCTCCCGCCTTGTTTTTCTCTGCATCCAGCTTGTTTTGGAGGTCTACCGCCACCGCCCTTAATTGCTGCTCTTTTTCCTGAAGCGCTCTCACCTGTTCCGCAAGTTGTAGCCGGTCGTCCTGGACCTTCTTAGTCTCCTCTTTAGCTGCCTTCAATTCCCCCTGCGCCTGCAGCGACAGCTGCTGCAGTTCTTGCTGGGCTTGCTCCGCGATCTGCCGCCATTTCTCCGCCTCTGACACGCTCATCCCGGCAACTCCAAAGTAGCCCAAAAAGGATTAGGAGGTTGCTGTCACAGTGGCCGGAGTGGACTACTTCAGAGTAACGACGCTACGCAGCTCTGCATTTTATTCTTTTATTGGTGCTGCGTATTTACAGTGCTCAAGTCATTGCTATTTACACGGAGTGATGTTGTCAGTCGGTTTCAGAACCTCCTAATGGCTTTTGGCGCGTCTTTCTCCAACACAAAAGCTTTGGCAGACCCATCCTCTTTCCCCTCCTCTTTCTGCGTAATTCCGGAGTTGGGGGGATGGGTCTCCCGCCCTTATTCGCCCCTTCCTGTCCCACCTGGGACCCTGGCTCCTCTACCTTGCCTGAGCCTCGGACACGACTTCCTGCTTCCCCACTGGAATCGGAACTCTCTCTGCTTCCCCCTGTGCTCGGGGATTGGCTTGAACTTAGGAGGGGAGGGACTTCGCGATATCCCCTGTCCCTCACAATTTGCATGAAGAATGTTTCCAACACCTATGCAGTGGGAGCCATTTCTTAGTAGAGCTCTGACTTTCACACCTGCAAGCATGTGGTTTATTGCTTGCAGCCTGATATGGAAATCTTACAGCTTCTTTGGAAAACTGCCTTTGATTGCAAAGGAGAGCAAAGAGTGTTTCTAAAGAACATGAAAAGAATGGTACTGTTGTAGCATGTAAGAAACAAAGATTCAGGAGGGAAGGGGGATCGTGCAGCTATGTTGTCTGATCTTTAAAGTCTTCAATTTAAAGTCTTTACTGGGAAGCTTGAACAAGAAAAGGTATTGGATGGGGTGACGGAGTCAAGCACTGTGACAACAAAAGACATCAGTGCACAAGGGTGAATATTAGTCAATCTGTTTAATAAAGCAGCTAGGTATAATTGATTTCATCTCTCAGATGAATGAAAACATCATACATGCATCTCTGTCTCATTCCAGTTATGGAAGAAGAATACCTCTTGGTGTGAGGATGAAGTGGGGGCTTCTGCCACTTTTGTGCAAAGGGTTGTTTCCTGGAGAGATTCTCCCTTTTTCTTTCCTCTCCCTGGACAGCAACTAGTGGTAGTTGTTGGTTGTTGTTGTTTTAAAGGAGAGTCACATTGAGGGTGTGAGAGGTTTGTGGGTTAGCCACCTCCTTCCCAGTTGGTAGCAAATTTGCTGCCATAACTATGGCAACCCTCTAAATCTATATATAGGTAAAGGGACCCCTGACCATTAGGTCCAGTCGTGACCGACTCTGGGGTTGCACGCTCATCTCGCATTATTGGCCGAGGGAGCCGGTGTATAGCTTCCAGGTCATGTGGCCAGCATGACTAAGTCGCTTCTGGCAAACCAGAGCAGCACATGGAAACGCCGTTTACCTTCCCGCTGTAGCGGTCCCTATTTATCTACTTGCATTTTGACGTGCTTTCGAACTGCTAGGTTGGCAGGAGCTGGGACCGAGCAACGGGAGCTCACCCCGTCACAGGGATTCGAACCGCCGACCTTCTGATCAGCAAGCCCTAGGCTCAGTGGTTTAACCACAGCGCCACCTGGGTCCCTCTAAATCTATATATACTGGTATATAAATGTAGGCATTGTGCGCGCAGAGGTCACAGCCTTTCTCCGTAACCGCTGAACCAAATTGCAGCAAATTAGGACAAAATGTACCTTGCCCATCAGTGAGGGATCTGGCATACTTTTTTTTTTTCAAAAAAAGCACAGCTTTCATACCTTAAATAGTGATTAAACGCAAACAAGTGGCGCACAAATTAGACATCACCAGCAAAAGCTCTGCAGACTCCAGCAGCATCCAATAGAAAGGCAGGTTGCACACTGTCACCAGCAAAAGCTCTGAAGGGCAGTGCCAAATAATGACATCATCAACCAAGCAACTGAAACCAAGGCAGCCATTACCAGACCCCTAGGCCCCTGCCAGGCCGCCAGGCCCCCACTAGGCCCGGGGGGGGGGTATCCTACAGCAACGCACTTGGGGGCATGGCAAGGGGTTTTTACTTTACTTCATGTAGGCCCCTGCCAGGCTGCCAGGCCCCCACTAGGCCCGGGGGGGGGGAGGGCGAGTGCCCGGATCACAGGCCACAGCATGGCCTTTGTTTTTGTAGGCCCCTGCAAGGCTGCCATGCCCCCACTAGGCCCGGGGGGGGGAATAGCCCACAATGCACTTGGGAGCACGGCAAGGGGTTTTTACTTTAAAATTAAGTGGGTGTTGTGTCACATGCGAGGCTCCGGCGGCCATTTTAAGTGAGGGCAGTCGTGCCCCTTTTAACCTAGGCTTTATACTATGACTGGTTGCAAGCCTCTGCGTCTTTAAGAAAAACAACAACCATGCACTTTCTCTCCCCAAAAGTCCTCGGATATTTGCAGTGGCCAATCCCCCCCCCAATTTACAATCTCCTACCTTCCCCATGCCACTTTCTGGGTTTTTTATGGAACCGAACAGTTCGGGTGCTTTGGAACTCTCCTTCTGTTGCTACAGGGCTGTGGGTCTTCGCTATTTGATTCCCACCCACCCCCGGTCGGGATTATTAAAGTAGTTCTCTGGGTCACCTACTCCAAAATTAGAAAACAAAACACACACACACACAAAAACCCCAAAACACACAAAACACACAACAATGCCCAAATCATGCAATGCCAACCAAAATAAATGACAACCCCAAAAATAAAATTAAACAATAATAACTTCTGCTTCTCATGTTCTTATTTCTTAGTTCTTATTATATAATATATTATATAAAAATGTTCACGATGCGTGCACAGGGGCGAATGTATGGAGATACGGGGGGAGGGGACAACACTCCCCGGGGAAAACAGAGGGAAGGGTATCCTACCGAAACAGAGGGATGAGCCCAGGGGGTTGGAGGGAGGAGGAGCAGGATACGTCATGGATCGGGACAGGGTGGGGGGAATCACAGGGATGACCCACAGCAATGCGTGGCCGGGCCAGCTAGTAACACTTTTTTAAAAAGCCTTTGGGTTGGCAGTTGGGGGGGGGGAGAGGCAGGTGATTTACCTGAGGCAGCCAGATTTGGACCTTGAACTTCCAGAGGCTGATGTAGATACTTGGAACAGGTGTTTTGATCGCAAAGTGGACTGTAGGCCTGGTTAGATGTCCCAAAGTTAGATAGTAAGGCTTAGTTAGATGTTCCTGGTTAGATATCCTTACCCACAGCCCAGGGCCCCATGTTCCTCTCTCCATGAAGCTCTATAACAATGCAACCTCCCTCATAATTCTCTTGCCCATTACAGCCAGCTCTGGGAATTTTATATACATAAGAAGGCTTTTTGTGCTAGGCTAGCTAAATTTTCTGAATCAAGCCTGAAGTACTTCTTCACCATGATTGTGAGTAGACAGAGAAATCTTATCTATTTCCGTCCTCTTCCCCCCCCCTCCCCTTGGCCAAAGCTGGGCATTTTTTAACCTTTGTACTGAGGAACATGAAAAGTTATTCCAGTTCTGTTTGGCAGCTGTTTGTGCAGTTGCAGATGTTACATTTCTATCAACGCTTTTGATTGATCCCAAATCATTTAGCTTTTTCCAGCTGCTGGTTCTAGGCTCCAGCAACTCAATACTGTAAAAATTGAGTTGGTTAGATTATGTTGTCATATACCTTGGGAAGTGGTTTTATAAGGGAAGGAGCGGGGGACATGTCTTTAGAGGCTTTCTATACCATAGGAAGGATGTAGCTGCTTCTTGAAATACTTTCAAAGCCACAGTAAGTTTTCCCACTGATTTATTATCAGGCTTAGTGTAGCAGCCTCTAGTGAAATAATTGCCAGACTGTGAAAAACTGAACCTAATTTAAATAAATCAGATTAGACTATGAACCTAAAATACCCACCCACAGAAGAGGCTGCCCGACTGTGCATCATGAAAAGTAAATTAGGTTTCATTGAAAGATTTGGCTTAATCTAAATAAATTAAATTAGACTTTGAGCCTATGAGCCCAAAAGTACCCACCCACACACCCACAAAAGAAGCTGCCTGTCACATCTCCATATGATTCTCCAGCCTAGCCTCTTTCTGTTAAGAGCATGAAGACAACAGAATGAAGAATAAGGAATGAAGAAAACAGCCTTTTCTCCCCATCCCCATTTATCATCACCGTTGTCTTTAAGAAGTGCAGTTCCATTTAGTTGCCATTGGTAGACTTTTTCTTCCATAAATTTGCAGAATCCCATTTTAAACCTATCTCTACCTATGACCCTCACTACGACTTATAGAACTGTAGCGTTGGAAGAGACTTGAGGGTCATCTAGTCCAACCCCCTGCAATGCAGGAATCTCAGCAAAAGCATCCATGACAGATGGCCATGCAACCTCTGCTTAAAAACCTCCAAGGAAGGAGAGTCCACAAGCTCCCCAGGGAGTTCATTCCACTGTTGAACAGCTCTTACTGTTAGAAAGTTATTCCTGATGCTTAGTTGGAATCTCCGTTGTTGTAACTTGAAGCCATTGGTTTGGGTACTACCCTACAGAAAAGGAGAAAACAAATTTGCTCTATCTTCCATGTGACAGTCCTTCAGATATTTGAAGATGGCTATCATATTTTCTTTCAATGTCCTCTTTTCCAGTCTCATACCCATCTCCCTCAACCATTCCTCATAAGGCTTGGTTTTCCGGACCCTTGATCATCTTGATTAGCGTCCCCTGCACACATTCCAGCTTGTCAGCGTCCTCCTTAAACTGTGGTGCCCAGTATTCCAGGTGTGGTCTGATCAAGGGAGAATAGAGTGGTAGTATTACTGGTACTTCCCTTGATCTGAACACCATACTGCTGTTGATGCAGCCTAGAATAGCTGCATAGAATATTAGGGGTTTTTTTTTTTTGCTGCTGCATGACACTTTGACTCATGTTAAGCTTGTAGTCTACTAAGACTCTTGGCAGCAAGTTCCATAAAGTAATTTTGCATTGTGAGAAGTAATGTTCTGTTGTTGTTTTTTTAAAGAAAGACTTGCCCTGGGGGGTGTTGTTGGGTGGTTGTTTTCGTTTTGATTGTGCATTTTGTGGTTTTATATTTTGATTTTATTCTGTGAACTGCCTGGAGACCTCCAGGTATAGGGCAGTATAGTAATAATACAATACAATACAATACAGGATTTCTGCCCATTAACCATATTGACATCCTCTCAGACTTTTGGGGGCCACCTTTCTGTATTTGAGGTTCTGTCAACTTTCCCTCAGAAGTCAGTTTTGGAAAGATTTTCTGCAGTCTTTTGTTGATAATAAGTAATAAAAGTCTTGTCATGCTGGGATTCAAATGAAGTTGGAGCCTGTATAGTCTCTGTGTCTCAAAATGTTCCCCAATGCCTTACAAATCTGAACACTTCCTATGCATGAAGATCCCTCAACTCTGCCTTATCTCATCAGTCTTGTGCGTGGAAAAAATAGTGTTTCCAAGAACGCTACCTTAGAAGCCCAGTCCAACTCAAAGTGAGCTGATTCTGCCACCTCCCCGCTAGAATGGTCAGATTGTAAAGAAGGCTGTGCCGTGATCACTGTTCCAGAATACGCTCTGAACATGGACTTGTTTTTATTTTTCCAGTTCAACTCATACTGATACTTGTGCATACAAACCAGATATGAATCAACATTTCCATCTCTTGGTTATGAGATATACTAGCAAGGCCATGGAAGCCCAATAGTGAAGGGTGTTATGGCTAGATTGACATTTATTTATTTATTTATTTATTTATTTTGATTGATTGATTCATAAGGTGCCTTTTATGGTAAGTGGAGGCAGTGATCTGCCCTTACAAGATCAAGTGGCCGAGCTGACCTTCCACAAGGCAACCATAGTAAGCTCTGGTGGAAGTCTCTATTTCACCAAAGATATCAAAATGTCCCTTCTAATTTTAAATATCAAGCCAGAACACTTGGAAACAATATGAGTGTGCTTTCAGACTTTAAATGCACTTTTGGAAGATATTTAAAGGCAGCATTCTGTTAGAATCCATAGAGTCCAAAAGCAGAGATAGGCCATCTTGTCCATAACACTTTTACTCTCGTGCATCATTAAAAGTAAATGGTGTGTAAGGGGGGAGAAAATGTAAAACATGCTTTGGGCAGAGTGAACAGTGTTGGCCAGGCTCCTGGAATGAGTGGTAACAATTTAATAAGACATATTCAGAATCAATATAAATGTGGGCCATAAAGGTAAAGGGACCCCTGACCATTAGGTCCAGTCGCGAACAACTCTGGGGTTGCGGCGCTCATCTCGCTTTACTGGCCGAGGGAGCCGGCGTACAGCTTCCGGGTCATGTGGCCAGCATGGGTAAGCCGCTTCTGGTGAAACCAGAGCAGCACATGGAAATGCCGTTTACCTTCCCACCGGAGCGGTACCTATTTATCTACTTGCACTTTGACATGCTTTCAAACTACTAGGTTGGCAGGAGCAGGGACTGAGCAACGGGAGCTCACCCCGTCGCGGGGATTCGAACCGCCGACCTTCTGATCAGCAAGCCCTAGGCTCTGTGGTTTAGATCCTACATTGGAAGGAAGGAAGGGCCGCCTCCAAATGTAGGAAGTTATATAATGGTAAATGTTTTGTGTTGGAGTGGGTTTGCACTATGAGGGTGGGGTTCCTTCTCTGCCCTTTCCCCAAGTCTCCACATATCTGCTTATGCATGATTCCATCACTTGCAACTAAATGAAAAGCCACGCTTCATTGCAGTCATCCAGCCAGGGTCAGCTGCTAAAGATTATTGTATACAGCAAGAAATTAGAGCTTGCCATCCACTCAGAGGCTACTGGCAGGAGCATCTTTTTCCTCTGCTGAGATTCCTTGAGCTTGGAGGAGGGCAGGAGAACTCTTAGACCTTGCACTAAGCCCCAGAGAGCCTTGGAAAGCAGTGAGACATCTCACTGCTTTCCAAACAGTTTCTAGACACAAAGTAAAACAGATGACCCCTCTCCTCCCAGCTCAGAGGAAGGCAAGGGGCTTCTCCCTGCAGTCACACTGGCCGTGGAAGCACCTTAACTTGCAGTGTGGCATCACAGTAAAACCTCTGGGGTGAGAGGAGCAGCGTTGGTGACAAACAAGGAATTCGGCTGACTCCCAAGGCCAGTCACAATTTGGTCATTTTGCAACATGTGTACTCTTGACAAGGAGCTGCAGCAGCGTCCTGAGTGCTTTGATAGAAGATACACATTTTCAAATAACTGTTTGTCACATTTGTATATTCCTTTGAAGTATTGGGTATCTGACCCAAAAATGTAATGTGGTCTTTTCATGGAAGAAGATGACAATAGTTGAAATGATTTGGTCCTTAGTTGAATGCTATTTAACATGATTTGAAGGAAGTTGATGTACCATGTTCCAGAACATTGAGGAGTCTGGGATCTTGCCATTCACTGTTGGTTGTCAGTCACTCTGGGACTGCGGCGAAGGATAGTCTTAAGAATGTTACTGAGGAAGGCCAGGATGCTCTGGGGGAGCGGAATGGGAAGGGTGTGGTTGACATTTGGGAAACAGGGAAAGGGTGGGTTTGGCTGGGTGGTTCTCAGTTTATTAAAGCTCACTTATGGACCACTTTAAAACATGTATACATTCCAAGGTATGCATATGTGAGCAAAATATATTTTTACTTCTAAAACAAAGAGGACCACCCTTGATTGGGGGGGGGGAGGCCTGAGTCTTTTTATATAAAAAGGTTATTGAAATTCTGCTTGAGAGTTCATATGTGTTTAGTTACTTGGACAGGAAACAGTTGAGAAATTAAATATAAAAGCAAATTCTTCAGGGATTTTACATCCTGCTTTGTTTTTCTAAGTTGCCGCCTTTTGTATTAAAGCAACAGAACCCCCCCCCCCTTTTAAGAGAGAAAGAAAGAAAGAAAGAAAGAAAGAAAGAAAGAAAGAAAGAAAGAAAGAAAGAAAGAAAGAAAGAAAAGATGCTGCCTTTGCCAGGGTGGGGTAGGGATCCCTTTGGAAGCCAACACCTGCATGGAAGTGCCTGATTGTACCCCCCCCCCATGCTACGCCACTGTGCTGACCTCTTTGGTGGCGGCGGCGGCGGCTCTTTTAATCTGCAGCGGGAGGTTTTAGAAGCCACTTCTCAACTGATCAAGCCCCCTTCCTCCAGCTCCTGTGGGTCAGAGGCGGGGTGGGGGCCTCAGGTGCCTTCGCCCAGGAGAAAGAGGGAGCCCAGGTGAAGGAAAAGGTGGCAGCAGCATCAAGCAGCCCTGCTGCGCAGGGGGCTGAGCTGAGGTTGTGTGATGCTGCCGCCAGGGGCTGGAAGCGGAGGGAGTCCCTCTACTCCCGGCGCTTGATGACAGCAACAGCGAGCCCTGGTTCAACCAAGTTTCAACATCGCAATGTATCTGCAGATTGCAATGTTTCACTGGTGATACAACGCAATGCTGAAAAGCTGACATCACCCAGCCCTAGTCTCCACAAAAAAGAAATAAGCATAGCATTAAGATGATAATGCTTATAATCTTCGGGCACTTGGACTTGTAGAACTTTTTGTGTGCTGGTAGCTTCTGTGGATTTATTTGGATTGTAACACAAGTATATGCCATTAGAGAAGAACAGTCAGGATCTTTTTGTAACCAGGAAAACTTATTTAATATCTCAGTAAGACCATCCAATGTCTTGAACTTCAAAAGGAGTATGTGCCAGGACTCATTTTTAAATTTTTAATGAAACAGTTCGCAGATTTATGATAGGTGTCCATCCTGGCTGTAATAGACTGCTTGCAACAACTTTGCTGTAAACCATGCATTTCCTTGAGCTTTATATCATCTTTAACTTGTACTTATAAGTAGATGTAAATATAAACCTATTTCTTCAGCCAGTCCATCTACAGATGGTATCATCTTGTCGCAGCCTGTTCTGTTCTGTTCTCTTGCAGAGCAAGAGTTGACAGGCAATGTTTTTAGGATCATGGGAAGAGGGCAAATTTGGTGCCTCTGGTTCACAAGGGACAGATTGTGGTTAAATCAGCCTTTTTACAAGAAAATCGAAGCATGTAAATAAATTACATCATTTTTATGTAGCCAAGTTAAAACAGGTGGAAAATTTGGGTAATCCTTGAGTGCAGCTCAATGCTGTAAAGGCGTTTTGGCTGCACATGATCAGACAGCAGCTTTGATAGTAGAACCAATTGGTTTCTTTAGAGTTTCTTGCTCTCCGACTCATCAGGATTTTAAATACTCCAGAATTTATATAATTATTATAGTGAAGAAATGGGGATTGCCTGATTATTTATTTTCTCTTACTACTTGTTAAGGTGTTTAGACTGAATAGATATCATGATTTTATGTAAGGAAAGGCAGTAGTGATCATGCATATCCAATGTAGTTTCATCTCTGAAACCAATCATGTCTAGGCTTGGCTATCCTCTGTTTGGAAGATGAACACAGTTCTTGCCAACTTGGGAGGAGGGTGGATGTTACAAATAATTTTTGTTCATTTATTTTGGGCCAAGCAGGAATACTTTCTTATCTCATAATTTACAAAGAGCTCAGTGGATGTAGTCATCTAAATGGCTGTACCCTAGAAGAATTTGGCCTTGGAAATTTTGTAGTTGTGTGGTTAGTGCTCATACAGTATTGTGATGGCCATTGGCTATAAACAATAAAATCTAATGACTGGTTATTGAAGTGGCCATACGGGCAGCAAGCCTAAAGATTAATCTTAATTAGTGTCCAGGACCTGATGCAACATGTAAGCGTTGTTGAATCACTTGGGAACTGTGACCACAGTGCTATCAAATTCAATAAGCGGACAGTTGCCAGGAAAATCCAACACAGTCATATTCGACTTTAGAAAAGGAACTGAGGCAATTGTCATTGTAGGTCTTAATGACAAATTAAAAACAGACAAATAATCTGGTCCAGATGGCATACACCCAGGAAGTCTTCAGAATTTGAATGCAAAATTGCTGATCTTCTAACAAAAATATGCTACTTTTCTCTAAGATAAGACTCTGTACTTCAGGACTGAAAAAGTCACCAGTATAACACCAATTTTTAAGAAAGGGTCTAGGGAGGATCTGGGAATTTACAGGCAGGTAATTTCTAAAAGGTCCCTTCTAGATCTAGGAGTCAAACATTAGATCTCTTTTAGCCCACCAATAAGTCATTTTTCAGCTCCTTCTTAGTTTTTTTAGCATACGTTTCCAAGCAGAAAGGAAGGCATTGTCAAAGGACCTTGTCTCTCTAGCATACTCTACCAGAGCCGTCTAGCTGAATTCACTATCATTGGCAAACCAGATTGAAGCAAGTTGACACAGTGAACTTGTTCTCAGAATTGTAATACTGCGCCTTCAAGGATGCCTGCCTCTATTTTTTCCCAGAAAGGGACCCCTTTAAGGCCAAAGATTTCAGAGGTCCCTCCTAAGGTTGTCTAATGTGCCATTTCTCCCAAAGACGTCAGCTTTGCAGCAGTAGCCTAACTTGGACTCCCGTAGATTAAAAGAAACGACAAAAAGGAGGACCTCAACAGGTACTAGCAAATTCCAGTTCCTAAGTATGATCCTTGTGAACAGAGATTCAAGAATGTCCCACAGGAGTACTTTGTAAAACATTAACTCTTTGAATAATCTTGCATTACAAATTGAGTCACTCATATTAAGTACAGATAGGTAGCTGTGTTGGTCTGCCGTAGTCGAAACAAAATAAAAAAAAATTCCTTCCAGTAGCACCTTAGAGACCAACTAAGTTTGTTTTTGGTATGAGCTTTCGTGTGCATGCTCACTTCTTTATTTATTTTCTTTCATTATTTTCTACCATTTTTGTTCAACATTTTAGATTATTGTAATTTGCATTCAGCTAGTGGATCAGAATCTTCTACTGGTTCCCTGCCTGACCTAAGGTGGGTCATAAAAGCAGCATTGCAATGCGCTCTACGTGGGGCTCCCTTTGAAGGTGACTCAGAAACTACAATTAATCCAGAATGTTGTGGATAGACCCTGGGAGTGGCCGCCGAGACCACATAACACCAGTCCTGAAAGACCTACATTGGCTCCCAGTACATTTTTGAGCACAATTTAAAGTGTTGGTGCTGACCTTTAAAGTCCTAAACGGCCTCGGCCCAGTATACCTGAAGGAGCGTTTCCACCCCCATCGTTCAGCCGGGGCACTGACGTCCAACTCCGAGGGCCTTCTCAGTAGTGGCACCCACCCTGTGGAACCCCCTCGCATCAGATGTCAAGTAGATTAGTAATTATATAACATTTAGGAAACATCTGAAGGCAGTCCTGTATAGGGAAGCTTTTTAAGGTTAATGTTTTACTATGTTTTTATATATGCTGGAAGCCACTCAGAGTGGCTGGGGCAACCCACGTAGGGCTGGGTACAAATAAATGATGATGATGATGATAATAAATCTGAAAAAGTTAAGTCCCACATATTGGTGCTACTTTCTCTCCCCCCCCCCCCCCCGTCCTTTCTCTCTCTGCTTTGATTAGCAGTTTACTAGAATGAATGATGGTATCCCTGATCAAGTCTCTCTCCCCCCTCCCCCCAGCCAGTTTTTATTGTTTCACAGCTTACGACTATCAGTCTCTGGGATTCAGCTTTCTGCTTTTTCCCATCACATTTCCTTCTGCAAAAGCGTGGGAATAAATCAGGGTCCTGGAAATGAGTCAGGGCTGTTCTTGGGTTATGAAATCAGTCTGTCTAGGCTGAGCTCTCCATTCACTGACCATAATAAACTTTATCTTTCTTTCCATCTTTTCCCTTGCATATTGTTTTTCGGTAGTGAGGAAAGGGAGATCATGGCTGATATAGCATCTGCCATGAAAGAGCTCCTCCATGATATAGCTGTCTTGCTGCATCCCAAGGGAAATTGCAGATTTGCTCTGGTCAAGGGACTGTTGGCTTCTTTCCCTCTCACACCTGCATTGTGAACACCTAACCCTAGTTCAGTGCTTAAAAAAAAAATCAAATCACATTCTGTCATACAAATTCTGTGGCAAGAAAAACTGAATTCTGTAGCTTTTGTAAAGTATACATATCAGGCAAACTTGCACAAATTTTCTTTTATGATATTTTTTTTCTGCTAGTGTATTGTTTTACTTGACTTGAGTTGGGCAAGTATTGGAGCATCAAAGCTCAGCCCACAGACTGGAAACTAGCCAACTTATTGGCATCTGATATTTCAGTAGGTGTTACTTACACACTTTCTAGCATATCTTCGCACTTACAGGAGCTGGAAACTTGGATCATTTCAAATGACAGTTGAGATTCTCTGAAAGTTATGTACATTTTGTGGCCAATTCCACGTTCGTTGCGACCATGGAATTGTGGGGTGCACTAGCCATATTTATAACCTGCTACACTGGGGGTGGGGAACCTGCAGCCCTTCACGATGTTGGACTACAAGTCCCATCATCACTGACCAGTTGACCTGCTGGTGGTAGCAGGGATCCAGCAGCACTTGCAGGACCACGTGTTCCTCATCTCTGGCAGGTTCCCCGTTCCTGTGCTAAGCCAAGCACAGCCCACCAGGTATGAGTTGTGACCTGCTAGTCCCATGCAAGCAGCAAAATAGGAGACTTATTGAGCCCCTTTGTTCAACTTAGATGTATCTGGTCGGCTGTTTTCCTTCCACTTGTTCTGACAGTACTGGAATAGCTCTTTTGCGGTGAAGGTGGGACCAGGATGTGAGGAAAACCGATCAGTGAGATGCCCTTTGTTTCATGCTGTGTGGCACATTAAGGTCCCTTCCAACTCTACAATTCTATGATTCTGTGTTTATACATAAGTAGCAATGGGATCCAAACAACTCTTAATCAGATTTTTTTAAATGTGTTGCAGAAGAAGCTGTCTCTTTTAATGGTGGTTGGAACTGGTTTTTAAAATAGATTCTTGCATTGAAATGAAGTCCCTGGTTTCATAAGGCAAAAATATACTTTTGTGTTAGGTCAACAAATGAAGCACTGGAGGGAGGTCTGTCCAAATGTTCTGGTATGTGCTTGGAACATAGTGTATTTTTAGCCATTTTTTGCTGTTACAGCCCCATGGGTGTTTATAGTCTTATTTGGTAACACTTAGCAACTCTTCTGATGGAAACGTTGTCCAGACCACACTGGATGGTAGAGCTAGAACAGCACAGTTTAGTCTGAGTCACGGCATTTGCAGGAATTGAGCTGTGCGATGAGAGACAGCTGCGCCGCTCAGATGCAAACAGTCCAGCCTCAGTCCTTGTTAGCTTGCTGCACACTTCCCCCATCCCTGTTCAGTCCTGAGGGGTAAACTGAAGGCCACATCTGCTCTGCTGTATTTCATTTTGCCCTTGGAAAAAGATGCAGCAGATGAAACGTGTTCAAACAGAAGAGGTACATTGAAGAAATACATAGTGAATTTTGTTGTGAGATCTCAGACTGAGATTCAGTGTTAAAATGTGTGCTTTGGGACTTTCCTGTTGCCCTTAAAAATTGGGGATGGGCTTGAGCTGGTATTCTTCTTGAAACTATAGAATTTTGTCTGAATATGACTGTGAGGGACAGGGGATATCGCGAAGTCCCTCCCCTCCTGAGTTCAAGCCCGTCCCCGAGCAAAGGGGAAAGCAGGGAGAGTTCCGATTCCAGTGGGGAAGCAGGAAGTCGTGTCCGAGGCTCAGGCAAGGTAGTGGAGCCAGGGTCCCAGGTGGGACAGGAAGGGGCAAGCAAGGGGGGAAGACCCATCCCCCCAACTCCAGAATTACGCAGGAAGAGGAGGGGCAAGAGGATGGGTCTGCCAAAGCTTTTGTGTTGGAGAAAGACGCGCCAAAAGCCATTAGGAGGTTCTGAAACCGACTGACAACATCGCTCCGTGTAAATAGCAATGACTTGAGCACTGTAAATACGCAGCACCAATAAAAGAATAAAATGCAGAGCTGCGTAGCGTCGTTACTCTGAAGTAGTCCACTCCGGCCACTGTGACAGCAACCTCCTAATCCTTTTTGGGCTACTTCGGAGTTGCCGGGATGAGCGTGTCCGAGGCGGAGAAGTGGCGGCAGATCGCTGAGCAAGCCCAGCTAGAACTGCAACAGCTGTCGCTGCAGGCGCAGGGAGAATTGAAGGCAGCTAAAGAGGAGACTAAGAAGGTCCAGGACGACCGGCTACAACTTGCGGAACAGGTGAGAGAGCTCCAGGAAAAAGAGCAGCATTTAAGGGCGGTGGCGGTAGACCTCCAAAACAAGCTGGATGCAGAGAAAAACAAGGCGGGAGGGGCTCCCCAAGTCCAAGTGCTGCCAGGAAGGAGAGCAGGGACCCTTGTAAGCAAGTTCAATGGAGACCCGAAGGAGTTTCAGGGCTTTGAAACTGAGATCGTGTATGCTCTTGAGCTGCACCAGAATGAGTTCCCCGATGATGAGCACAGAGTAGCGTTTATTGTGGAACATCTCACCGGAGCAGCCAGGGAGTGGCTAAGACCATTAATCGCAACCAAGAATCCTTGCATGAAAAATGTCCAGCAATTTCTAGAAGGTTTGAGGACGATGTATTCGTCCGATAGTCATTTGGACCAGACTAAGGAGGAACTGCATAATTTACGCCAAGGAAATATGACAGTTCGCGCATATTGGGCGAAATTCACCATGCTGGTGCACAGACTGGGGTGGGTTTTGGATTCGCCTCCCATGCAAGCTGCGTTTTACTTGGGTTTGAGCGAGGAGGTGAAGGATGAACTCTCGAGAGGTCCAAAGCCCAGTACTATGGATCAGCTGAGCAAAGCAGCTCTGGCGGTGGGGGTGAGGCAGGAATCCCGGTGGAACGACAAGCAAGCGACGCGCGCAAAGCGGGCTTGGTTCCCACGGTCGCAGGAGAAGCCACTCCCTCAACAACCCTTTCAAGCCACGCCTGGAGCCAGCCAGGACCAGGAGCCCATGCAGATTGATAGCGCGCGCGCGCGGGCTTTTCAAACCCCAGCGGCGCCAAGACGCAAGGAGGGAAGGGGCGGGAATTGCTTTCTCTGCAACTCACCCCAGCATCTCGTAAGAGACTGCCCACATCGCAGGGAGTGGCAAGGAAAGGCGGGAACGGTGGTGCCCTCCCCCACTGACGCAGCACCACAGCAGGGAAACGGGAAAGCCTGGTTGCAGGAGACAAGGGGCAGCAGCCAGGCACAGTCAGCAGACAACAGCCCCAGCCCGCCCACCCGCACAGAGAGGTGCAGAGCCAGCCCACCCCTCCCAGAGCAGGAGTGGTTCTAGAAGTGACGCTAACGCTCCCAAATGGCTATCCCCTGACGGTCCTCGCCTTAATTGACAGTGGGGCGTCCGCCAACTTCTTCTCGAGAAGCTTTGCAGAAGAGCACCAAATCCAGCTTTTGCAGTTGGATTTTCCTCTGCACGTGGCAACCATTGACGGCAGGGAGCTGCTGGGAGGGGCCATCACACATCAAACCCCCCCCATGAGAATGACGGTGGGAAGGCACTCAGAGACACTGGCGTTCAACGTCACCACCATCTCAGACCCCCCCATCGTCTTGGGCATGAGCTGGCTGGCGCGCCACGACCCCTCCATCAGTTGGCACCAGAGGTGCATCACGTTTGGGTCGGACTTTTGTCTGGAACATTGCATGCAGCACCAACCAGGGGAGGGGCCTCCAATAGCCACGGTGGCCACCATGCATATCAAAGGGGGTGAGGCAATACCCAAGCAGTACTGGGACCTGCAGGAGGTCTTCAGCGAAGCGGAGTCCGACCACCTACCCCCGCACAGGCCTTTTGACTGCCAGATCAACCTGGTGCCAGGGGCGACGATACCCCCAGCCAAGCTGTACGCCATGTCAGACCAGGAGCTGGAGGATCTGCGCGCTTTCATCGACAAGAACCTCAAGCGGGGGTTCATAAGGGAAAGCAAGGCAGCAGGGGGCAGCCCGGTCTTCTGGGTGGACAAGAAAGACACGCAACAGCGCCGTCTTGTGGTGGACTTTAGACGGCTGAATTCGGTGACAGAGCCAGTGGCTTTCCCCATGCCCAGAGTGGATGATCTCCTGACAGCGGCACGCAGGGGCAAGATTTTCACCAAGCTGGACCTAAGGGGGGCGTACAACTTGATCAGGATCCGGGAAGGAGATGAATGGAAAACCACGATGTTCACGCCTCTGGGCTCTTTTGAATATCTGGTGATGCCCTTCGGTTTGCAAGGGGGCTCAGCATGCTTCCAGGCCTTCATGCACCACGTCCTGGGGTCCCTCCTCTTCAGGAAATGCTTGGTCTTCCTAGATGACATCCTTATCTACTCGAATGACCCGGTGCAGCATGTGAAAGATGTCAGAGAGGTGTTGCAACGCCTGAAGGAGAACCACCTGTATGTGAAGCTGGAGAAGTGCAAGTTTCACACCAAAGAGGTGGACTTCCTGGGCTACAAGCTGTCAGACAAGGGGCTGGCGATGGACAAGGACAAGGTGCAGGCCATCCTGGACTGGCACAGCCCCAGGACGCGCAAAGATGCCCAACGCCTACTAGGCTTCGCTAACTTCTACAGGAAGTTCATCAAGAACTTCTCTCGCGTTACGGCTCCCATCACGGACTGCCTGAGAGGCAAGCAGAAGTTCAAGTGGACACCAGAGGCGCAAGCAGCGTTCGAAAGCCTCAAGAGAGTGTTCGCCTCAGACCAAAACCTGTTCCATGTGGTGCAGGACGCGCCCCTACGCATTGAGACAGATGCTTCTGAAAAAGCTGTGGGCGCAATTTTGTTGCAACTGGACGCCAACAGGGAGTGGAGACCCTGTGCCTTCTTCTCCAGGAAGCTGACACAGCCTGAACGCAACTACACAGTGTTTGATAGGGAACTTCTTGCGATCTACGCTGCGTTCCAGCACTGGCGACACTTCCTGGTGGGCGCAAAGCACCCCATCCAGGTGTGCACAGACCACAAGAACCTGGAGTTCTGGAGAACTGCCAGGGTGCTCAACCAGCGGCAGATACGGTGGGCAGAGTTCTTCTCGAACTTCAACTTCTCCATCCACTACATCCCGGGGGAGCAGAATGTCAGGGCGGATGCCCTCTCCCGCAAGCCAGAGTACATGGAGGAGGAGGCGCCACCAGCCCCAAGGCACATTTTCCCCCCGTCGGCATGGTCCTGCGGAGCAGCTGTGGTGAGCGAGGCAGAACTCACAGCACTGACGGCAGCGGATGAATTTGCCAACCGCATCTTCAGAGAACTGAGAGGGGGGAGGGAGCAGGCAAAAGACTTTGCAGAACGCAGAGGGCTGCTTTTCTACAAGGGTGCGCTGTACCTGCCCACCACCCAGCTTCGACGTACGGTCCTCAAGCAGATGCACGACAACCCTACAGCGGGGCATTTTGGAAGGGACAAAACCGCTCACCTAGTCATGAGACACTTCTGGTGGCCAGGGGTGCGGGAAGATGTTCGAGACTATGTAAGGGGCTGTACCACCTGCCAGCGGGCGAAGGTGGTCAGAGCAGCGCCACCAGGGTTGCTGGAGCCCTTAGCCACACCACACAGGCCGTGGGAAGTGGTGTCCATGGACTTCATCACAGATCTGCCTTCGTCCAGGGGTAAGACTGCAGTGTTGGTGGTGGTGGACCTTATGTCCAAAATGTGTCACTTTATACCGTGTGCCAGGGCAGTCTCGGCAGAAGAGACAGCCAAACTGTTTGTTGATCACATTTTCAGACTGCATGGATTACCTTTAAGGGTTATTTCGGATCGTGGCCGCCAATTTGTTTCCAGGTTCTGGCGGCGGCTCATGAACCTCCTGCAGGTGGAGGTCAGCTTGTCGACGGCTAGACACCCGCAGACCAACGGACAAGCGGAGAGGGTCAACGCCATTCTGCAGCAGTACCTGAGATGCTACGTCAGCCAGCGGCAAACGGACTGGGTGGATCGCTTGCCACTAGCAGAATTTGCCTACAACAATGCAGTGCACGTCTCCACAGGGGTGTCGCCCTTTAAGGCCAATTACGGGCGCGACCTCAGATCTTTCCCAGAGAGGGAGAGGGAGGAGGAGGAGGAGGAGGGCCCACAGGCTGAGGATTGGGCAGAGGAACTGGAGACGGTGCACCAGCAGCTCAGAGAACACTTGGAGAGGGCCAAGGAAGCGTACAAAAAGGGGGCAGATCGCCACAGGCGACAAGGGGAGGTCATCAGGGTGGGGGACAAGGTGTGGTTGTCCTCGGAGGGCCTTCCCACCAGAGGGAGGTGCAAAAAGCTGGCACCCAAAAGGCTGGGCCCCTTCACGGTCACGCAACAGGTCAACCCGGTGGCATACAGGCTGGCACTGCCAGAGGACATGAGGGTGCATCCAGTGTTTCATAGATCGCTGCTGTCGCCGTACAGGGAAAGCAGCAGGCTCCGAGACAGCGAACAAACCCCCGAGGGAGGGGGGGAGAGGGAAGGCAGGGAGCAACTCAATGAGGCCACGGCCATCCTGGATTCAAGGTGGGGGGTGGGGGGACTGGAGTACCTCATGGCATGGGAGGACGCTCCACCGTCCCAGAATGAATGGGTCCCAGCCACTCAGATACAGGAGGAATTCTTGGTGGAAGAATTTCACGCCCTCTTTCCCCACAGACCCAAGCCCTGGCACATGGAAAGGGAGGGGGAGGAGGAGGAGGCATGGGAGAGCAGCTCACCATGGCGCTGGGAAGCGGAGTTTGAGGAACCAGAGGATGAGGTATGGGTGTCGCCAAGATCCACCCAGTCAGAGGAAGGAGCAGATTGGCAAAACATTTTTACCCCCACCAGCTCTGACGCCACGGACTTTTTGGGATTCCCGTCCTCCCAGGCGGAAGGGGGGGGCTCGCAGGACTGGGGGGAGGTGTTCACACCAACGGGATCGGAGAGCACCGAGTTTTTAGGCTTCCAGTCGTCACCGACACATGGGGGGGGCCTGGGGAGGGGTGAAGGAGAGCTTGGGAGGGGGGTGGATGTGAGGGACAGGGGATATCGCGAAGTCCCTCCCCTCCTGAGTTCAAGCCCGTCCCCGAGCAAAGGGGAAAGCAGGGAGAGTTCCGATTCCAGTGGGGAAGCAGGAAGTCGTGTCCGAGGCTCAGGCAAGGTAGTGGAGCCAGGGTCCCAGGTGGGACAGGAAGGGGCAAGCAAGGGGGGAAGACCCATCCCCCCAACTCCAGAATTACGCAGGAAGAGGAGGGGCAAGAGGATGGGTCTGCCAAAGCTTTTGTGTTGGAGAAAGACGCGCCAAAAGCCATTAGGAGGTTCTGAAACCGACTGACAACATCGCTCCGTGTAAATAGCAATGACTTGAGCACTGTAAATACGCAGCACCAATAAAAGAATAAAATGCAGAGCTGCGTAGCGTCGTTACTCTGAAGTAGTCCACTCCGGCCACTGTGACAATGACAATCGAGATTTCTTCCAATATCCCTGTTTTCAAGGCAAGTATTGCATCACAAACATACGAACAACTCTGGTATAAATGTGCCTTTTGCAAACACTGTGACTGACTATGCAAGTCAAGTGCCTTTGCATATATTTTATTGCTGGATAGTGTGGCCATGTCTTTGGGGCTCATTCCCTGAGCCACAGGTAGATTTTGCAACTGTCTTGGTCAGTTTATAAGACACAGGTAAAACCACACAGCTAATTTACTGTAATTTCACTTGTGCTTGACTGTCCATAGATTTCCTTGACTATTCATAGGAGTGTGGTAGCCCATCTCTCCTGAAGAGAAAGACCCTCTTGGTTTCATTCTCTCTGGAAGCCCTGCCTCCCCTAGTGGTTAGAGTGTTGGATTAGAATTAGGGAGACTGTTTCAAATTGCAATTCATAACCCAGAACCCGATCTTAAACTACATACAAAAGACATTCTAACAACAACAACAACAACAACAGAGATTTGCCACATGTTTCAGTGTGGGCAACAGTTGATCTATTTATATATCCAGACATCTGGGCAGGGGGGTAATTTCCTTGCCTTCATTTATGTAATATGATACATTGGGGGTAACTCACAGTAGTTAAACATCAAGACACAGACACACACAACTTGGCAAAAACTATGGCCAAGTTGTAGCCGAACATTATGTAACTCAGCATCAGCCAACTTCACTGCATCCCAGCAATGCCGTGTGCACCCCTTCTTCAAAACTGAAGTTTGAGGCCAAATAGTTTCAAAGTAACCTGAAAAGTGATAGGAGAGGAAAGTAAGATGTTAAAGCAGTAGTGGATAGTTCTCATAACAGAAATACCTAATGCTAACAGTGATAGGAGCATTCACCCTGGTTCATATTCATGTGCTTTCCTGATTCAAGTGTTGAAGCAGGATTGGGGGGGGGGCTGTAATTTCAATGTTAAGCCACGTGTGCGGCAGAAGGGAACGGAGCCCTCCCATGCCTTGCCTTCCTGCTGCCTGTCAGTTCCGGCACTCTTCTTCCTGTCCTGACTCCATTACCGGAAGTGCACAGGGCCAGAGAGGGGGGTGGGAGATGCCTAAAGCAGAGTGAGGCAACATCAGGCAAAAGGAATAAGCCAATGAAGTGGAACACCAGGTAGAATATACTGTATGAGCAGCCACAATAGTGCCCCTCCCTGATCAAGAAAGATTTCTGGAATGCATGGAGTGCACTGAGGCAGCTGCTTCTCTAGGCAACCAGAATGGAGTGTGCCTGTCCTGATGCAGAAAATGAAAAATGTGGTATCATTGTGCTGCTTTCCTCTCACCTCCCAGTGATTGGAAAGGAAAGGAAAACTGTGGATAAGATCTAGAGCAGAAGAGCTGGCATGCAAGGCTGTGCTTGCCAGGGTGCATAGGAAGGAGGGGAAACTGGCCCACAGGCTTCATTATGAATGGGACAAGAAATGAAACCTGTGGCTGAAACCCAACAGAAGTAGTGAAGGTAGGTGAGGCTGTGGCTGTAAGTGGTGGATTTTGGTTGCAAAACGTGGCTTCCAATTGACTGCAGGAGCTTCCTGCACTCAATTGGAAGCCGCAGAAACAGTTCAAAAAATAGTTCACAAACCGGAACAGTCACTTCCGGGTTTGCAATGTTCAGGAGCCAAACATTCGGGTACTAAGCTGTTTGACTTCCAAGGTACGACTGTATTTAACTGTGACTGCAATACTTGCTGAAGTTGCAACATGTTGGGCAGAGAGAGAACACACACACACACACACACACACACACGTGTACAGTGGTACCTTGGTTGTCAAACACCTTAGTTGTTGAACAAATTGGCTCCCAAACGTCGCAAACCTGGAAGTAAGTGTTCCGGTTTGCGAACAATTTTCGGACTGCAGCTTCCAGTTGAGTGCAGGAAGCTCCTGCAGCCTATCGGAAGCCATGCCTTGGTTTTCAAACCATTCTGGAAGTCGAACAGATTAAATTTGAGAACCAAGGTACCACTGTACTTAATACTTATAAAAGGTAAAGGACCCTTGACAGTTAAGTCCAGTCGCGGACGACTCTGGGGTTGCGGCGCTCATCTCACTTTACTGGCCAAGGGTCCCAGCATTTGTCCGCAGGCAGTTTTCCCGGGTCATGTGGCCAGCGTGACTAAGCCGCTTCTGGTGAAACCAGAGCAGCACACGGAAACACTATTTATTTTCCTGCCTACTTGCACTTTGACATGCTTTCGAACTGCTCGGTTGGCAGGAGCTGGGACCGAACAACGGGAGCTCACCCCATCGTGGGGATTCGAACCGCCGACCTTCTGATTGGCAAGCCCTAGACTCAGTGGTTTACACCACAGCGCCACCTGCATCCCTACTTAATACTTATGGTTGGCCACTATTACAGAGCCTGAGCCCCATTTATGTTTGTGGTGTCCAATTAACAGTTGCTATTAAAATGCATTACTGATGTGAACTGTGTATTACCGGTAGTTCACATGTTTCCATTTTTTATTTTTACTGTAATAATAATTATTATTGTAATAATACTGTAATTGTTAAAACGTGCAACTGAAGTGTAAAACGCTAAATGTTTACAATATACACAATTCCTTTTTTTTTTTTGCTCTGTAATCCTGCAAAAAAGGAGATCAGACATTCAATTGTTGTACCCATAACCTAAATTTAAGGAGCCATTTGGCCAATTGCTTACATATCTAACACTGGTTTAATGAAAAGAATTACTAAAAAAAAAAAAAAGAGCAGGCAGCATCCTATTTCTTCCATGGAGAAATATTGCCTTGCCATATGCTCCCTTCAGAGCCTGAAGGGGTTCTACTCCTGCTGGCTTCATTCCTATTGATGACAAGGGCTCTTCTTACAGGCCTTTGGCACCTGAGACTGCTCTGCTTTTTGTTACTGCCTCAGATGTATACGTGGGCTCTGATGGTTTGTGCAGGTGACTTTGGCTATGGAATGGTGGCGCAGTCTGTAATTCTGAACTGTCCAACAGAGCCCAACTTTATCCAGGGAAGCAGTATACTGGGTTTAATGTATATCCCATATCTTGCGATTCATGTTTCCATTAGATGGCCTTCTGTTCTTTAGGCTTAGAAAACATATTGTACAGACGCTGGCAAGAAGTAAGTCAGTAGTTGGCTGCCACTTAGAATCAAAGCTGGCTTTGTTTTTTTCCTCTGGCAAAATGTCCGTAAGGACACTGGCAGACATATTGGATATCACTACTTTAGAGTAGGTAGGAAGCATTGAACCCGTTTGCATTCAACAGCCAGTTTCAGTTTTGAGAACTTTTCTCTGCTAACACTAAGCATGAAACTGGTTCAGTTCCAGTGTAGGAGAGCTAAAGGGGAAGGAGGTTGCACTGCATTGATAGCCTCTAGCCCTGACATTTAGTCCTAATGGTACCACATCGGGTTGTTAACTATGCTGTATAAGTGTAATGGATAGCATCATATTTATATCTCCTTAGAGAACTTGAAGATATTAAAGGGTGCTCATCAATGGCTCCTCTTCATCCTGGAGAGAAGTGACTAGTGGGGTGCCACAGGGTTCTGTCTTGGGCCCAGTCTTATTCAACATCTTTATAAACGACTTGGATGATGGGCTTGAGGGCATCCTGATCATGTTTGCAGATGACACCAAATGGGGAGGGGTGGCTAATACCCCAGGGGACAGGATCACACTTCAAAATGACCTTAACAGATTAGACAACTAGGCCAAAGCAAACAAGATGAATTTTAACAGGGAAAAAATGTGAAGTACTACACTTGGGCAAAAAAAATGAAAGGCACAAATACAGGATGGGTGACACCTGGCTTGAGAGCAGTACATGTGAAAAGGATCTAGGAGTCTTGGTAGACCACAAACTTGACATGAGTCAACAGTGTGATGCAGCAGCTAAAAAAGCCAATGCAATTCTGGGCTGCATCAATAAGAGTATAGCATCTAGATCAAGGGAAGTAATAGTACCACTGTATTCTGCTCTGGTCAGACCTCACCTGGAGTACTGTGTCCAGTTCTGGGCACCACAGTTCAAGAAGGATACTGACAAGCTGGAACGTGTCCAGAGGAGGGCAACCAAAATGGTCAAAGGCCTGGAAACAATGCCTTATGAGGAAAGGTTTAGGGAGCTGGGTATGTTTAGCCTAGAGAAGAGAAGGTTAAGGGGTGATATGATAGCCATGTTCAAATATATAAAAGGATGTCATATAGAAGAGGGTGAAAGGTTGTTTTCTGCTGCTCCAGAGAAGCGGACACGGAGCAATGGATTCAAACTAAAAGAAAGAAGATTCCACCTAAACATTAGGAAGAACCTCCGGACAGTAAGAGCTGTTCGACAGTAGAATTTGCTACCAAGGAGTGTGGTGGAGTCTCCTTCTTTGGAGGTCTTTAAGCGGAGGCTTGACAGCCATCTGTCAGGAATGCTTTGATGGTGTTTCCTGCTTGGCAGGGGGTTGGACTGGATGGCCCTTGTGGTCTCTTCCAACTCTATGATTCTATGAATGCTTTTGAAAGAGTAGAGTAAATTTGTAGTATATGTAGTATAAGAATTTGAAGACACTAGCGGGGTTGAAATAAATCCTACAATACTGATTTCTAGCTAAAGTAGGAAAACGTGTGAGCAGATAGAAATACATTACCTGCTGGGGGAGGGAGGGAAGTCCAAGCTTGGTAAAGCTTACAGTTTGTATATTGGTTGACTATGTATTGTATGATGTTAAAGAAATGGAAAGAGGAAAATAATAAAAAATAATTAAACAAACAAACAAACAAATACTTCTTTTAACAGAGAGACCAGAAACAGAATTAATGAAATTACAGACTTGTTCCTATATTGATTTTATGATTCTCTGCTGAATGTATGAAGTGTCTATTCTTGTGTTTTCACATATTCATTCAGCCACTACCCTGCTGTCATTCAAATAACTCAAAGTGGCTTGCTAATGGTTCTCAAGTGGTCTCTTACCCAGGCAGCTTATGGCCTTGGACCTGCTTAGCCTCAGCAGAAGACTTGTGTCATCTGCCTTCAGACTATTCATGAGCGTTGTATGAATCATTACATGTATGAACCTACATTTTGTCAAGGGGAAACTCCCCACCGGAGTAGAAATCATATATCAAACAGATGGAAAGCTCTTCAATCTGAGCAGGCTGAAAGCAAAAAAGTAAGGTTACCGTAAAGTCTGTCATAGAGCTTCAGTATGCTGATGACAACGTAGTGTGTGCACGCTCAGAGGATGACCTCCAAACCATCCTAAATATCTTTGCAGAAGCTTACGAAAAGCTTGGCCTATCACTCAACATCCAAAAAACCAAAGTGCTGCACCAACAAATACAAAATAACCCCTCTGCAGGGCCACAGATCCAACTCATTGGAAAATGTTGATCACTTCTCTTACCTAGGCAGTTACCTTTCCACAAGGGCCAACATTGATGCCAAAATCCAGCATCGCCTGAGCTCTGCGAGTGCAGATTTCTCCCGATTGAAGTGCAGAGTGTTCGAGAATCGGGACATTTGCAGGGAAACCAAAATGCTTGTTTACAAAGCTATTGTACTACCAACCTTTTTATATGCTTGTGAAACATGGACCACTTATAAATGCCATCTCCAACTGCTCAAAAGATTCCATCAATGGTGTCTCCGAAAAATTTGACACATCACTTGGGAAGACAGGCGAACTCTTATCAGTGTACAGTGGTACCTCTACTTACGAACGGAGCTCCGTCCGCCATCTTGGATGCGGTTTAGATAGGATTTTTTTCTACTTACGAATTTTTAGATATGGTTGCTTCAACTTACGAATTTTTTCTCCCAATGCATTCCTATGGGATTTGACTTACATTTTTTTTCGATTTACGAATGTGCGTTCGGAATGCATTAAATTCGTAAGTAGAGGTACCACTGTACTGGAAGAAGCAAAGATCACCAGTGTTGAAGCAATGATTCTTCAACATCAACTTTGTTGGACTGGTCATGCTGTGTTGGTGCCTGATGATCATCTTCCAAAGTAACTACTCTATTCCGAACTTAAAAATGGAAAGCGTAATGCTGGTGGCCAACAAAAGAGGTTTAAAGACTGTCTCAAGGCAAATTAAAAAAAAATGTAGTATAAACACCGACAACTGGAAAACACTGGCCTGCGAGCGTTCCAGTTGGAGAACAGCCTTTACCAAAGGTGTCATGGGCTTTGAAGACAATCTCAGGACGCAAGGGAGAAACGTGCTAAGAGGAAGGCATGCTTAGCAAATCCACACCGTGATCAACTCCCACCCAGAAACATATGTCCCTACTGTGGAAGGACGTGCGGATCCAGAATTGGCCTCCACAGTCACTTACGGACTCATTGTTAAAACCGTGTTTATGGAAGACAAACCTACTCGGCTACGAGTGATCGCCAAAGAAGAAGAAAGATTAGCTTGAGGCTACACTTAACTACTAATGAACATCATCTTAGTTTCTGGTTTGAGCCAGTCAGTTGTTCTGGATATTTTGCAGCTCTCCAGTCTTTAGGTTTTGTAAACGGGAATAGATTTTCACTGATTGCACCTATAGGATAAAACAGGGCTCTAGTACTGTGTCTGTTTATTCCAGAGATAATTGCACAGAGTTAAGATCCTAGATTGTAGGCTCTTTTTAAAGCCCCCTGCTGCCACCCAAGGTTCAGTTTCTCAGAGACCCTACCCAGGAGGAATTGTATGCTTCACACACGTCAACAGGCATTCATGGGTGTGATCCATGCAAGTTGTTTTAGCACTATTAAATTAGGGGTATGATTATTGGGAGAAAAGAAATTGGGTAAGGGGGAATAGTTCTGCTCTCACTCTCAAACAATGCCCCATCCACGTAGCAGGTCAGGGGAAGACTGCAGAGAGCCATGGCCTGTCCGAGTACAGCACTGGTTTAAAACAGACCAGTGGTGTGACTCAGTACATGATGTTGCTGTGTTGTTTCTCCACCATAGAGAAGCTGGTTTGGGAGACTGAAAGAAAAGAAATTTGATCGGTTTGTTTTTTGTATGTGTGTGTTTTTTTGTTTTGTTTTTTGAAGCAGCGTCTCCGCCCCCATCATTCTGCCCAGACACTGAGGTCCTGCTCCAAGGGCCTTCTGGCAGTTCCCTCATTGCGAGAAGTGAGGTTACAAGGAACCAGACAGAGGGCCTTCTTGGTACTGGCACTCGCCCTGTGGAACGCCCTCCCATCAGACGTCAAGGCAATAAGCAGCTATCCTATTTTTAAAAGACACCTGAAGGCAGCCCTGTTTAGGGACGTTTTTAATATTTAATGCTGTATTGTTTTTAACACTCGGTTGGGAGCCACCCAGAGTGGCTGGGGAAACTCAGCCAGATGGGCGGGGTAATAATAATAATAATAATAATAATAATAATAATAATAATAATAATAATAATAATGTTGTTCTTGTTGTTATTCCTCTCTACCAGTCAAATGAGGGAACTCCAGTCCACCTACAGTAGTTCAATTATTAAGGGGCAGTACATGTTGTCATACCTCCGTGCCTCAGAGGGCAACGAATGATTCACTAATGGGCAGTCATAAAGAGCAGAATTAGCATCCGGCATGGTCCCATCTGGGACACCATACACTTTCCCCCACCCAAATGTTGATGTTAGATGTGTTCCCCATTTTGTTTTGTCAAGAAAGAAAATGAAAAAGGTAGTCCCTGTGTTTGAACAGCCCTGATGAAGAGCATCATTTAGCACACAAGAGCTCCCAGGCAACTGTTCCACAACAGGCATTTAGCCAGTTCAACCACCTGGACTTTGCGGGGCAGAGAGCAGGAAGCAGCATCCAAAGAGCCCGTTTAATAGCCACACAGTGACTGACTGTGCAGAAACCCCCTGGAGCAAGCTGCTCTACCGGTAGGCTCGGTGCCCTTGATGAGTGATGAGAAGCGGACCACCCACCAAGAGGTGCTGGGGTGGGGCAAACTTCAGGGCAATTTGGCATGAATGCAAAAAGAAAAGAAGCTGAAAGCTATTGTGGATGTTAGGGAGGTCAGAGAGAGACTGCTTATGTTATTATAAAAGCTTGGGAGATTGCTCATAATATAGTCAATTTTTGCAATGTGTAAGAGTATCCTAGGCAGCGCTACAAAAACTGATTCCTTGTCTGCCTCTTAATTCCATATCGGTCTCAGTGTAAAATTTCTAAAAAGCATCCAATTTTGAGGGAGCGAGCTTGAGTACAAGTTTCAGAATGAATAAATTTAGAATGGCTGCATTCACACAGAATGCTAAGCCCCAGCTGTGCGGTTTGTTTCACAGTCCTGTTTCTCTTCTCACTTAGCAGAGTGGAGAAACAAGCCTGTTCTCATCTAAACCAGCAATGTCCAAGCGGTCGACAGGTAGATCGTCGGGTTGCTCCAGTTTGATTGCGGGAGCCCAAATAGTGCTCACCTGGTCGCTCCTGAGCGATCGCTACGTGCCCCGGCTCTTTGTCCCCCCCCCCTTGGCGTCACTGCCGCAGCTATTAAAGGTTAAATTTCCTTTGTTGGCGACAGATTGGGGGAAGGAGGGATGGCAGCGAAGTTTGGCGATCATTTTGTTAAAAATAATTCCTTAAAGAAGCTGACCAAAAAACAACTCTGATGCCCCACCCCACCCCAGAAAAGCTCAACAACTATGGGCAATGTCAATGGGTATATCACTGCCAGTTTTATTGTACTGGGAGTAGATCGGAGTCTCTGTAGAGTTGGACGTTCCTGATCTAAACTGTTAGCATCTGAACCAGCACTCTGGTTTGTTTTCTCTCCATCCAGAATTACCACCATGTGTAAATACATCCAGAGTAAGTAAGTTAATCCCCACCCCAATCCTATGAGCTTCAAAGGTGTGTGGACACCCTGCCAGGGTTGAACATAGGAAACTGCCCTTGTCAGGCCATTGATCTGTCTGGTCCAGATTTTCAGGATGAGAGAAATCTTTTTGAGAGAGAAGCCTTTTTCAGCTCTGTTACCTGAGGTAGCTTTATGTAAAGATGTCAGGGACTGAACATTGGACCATCTACCCTTGAAACATGTATTTTCTGAGTTATATATTTACAATTTCCCTGGGGGGAAACTAATTTTTATTTGGGCACTGATTATTGGTTTATGCCAGAGTTTCTTGATATTTTCTGGGCAACTAGGAAAATCTAAAATTTAAAAATACTAATCTCTGACATACTTTGGCAAATAAAAATGTGTGTGTGTGTGTGTGTGTGTGTGATATAGGTATATACATATACATATATTGCTTTTGGCTTTTGAAATACCAAGGATTGAGCCCTTGTTTGAGGAAGTGGCATATTTCTTATCTGGTGAAATTTGCCTTTTTTATGCTTGGATATTGGCACAGCCAAATACCATCCATTATGGCAGGAACAGCTCTGAGATGCAGGTACATTAAATGAAAAAGTGAATGGAAAGGCAGAGACCATGTGAGGAGTGATTTTGCAAAGTTCTACCTCAGAGCCAGTTCTTACCACACCACATGATATGGTTCTAAAGATAAGTGGCAAAGCAAAATCCCAAAGTTCTCTTGAAGATGGTTTGTTGCCCCTTCTGCACAAACTCTCAACCATTGTTGCAGTGCCCTAAAGGAAAGGCTGGGATGCAGGATACCATCCTCTGCACTGTTCTTGGGTGGCTGTCCTCATTTCAGCTTGTACAAAAGAACAGCTGCCATGTTCCCAAAAAAGAAGAAAAGCAAATAAAACTGCTCACACTTCAGCTAAGCACAGCAGCCAGGTTAAAAATCATATAATACTTTTATACAGCTTTGCTTGGAAAGCTGTTCACTCTTCCTTCTTGATAAATAGGAAACCTACTGATCACTTTCCAAATGGTATCCATCCAGGATTAATATTCATTGGTGGGTGTTTAGTTCTATTTTTGACTACATCTAGTACAGGGGTGGGGATCCTGTGGCCCTCCAGATACTGCTGAACTCCAACTCCCATCAGACTCAGCCAGTGTGTCTAATTGCTGGGTGTACTGGGTTTTGTAATCCAGCAACTTCTGGAAGGCTGATAAACAGCCCTCGTCTAGGAGGATCATGGGTTTTGTAGTATCTTTGATCAACATGCTCTGGAACACACTTTCAGGACTGCCTCTCTTTGTATATGCCCACATGCCAATTGAAATCAGGCCAGCAGATACTGCCCGTGATGCCAGGAACATGGCCTTTATTGTGGTCTGTCCTAAATTTTGAAACCTGGATGTCTTTGGAAATTGACATATTTACTGGAGTGTAACAGGTGTAAAATATTTTCCCCACTGGTCATTTGGATAATTTACTGTGTATCACTCCCTTTTGAAGTTGGTTTTATTTTTAGTTGTTCTTGTTTGTTCTAAGTGTGGTGGGGTTATTCCTGTTTGTTTATAGACTGTTACCTGCTTTGAGTTTGTGGGAAAGCACTCCACAGCAATTTGGTTGTTGTTGTTGTTGTTGTTGTTGTTGTTGTTGTTGTTGTTGTTGTTGTTGTTGTTGTTGTTGTTGTTGTTGTAATACACATTTATAGACCACTTCATGGCATAAAGCCATCCAAGTAATGTACCCAGTTAAAATGGAATAGAACACTGAATAATTAACACTGCTTTCTGTTTAGTGTTGTTCATTTCATATGAATTAGTTTGTAAGAAATTTAGGAACAACTTTTCTGTACAGCAGCTGCATATATATTGTTATGTTATGTTTTATGTTATGTTATGTTATGTTATGTTAGATTATGTTATAACATACATACATACACTTACGGAAATGTTTTCCCCATGATGACTCTTTTCTTTCACTTTTGTAGAGAAAATAATCAATGGCCAAGACTACGAAGTTATGATGCAGATAGACTGTGAAGTGATGGACACCAGGATCTTGCACATCAAAAGCTCCTCCATCCCTCGTTACCTTCGAGACCATCAGAGGAACCATACAACGTCCTTCTACAGCTCTCCTCCAACAGTCCCAGAGGCAGCTCCTGCTGTGAGAGCAATCACAGAATCACCACAGTAGGCTCCCCGTCAGGCTTAATACCCTGGAATGACCAATTGGCCTGGTTGCTTCTTAATGGGTTTGCCGTGGCAGCTTTATGGGCAGTGTCCTGCCTCAGTCAAGAGCCTACCACAGTCAACATGAGGCTATCAAATAAGCCTCTAAGACTACTAACCCAATCCGTCCTCGCTGCTTTGTACCATTGCTACTGTTCCAGTAGCAATAAATCATTACTTGGTTGTATAGGTGAGGTGGACTTTTGGTTGATTTGATTTGATCAATGGCAAAAGTAGAGGGGGGGGAGAGAAAACAAGGAGGTCCCAGCTGTGGTGATGTGGATTGCAGGTGAGGGTCTCCCAAGGCAGCTTGCTTCTAGTGTTTCAGATGTTTCATTCAGCCTCGAGACAACTGTTGTATCATAAACATGGATCTTTTGGTGACGCTACCGGTTATCCATCCCTCAAGTTAATAATGTATAGTTGATGGGCAAGCAATTATTTCCCTAGCTAGTGGGGTTACAAAGTTGTGCAGTCTGGAATGGGGTTGGACATGTCTTTATGAATCACAAGACAGAGAAACCAGTAGGAGAACACTTCAATCTCCCAGGACATTCTATACAAGATCTCAAAGTAGCTGTCTTATTACAAAAGAATTTCAGAAATAGACTGGAAAGAGAAGTTGCTGAACTGCAACTTATTACCAAACTTAAAACCATGGAGAGACCTGGTCTGAATAAAGACATTGGATTCTTATCTCATCATACAGGATAAAGCTATCTTTAGCCATCTCACCCCTTGCTTTTTCCTGTAAGACCAATTCCAGTCGTTAACAGTCATCAACGGGTTTCCACACCTATCAGTCAATCACCCATTCCCACTACCCTTCTGAGTAATACCCCTCCCCACCCTCTCACTATATTTAAGGGTCTGGTGACTTCTGTTTCAGTGAATCTGAAGAAGTGTGCATGCACACGAAAGCTCATACCAATGACAAACTTAGTTGGTCTCTAAGGTGCTACTGGAAGGAATTTTTTTTCCCAATGTCTTTATGAGCATCTGTTGGCTGGCACTTACAACCTCACTGTTGCAGACCCAAGTTTTGACTCGTAATATCAGCCTGCACAGAGGGAACTGAAACTGACTTTGGAAGAGCCCCTTGTCAGTTACACACAGACTCACAGAGAAACACACACACTCAGTGGCCAATCTTCAGTTTGCTAAACTTCGCTTAGCAACTGTAGCTAAATGCACTTTTGGCCTTAATGGATATGAGGCTTCTTCTCCAGAATTTGCTTTAAGGCTGTGGTGTTTCAACTCTCTTGTGAGTGTCCCCCTTTGCATGTTCTCTCATATATCTGTTTTTAGATTTTTATTTTTAGCCTAAGAAAGCACTTTCCCTTCTCCTAAATCCATTACCTGGGGACAGGGGACATGGCAGGGCTGTCCTGCAAACACTAATATGTAATGAGAACAATATTTGAACAGATCGTCTGGATAAGACCATAGAACAGTGTGTAATGACCATGGGCTTTGCAGAAGGAAACAATTGTAGCTGTGCAAATCCCTACACTGTCAGGAAAAAGGGGATAGATTCTAGGCAGCTGGGAATGGGTGTGCCTCTTAAAGAAGATGCAAAGGCCACCAAAGCCAGAGCCAGTTAAATGTCCGCACTCAGTGAGAGCAGGTTCACTGCCTCCCCCCCCCCACTCCTTTGGACATATTGAGTACCCATATTGGGCATATAGAGCACCCATATTGGGATATGCTTTGAAATTGTCAGGAATAGGAAAGGAGAATGTGCTGCTGTTGTAGAAGATGGACAGATCATGCAAAGGGAAAAGAAACTAGAGACAGGAGGCTAAGGTTTAGATTTATTTATTTTAAATATATATATATTTGCTGTCTTTCCATATAAATATCCTCAGGGTAACTTATATGATAAGGGTAAGTCAGGCATGATCTGTTAAATGCATGTTGAAACAAATGGGGCTTACAGCAAGAATGGCTGCCTTCTCCCAAGAGAAAACTAACCTCATGCCAGAAGCACTCTCAGCAGAGAAGAACATGCCGATATGGCATGACCAGTGCAGGTGTTACAGAACCAGCAACCTCTTGCTTCCTTTGTCGCCTGTTTCTCAAATAGAAAAAGGGAGTCAGTTCAGACATTGTACATACCACTACATTTGTGCAAATAACACTTGCACAAGTACTCTACTCGTGATCAGTGTAATGTCAGGTCCACATACCTGGGAAGTAACGGCAGAAGCTCCTATGAATGGGATGTGACGGGTAGAGAAATCCTGGCTTATAGATGCAGTTGCTGTAACTTCTGTGGCTATGACTGGCAGCAGGAGGTGTTAAATTGTCCCACAGCATTTGAGCTGATCTGAAAGTGGCATCGTCAAGTTAGGTGCAGTCCTGAAGCTTACCTGCGCTTACCCTGCTCACTGGAGTACACCACTCCTGTGCTCAATTATTTTGTGCAAATAAGCTGGTAAAGGTAAAGGCCCCTGACCATCAGGTCCAGTCGTGTCCGACTCTGGGGTTGCGGCGCTCATCTTGCTCTATAGGCCGAGGGAGCCAGCATTTGTCCGCAGACAGTTTTTCCAGGTCACGTGGCCAGCATGACAAAGCTGCTTCTGGCGAACCAGAGCAGCGCACGGAAACGCCGTTTACCTTCCCGCCGGAGTGGTCCCTATTTATCTACTTGCACTTTGACGTGCTTTCGAACTGCTAGGTGGGCAGGAGCTGGGACCGAGCAACGGGAGCTCACCCCATTGCAGGGATTCGAACCGCCGACCTTGTGTAACTAAAGTGAATGGGTTTTTAACTGAAATAACTTACTGGTTAACTTTCTGCCAAAGTATCAAAAGTGACATACATAAAACATAAGGAAAACCCCAAACAATATAACAAAATGGCAATGAAAATGGAAAAGTATCAACCTTAAACATTCTTAAAATAACAAACCAAAAACCCAGGAGCTAGCTGGTGCATCAGCTAAGAGTTTTTTTTACTGGTGCCTAGAAATCAGCAGGAAAGATGCTCCAAAGGAGAGAAGCCACCTCTGACAAGTCCCAATTTAGCTTGTCTCCTGCTTCTGTTGTCTCCCATGTTTCATTTATAAGCTCTTCAGGCCAAGGACCTAACATTAATGCTTACCTGGTAAGGTGCCATGCACATTGATGGCACTATATAAACAACAACAACAACATACCGGTATACACCAGCTCTTATTTGTCCATTATGCTGAGAAATGCTTTGCTTTGCCAGGATTTTACCATGCAACAGGTGAATTTGTCTCTTACAAAATGTGCTTATGTGACTGGAACTCCACCATATATTGTCTTTACCCCTTCACAGCATCTCAGGGTGTATGTGATGCAGAGCCTTTGAGCATGGAGGGATTCTGCTGCATTTTTCCTGCAGAGGAAACTTGCTGGCTCCTAGTGGCTATAATAAAATAATAAAACATTATTTTATGAAGGAAGGCATTGTTCACTCGGGTGCTGAGCCCCCATTGTGGCACAAGGAAATCTCAGCATCCTGAAAGCACTTCCCTGTAGGAAGCCATATTTTGCACAATTTGATATTAATGGAAATCTACACAGAAACATTTTTGGAAAGGTGTTTTTTTTGGGGGGGGGGGAAGTGCAAGATGGCTTCCAGTAGGAAGGCTACAGTGCTGGATCTGTTGCATAGTTGGAGGGTGAACCATTTTAGAGTACTTTCCTCTACTTTTTAGACTTACCTGGTCCAACAACACCGTTTGAAGCAAGCAGTTTTGGTATAGCCAAACATTTTCTGTAATAAAGGGTATGGTTTGAGGGTGCATTTAGAATCCTGATGAGTTTTTGGCCCTGCCAAGCAAATTACCAGCCAAATCAGGCAGCAGCACTCCCCCCCTCTCGCACACGCACACCAAGCTTGGTTTTGTCAAGTTTTGATTTTTCATTCATCCAACATGCTGGCCTAAGTTGGGCAGAAATGTCCTAGCTAATACAGGGTTCCTTGGGGGTGCCTAGTGCACCAGGCTCACATCCTTCTCCTGGTGCTAGTCTTGGCCCATTGGGGGTGGGGCAGTAATGCAAGTTCAAGGAGCTACAGTATGAACTAGAGCAGTGTCCTGTTTGCTTTGCTAGGGCACTTCTCCTTTGTTAGGGATGCTCTGCTTTCTTTTAAAAGCCTCCCCCTTCTTGAAGGCCTTTATTAATCTCTAGTCTAGCCCATGTGAAAGTCACGGCGTTCAGCTGTCCTCCTGCCAGCCCCAGCACTGCCTGTCTGCAACTGGCTAGCTGCCCTTGGCTTAGGACACAACTCCTGCAGAACACTTTATTAAAACTGAAAACCTCCCTTTCAGAAGAAGCTAAGCAGAGACCATTTTCTGAGAAGTTGATCTCATTTTGATTGCCACCCCCCCCCCCGCCCCGCAAGCTTAGACCAGTTTTTTCTACAAGCCCAGGTTTGTGTGTTAACATCCCACAAATAAATTAAAGACGGCATTGTGCACATTGTCTTTTTGTACTAAGTTATTTCCTTCTTCCAGGATTGTGTTTATTTGTTTTCAATGTCTGACCCAGAAAGTAACTTCTTCTGTTTGTATGAACTGTTTTGGGGGTGGGATAGAGTTTTGATCTGTGTGTGTTTTGTACCTAAGGTGATGCATCTGCTTTGGATGTAGCCTGGGCTTGAAGGCATCCTACAGCCAGGATGTCAAAATCAGGGACTACTTCTGTATCTGTTATTTCTTTAGAAGATAAAAAATAAATTAAAAACCTTTTAAGTGTACAGTAGTTCAATGATGTTTGGTTTTATTGTGTGCATTCAGTTCAAATTCTGTCTTGCAGCACTTCCCCCAATATCTCTATGTGTGTGTTATATTTTACAGTGGTACCTCTGGTTGCAGACCCGATCCGTTCTGGGGTGTTCGTACCCTGAAAAGTCTGCAACCCAAGCGGTGCAGAAGCACATGTGCGAAAGCGCGCTTATGCGCATGCACAAAGCGTGCAGAACGCTTGTGCGCAGGCGGCAGGACCCGGAAGTAAACACTTCTGGGTCCACTGCGTTCACATCCTGAAAAGACGCAACCCGAGGTATGACTGTAGATTTATTTTCCACCCAGCCTATGCACTATTAATAGCAAACTTGGGTAGTCGAGTTGCTGACCCAAAAATCTATGTCTCTGCTGTGCAAGGATGTGCGGATCCAGAATTAAGAGATGTCAGTCAAAGTAGAGTAGAAAGAGGAGGGGAGATAAAGTTAAAAGGAGATTCCCCCCTCCCTAGAAAAAAAGGAAGAAAAGGGGGGAAATTGACTAAAAATACAAAAAGCAAACCAAAAAGGGGAAGGTTTATTTATTTATTAAAAAATAAGGATGAGTATGGTTATGGCCACATTTGGAGGTCGGAGCCATTTCTGAGGTGGAAGGTAGCATCATCAAGGGGAAGCCCTCATCGGCTGAGGCCTCCCCTGTGGGTGCTGCCTGCCATATTCGGTCTCCTGTGCACTCACCCACACAACAACAACAGGGACCAAACCTCAGTTGGGCTGGGGCAGGTCTGATCCATGGCAGCAGGTTCCCTGAGCTTAACTGGGGAATAATGCAGCAGCTACAGTCCTGAGGTGGGGGGGGGGAGAGCAGTGTCAGGAGCCGCCATGGTCCCTCTCCCACACCTTTGGCCCAAGATCATGATGGGCAAGCTGGTCTTGCTGCACCCAGAGATGGGCTGAGGGCACCCCATAAGCCTCTTTCTCACTGCCTGCCTCTCAGCGGCAGAAGGGGGTGGTGCCAGGCAGAAGCACGCAGGAGGTGCAGCACGCTGGCACAGGACAGCCTTGTGGTTCCATCCCTGCATGCACATCAGATTTGCTCTAGAACTCCAGGCAGCCTCTGAGGCTTCTTGGTCTGGTCCTCCTCTGCCCGGCTCAGATGCTCCCTCCTTTCCCCAGAGTCAGGCAGCTTGTACAGGGACAAGGTGGGGAGCGGGTACTGGTAGGTAGGGGTGGAAGGGAGCAAAGACAGGCCTACAGGCTCCAGGGCTTTGGACCTGGCTGCCATTCCTGAGGTGTGCTCCCTGACCCTGCATGCTGCTGTCTCTCATGTGCTACAAGCTTAGGACCTGCCGCCGCTGGAGCCAAAGCCAGGCCAGGAGAGTACATCGTGCCAGACGTGGAGGGAGCAGAAGCAGTGCAGCCAAGCCAACCCCCTCACCATCCCATGTGCTCTTCCTTGGCTTCTTGCCGAAGGCCCTGGCAGCCCTGGCTCCCGCCAGGTCCTGGTGAAAGGAAACACTGGCCAGCCTGCAATGCCAATGCAAGCGTTGAGGGGAAGTTGACACAGCAATATAGCAAAAAAGATCTCACCATTTACAGATGGGTCAGCCTCATTAGTAGAATGCCACAATTATTAGAAACCGAGCAGAAAATGGTTTGCTGAAAAATCAACATGGCTTCTGAAAAGATAAGTCTTGCTTCACCATTTTATTTTATTTATTAGTTCTTAAAATGTCAACACACACATACATACAAAGAAGGGATCCAGTAGGCAGTATACATCTGGAGTTTCAAAAAGCTTTTGATAAAGTCCCGCCCTATAAGCTACCATGGGATAAGGGGACAGTTGTCTAGCAGATCTAGCAGCTGAATAAAGCCTGTTTGGAAGGAGTTCTACCCAGTACAAGGGGCAAACAACGAAGGGATGGCCTGCACTCGTCTCCTTCCAAGTTTTCTTTTGCAAGTCTGCTCTGTAGAGGTTAGCTCGGGGTTAGCTCGGGGGGGGGGGGGTTAGCTCGGTGTGTGTGTGTGTTCTGCTATGTTCAATGGGGCTTATGTCCCAGCAAGTATGTTTAGGAATTCAGCCTGAATTATCCCATTAAGAATCATGGGAAGAACCTGTGGCACTCCTTATCTTGTTGAACTCCCAACTCCCATCAGCCCCTCCACAGATAGCTAGTGGCCAGGGATGATGGGAGATAGAATCTAGCAACATCTTTCCCAGCCCAGGGTTCAAAAGACAGCAACTGGGGCAGGAACGACACCAGTTACAGGCTCTATGGTCCAGAGTATACAATGCAACTAGACAAATACAATAGTGACAAGCAATGACAGAAGGAAATGTGAGCAGGACTCTGGTTTTACTGAGTTTTTAACACTGATGTTTTATTATAAAAAATGGGGGGGGGCTGTTCTCAGCCAAAGTGTGTTACAAAAGCATCCCTTTGCCTTATCATTTGAGAGTCTGCACTTAGCAGGTGCTAATGAACAATATTTTCCATGGTTTCGTGGAGGCAGCACATTCGGTATAAAAACAAAAGCAGGGTTATGCCCAAAATAAAAGGGTTGGCTTAGGATGTGGACTGATCTACAATCCACTCTTTTTTTAAAAAAGTTTTTTTTTAAAAAAAACAACAACCTTATTTACTCTGATTTGTACAATAAAAAAATATTTATTAAAAAAAAGGTGCTAGTGGCCTTTATAAACATTATCTCACTGTGTCCTCAGTAAGCAAAGATGACTTTGTACGTGACCTGGTGGCCATTGTCCCAAGCATAGAGGAGCCGGTCCTTTGGGTTGTAGTCTATCTGAGTGGTGTAAGAGTACTCATTCTCAAAGAGCAGGCGGGGGATGATCTGGGTGTTGGTGTGGGTGTCAAATGCATAAGAGATGTTAGCGTTCTTCTTGTTGTAGCTGTCAATGGCGTAGAGGACACCGCAGATGACAAAGGAGTTGCCATAGAAGTTTTTGCGCAGGCCTGTCCGCCAGGTGGTCTCCTTCCGAGTGCTCAGATCGTTGGCGTTGAGTTTGCTAAGGACAATCACCTCCTGGCTGAAGCCTTCGTAATTAATGGCTGGGTAGATGATCCACAGGCCATTCTCATCCACTGCAAAATCCACATCAGAGTGGCCCCGCCACCGCCAAGGTGTCTCCTCGTCATAGGCCACATCTTCCAACATGGCCCAGGCAGCCACATAGCGCTGCTTCAAGTCGTACCTGATGAGGTTGCGGGTAAAGGCCCGGTTATAGTAGAGAGAGCCATTGAAGACTGCGTGGCCTGTCCCCATCCAACTGTATGGCAGCTTGTATGAGTTACTCCATCGACCTAAGGGGCAGAGAGCATAGAAACAGAGAACTGTAGGGTTGGAAGGGAAAGAGTCATCTAGTTGAATCCCCCGCAATTCAGGGACCTCAACTAAAGCATCCCTGACAGATGACCAACCTCTGCTTAAAAACCTCCAAGGATGGAGGGTCCACAACCTCCCAAGGGAGTCTGCTCGACAGCTCTTACACCACCCTTGATTTTACTTTCATTGGTTCATCTGTTTCCTATGGAGGCTCAAAAAGGAGTCCAGGAAACTGCTTTATACCAAATCAGGCTATTGGTCCATGTAGCATGGTACCGGCCAGTCAGTGTGAGACAGTGGTGGGGAACCTCAGGCCTGCAGTGGAAGTTAAAATGCTTCTCAACGTGGCTCTTGGGACTCCCCCAGACAACACCTCCTCAACCACATCCCCTCAAGTCAGGCAAGCTGATGACCTGTCACGGGCACCTCCCTCTACTCTAACTAGGCCTGAAACTAATTTATTTCCCAAGATCCTCCTCTGTGAATATTCATGTTGAATATTCAGTAGTTTTTCTCTGGATATTCTAATATTTGCCATATATACACCAGTAACTTGAGGCGCCTCAGTCAGTGCCGTAGCATGAATGGGCACACTGGGTAATTAATGGCTGGGTAAATGATCCACAGGCCATTCTCATCCACTGAAGGAGGTTTTTTTCTGGGCATAAGTGGGAGCTACCTGTGCTGGATAGACTATTTTGGGTCCCCTTAATTTTCTGATCATAATCATCATCATTTTATTATTTATACCCCGCCCATCTGGCTGGGTTTCCCCTGCCACTCTGGGCGGCTTCCAACAAATAGCAAAATACATTAAAATATCACAGATTAAAAGCTTCCCTAAACAGGGCTGCCTTTAGGTGTTTTCTAAATGTCAGGTAGTTGTTTATCTCCTTGACCTCCGATGGAAGGGCGTTCCACAGGGCGGGCGCCACTACCGAGAAGGCCCAAGATCTGCAGTTGACTAACTTCGAAGACTTCATGCTTCTATGTCCATATTAGCCTCAAACTGCTGAATCAAAGCTACCCAACTCCATCCCAGCAGACTCCTTAATGGCCCTACATTGTGCCTTGGCTTTGCTCTGAATCCATCCAGGATCCACCACTAACACTCAGCCTGTCTTTCTCCCTCAGTGCCAGGCACTCTTATCACACAGCACAAGGCAGACCTTGCTTGAAGCTGTCCAGGTTCCGAAACTCTACCAAGGTGTTGCCATAGTAATAGTTGGTGACATAGATTCGCTCGTCCTTGGCAAGGGGGTCCTTCATCCAAGCCCCTTCATTCCGCCCATACGTGTTCTGGGTCATGGGCCCAGAGACAGTAGACAAGGTGTCCTTGCACTGGCCTGTTAATAAAACACAGCAGCAAATTACGACAATCACAACAATACCTTGTGTTGTGTATGTAGCACATTAGTAACCTCTTAGTAACCTTTGGCTCAACCTTACAAGTGGACAGGTGAGGGTGAGCATACAGGTGAAATTTGGAAAATTTGAATATCGCCGAAAAGTGCATTTATTTCGATAATGCAACTTAAAAGGTGAAACCAATATATGAGATAGATGCATGACATGCAAAGCAAGGTATGTCGAGCCATTATTTGTTGTAACTGTGATTATTTGTTGTTAGGGAAGTCAATTATAAATGGAATGTAATTAATGAAATGTAATAGCGATATTTATTTTTGTTGATTTTTTGTATTATTAATGTGGAATTTCCAAAAGAAAGCATTTGTAAAAATTAAAAGAAAAAAAAATAATAATAAGTTGCATTACTGAAATAAATGCACTTTTCGATGATATTCTAATTTTCCGAGTTTCACCTGTAAGCTTGCTGCTTCTGGGAAGCTGTTGAGCTGGTGGGAAGTGGAGCTGAATTTGCAGTGGAGAAGGAGAGGCAAGTGCTTCTTGCCCCGCTTGCCACTTTCCCGCCGCAATTGCCTTTCTCTTTAACATGGCACACACAAGTATGGGAATTGGCCAGTGAATTAAAGTGATTAATAGCTGAAAGACAAAGCCAGCAGCAACAAAGTGAGCTATTCATCTACTTATTACAAAGCTTATTATTCAGTTATTAATACCTTATTGATCAGTTATTGCAGGCAATGTGTTACAGTGGTTCTGGTCCTACCTATGGGACAAAATTCAGAGAGTAGCATTGGGAAGGGGTTTTTCTGCTCCTTGGTGGGTATGCTATGGGGTACTGCAGGACAGCAGCTTTAATACAGGCAACTCCCATTTTGTGCGCATTCAAGGCATGTGTGGCCACTGACGCATGTGCCGTTTTTGGCCATGGAACAGGGGTGGGCTTATGTCTGCCCCACTGATGTGTGTGATGATGTGGAGCACAACGCCCATGCAAATGGGGAGCTGCCTGTATTTCTATGAAGCTGCAGGGAGCAGGCAGTAGGAGTTTGGGGGCCAGGTGCCCTCAGTACGCTGACACTCAGCTCTATTTCTCTATAACATCTGAATTCAGGCAAGATGGAGGCACTGTGGATGAGTTGTTCCTATGGCAGAGAAATTGGTCAATTGCCTACTCTGAACGGGGTTACACATTCCCAAAACGGCCAGGTTCACAATCTGGGGTTGCTTCTGGATCCAGGCTTGTCACTAGAGGCCTAGGTAACCTCAGTGGCTAGGAGTGCCTTTTACCAGCTGCAACTGATATGGCAGCTATGATGGTTCCTGGACTGGGAGGGCCTGGACACAGCAGCCCTGCCCTGGTTACTTCAAGACAGGATTACTCAAGCAGTATAGAAATGTTGTGGAATACATAGGTGAATGAATGAATGAATAAATAAATAATATTAATAAACATGGCAGGGTTGGCACAGAGGATGTGCCATATACAAAATTCTTTCTAGACAGGCTCATAGCTTGCCAGTAACCAATGCAGCCCACAAAACTCAAGAACTTAACGTTGTCTGTAAAGCAGATAACAGACCCTGGTCCAGGGCCTTTAAAACAGCAAGATGAGGCACCAGATAATTCTCCTCAGAGTGAGTCAAATTCTAGGAGTCCCCTGCAGATCAGTGGCAAAGGATGCATGATAGAATGCATGCATTCTATCACTTTGCAATTTCTTTTTCTTATTCTGCTTCTGGTCAATTCACAGAATTTAGTTTCCCTCATATAATGTAGTGTTTGGTGCTCTCTCTCTCTCTCTCTCTCTCTCTCTCTCTCTCTCTCTCTCTCTCTCTCTCTCACACACACACACACACACACACAGAGAGAGAGAGAGAGAGAGAGAGAGAGAGAGAGAGAGAGAGAGAGAGAGAGAGAGAGAATCCATCAATCTGCAGAAAAGCAATGCCCCTTTAGCTTCAGATTTAAGTGATTTGCTTGCTTTCCTAACAGAATTTGCTATATTTCACTTCAGTTGCACGAGCTCCTTTTGGAAAAGGAAAAGGAACCTGGGCTGCCACTGCCCTACATCAGTTTGTTTTACCAACAATCTCCTGCCACCCATCTCTGTGTCTTTATAAGTGTAGCCTTTCTGCTGTCACAGGTAGGCGAGAGCTGCTTCTCTGGCACCTGATTCCATGTGGCTGAGCAGTGGGTGTGAGTGTGGTGCTTTCCTGCTTTTCTGTGCCTGAAGTCTGTAGTTCTAATAAGCATCAGACACAGGCAGTTTAGACGGCAACTATTGCAAAACTCTTAAGAAACTTCAGAAGCTGCCTTACATCGGGTCAGACTATTTGTCCAGACTAGCATTGTCTACCTTGGCTGGCAGAAGTGCATCATCTTTCCCAGCATCCACAACCTGATCCGATGGGAGATTCTAGGGATGTGCTTGGCCACTGAGCTACAGTGCTATATTGCCTAGCCTAATACTAGTTCTTTTATTCCCACTTAAGAGTCCAATTGTTTTACTCAATGTTACTCCAGACTAGATAGACAAGCCTGGTGTTTCCATATACTTCTTTCTGGTGCATCAGTATTTGTGGAAAGAGAGATTGCACTTCTTTCATTGGAAAACATCTCCCTGAACCGAATCGGGCTTAATCAGATCAATCCCACCCCGGTTCTCTTCAACTGACACCTTTAGCTTAACTGTTGTCAACATTTGGTAGGTCCTGAAAACTCACAGGTCCTTTTTAGACCATTTTTGTTCTTCTTCTAAATTTACAAAAGAAAATGCTTCTGCATTCTTAGGAAATCCCCTAAATATGTGGCACTTGCTTACCTAATGTTGAGGTGTCTCCATTTCTCTTCCAAACTTGACCAGCCAAGTTTTGTTTTGGAGAGGACAATATTACAGGCCCTGTTAAAACTCTCAGTCAAAACAGAGCTCTCTGTCAAAACAGAGCTCCACCAACACCCTGGTCACAAGTTTGGATTAAAGCAATATCAATGTGAGGGAAGGAGGACACAAGCTTACCAATGCTGTTTCGGATATCTTCCTCGTCAAGCCCCTGTGTGGGTGTGACGGTGAGGCTGGGCCTGGCAGGGGCTGCAGGGGGCACCGCTTTGGTTGTGGCAGCTGACGTCGGCTGAGCTGTTGCCTGTGTGTGGAGATTTGTTGTGGCTGCTTTGGCCAGGGGGGGCTCTGTGTCAAAAGCATTCTGGGTTGCCACAATCGTGGACGCCTGTGTGGCAGTTTGAGCTGCTGCTTTCATTGGCCATGTGGCGCCTTCATCCACGAAGTCAGTCACGGAGGAGACCCCAGTGGCTGCTGTGGGCTCCAAAACCATTGGAAAATGGCTGCTGGCTGTAGGGAGATCCGACGAGGTAGACGGTGGTGTTGGCTCAACAGAGGGAGGCACGATGGCAGAGGACAGTGGCAGCTTTGTTGTTGCAGTTGCTTCTTTTCCAGCAGATGTGGTGCTTGTGGCATGCTCCTTTATGAGCCTGATGCTTTGGTAAATAAGTGGCTTTTCCACAGACAGCTGCTTCCTCATGGGAACATTTGGCAGGTAGCTGTGTTGCAATAGCTGGTCTTCAATCAGCATATCAATTGGGTTCTCACCGCTGAAATGCTCATCGTCTGCTGAAGACACAGAACAAGAAGTGGGGTTCACCCTTCCCTCCTTAACACGGTGTGGATGGAAATGGTTTAAAATGATTGTACCTTTCTGGCCTGTTTGCCTCCTCCCTGTGATACTACACACTACATACAGCCACAGGCTTCATGCTACATCTAAACCAGGGATTTCGGTTTGCTTTGTGACCAGAAAACCCCACCACCCACAGCCAAGAGAGTTTGTTCCTGACTTACAGGCTGTGGTTTGTAGAGAGAGAAACAAACCACAAATCATTGATTTGGACATGCCAGTAAGTCAGGGGTCCTGCTTTGTTTGGGAATGGTTGCAGCTCAATAGAAGAGCAACTGGCTTCATATGCAGACGGCCCCAGGTTCAATCTCTGGCACCTCCAGGTACGGCTGGAAAAGATTTCATCTCTGAAACCCCGGAGAGCCTCTGCCAGTCAGTGTAGAGTGGGCAATACTAAACTAAATGAACTACTGGGCTGACTCAGTATAAAACAGGTCCACGTGTTCCTCTGTGCACTAGCAGGGAGAAGACAAACAGCTCAGAAAGGCACAATCACGATTAACTTCTAACTACGGTTTACCATGCTGGGGTGAACTGGGTCAGTACCAGGAACACATGGTGAACTGTGGCCTAACTGGGTATCCTTAGATGAACAATAGGAGGCAATTCCCTTGTTTCTCTCAGCAGGCCCACCTAGTGTGCAAGCCTAAACATTCTCTTACCATTGCCTCATCTTTAAAACATCTTAAATGTTAACCTCAAAAGAAAGCAATGCGCAACTCAGTTCTTAGGAGCTTAAAAGCTGAGAATCAGGTTCCATGTTAATATTAAACGTCCAAAATGACTCTTCTGATTCTGACCCCAGTCCAATGGACTGCACACTGTAAAAGAAAATGGAATGCTCCTGATCAGCAGTTTGATGGGGGAAGGAAAGGAAGAGCAACTGAACCAGAATGCAGGTACCCTGTTCCCCCTCCTGAACAGCCGATTGGCAGGATTCCACCTTTTTTTCCTGGGCCCATGAAATGCTAGCTGGTGAAGCAGGACATACATAGAACTTTCTTACATGCACAACCTCCCACCCAGCTACTGATAGGCACATAGAAGCCTGCACCCCGTTGCTGTTTTTTGAAATATTATCAAAATAATTACAATATAAATTGGCTTTGGGATGAATTTCAGTGGCCATCTAGTTCATCCATCTCTCCTGCTTGGGAGGCAGGAACATCTTCTTGTCACCTAGTCCCCAGAGTGGCAGAGGACAGGTGCCCTACAGAAAGTGACTTCTACTGCAAGCTGATCCACACCCTGAAAGGGAATGCCAACAAGCACCCACTCACCTGCTCAATGAGTAATGAGCCACAGGAGATAAAACTCCTTGCTGATTCCTAAACCCTATATCCTCTTTCTGATCAAATTCCACTCAGTCATAAAAATAAAAGCTGCCCTGAAAACATGTACACACCACATATAACGTTCTCTGTGCCACAGCAATAGAAAGGAAATCCCATGTGCCATGTGGGGAGGGAGTCGTCGTGAAATTCTCCTTCCTGGCCTTAAAAGGCCACAGCTGAGGCCTTTCTACATACCTTCAGTTTCCAATATTCAAGTTTTCCAACCATTTTGAATTTCCCTTTGTTTCAGGCTCACATCCCCATTCCTCTGCTCCCATTTCCCCACTAGTCCTTTTTTTAAAAAACATTCTATCAAAAGACTAAAATTTCACCTGCTATCCCCCCCCCAATATATTATTCAAAGCATTGTAAACAGAATTAAAGTAATGACAAGTGTAGCAAGCTGCCTGCCAGCATTTCACTGAGATCCAAAATTCTGAAAGTGCCATTCTACAACCTCCCCAGTTCTGAAACAACAACTCACGTTCATCAAGGTCTTTTTCTGTCTCAGGATCTTTGGCCTTATAGTAAGTGACTCCCCGGATGATGCTGGGTTGAGCTGGAGTCCGGCTCCTTACATGCAGTTTTCTTGGCAAAGTTGACTTTGTCTCTGGAGCTGGGGGCGCGTAGCGCAAAGACTCTGCAGAACTGATTTGCTGAGAAGCCATTTCATCATGCAGGAAAACCTCTTCGTATTTTTCCTTTTGAGAAACAAAACAACATGTTAAAGTGTGGCCAGAGGACAAAGAGGGAGTGTTTGTCAGTAATTATCCATCTGACCAAGGAGGTGGAGTTCTGTCTTGGATGGGCTGCATCCTCTCTTGTTAAAGGAATCGGTTTGCAGTCCAGAGATTTGTTAGTTTGGGACATAGTTCTGGCATCAGTATCACAAAGCACTTTCCACCAGCTTAGACTGATGTGCTAACCACAATCACCTCCTGGACAAAGGTAGCCTGGACAGTGGTCATTCATGCCCTAGTAACGCCCAGGAACAAGAACTGCAATGTGCTGTATATGGCAGTGCTTTTGAATACTTCTCAGAAACTCTACTTGATACTTGAACTCTACTGCAATGAAGATCACAGCTGGCATGACTTATGTGGAAGAACATCTCCTTGGTTACCGTAGGTTTCCCACCTCAGTCAATCAATACTGTCAACAGACTTCAATACTCATACCTGCCAAGTTGCTGTCCGAGAAATAAGGGACCGGGCCAGAAGTAGCAGACCGGAAGTAGCGCTGCTACCATTTTGGAACTGGGCGGAGCATGCTCAGAAGTGACTTTTGATGCTACTTTGCCCAGTTCCAAAATGGCCGCCGCGCCAGAAGTCGCAATGCAGCCATTTTGGAACTGGGCAGAGCAGCATCAAAAGTCGCTTCTGAGCATGCTCCGCCCAGTTCCAAAATGGCCGCCACGCCAGAATAAACCGGGGGGAAACAAAAAAAATCTGTTTTTTCAGCTAAGAATAGCTGGAAAAACAGGGATTTCCCGGAGAATACGGGAGACTTGGCAGCTATGTCAATACTGTCAACAGACTTCAAAATGAAACACATATATCCATTAATGTAAAAGATACAAGTTTATCAAACATCTCCATCAGATGGGAAAATATGGCTACATTTATTTGAATGAGATTTTTGAAATACTGAAATGTGAAAGAGATAGCGCTCGCATGAAGTAATAAAAATGTTCCTGTGTATTTTTGGACACAGTTGAAAGAGCCAGTGTGAACCAATAACCTTCCCATCATCCCTGACCACTGGCCATGCTGGTTGGAGATTATGAGTGTTGTCAATTCAACAACATATGGAGGCTCACAGGTGCCCCACCCCAACCCATCAAAACCACAAAACAAGAAACGCAGAGTAAATGAACTGCTACCCTTTCATGGGAGCAGGCAGCCTTTTAGTCAATATTTTAAAGACTACTGTACTTGAGTCACAAAAAGCGATTGTTGTCCCTGCTTTAAACGTAGCAGGCAGAATCTTAACAGAATCCCGATTTCATTTATTTTGGGGAGGGATGGGGGATGGAAATGTAAAGATCCTGGTCCTCAAGGAGGAGCTTGCAGAAATCTGAAAAGGGTTCGGGTGTTAGCTTCACCTCAGTGAGAGTGTACGCGGCAGCAGCATCCCTCTGCAGTGAACTCTGGATGCCAGCAAGGTTGTTAGCAATGGTGTCAGAAGAATTTGTCTTGCCTTTCAGATCCATTTTGCCTGCATTCGGTCTCTTCTC